>NC_134471.1:59611704-59745204 GCF_964194025.1 Convolutriloba macropyga | reverse complement strand
TAAACCTTGCTTTAATGAATTTAAAAACGACACTCAGCGTGGTCATTGTGGTTTTTCAGTTGTCGCAAAAACAGCCCTGAAAAAAGGACAAATAATCGATGGACTAACTGGTGTTGTTGGTGAGATCAATCATGCCCTGCCCTTCGAGCATGACTTTTCCACTTTTGTCTGTCAATTTACAAAGCAAAGTCGTATAATGCTCGGTCCAATTTCATTCGTTAACCATTCTTGTATACCAAATGCGTCCTACAAAATAAATATTTCAAAACCTGGAGTTGTGCGACTGGCAGCATTGCATTCCATTGGCGAAGGTGAGGAAATCACAGTTTCGTATGGTGCAAAATATTTTGATGTTAATGGTGTATCTACCTGTCAATGCCCTCACGAGACAATGCACGTCCGGAGAAAAATTCGCTCAACGAAAAACAGCAACAAACACGATAATGATATGAAAGCTCAAGTTGAGGTTTTGGAGGACGAGGTTGCACTTGAGGAGCCAGAAGTTGCTGAAAACGTTACATCATACGCGCCACAGGATGCGCATTGTGTAGATAGCCAAATGCAGTGTACACAATCGAGACGCTCTCAAAGGAAATTGGAAACGTTTGAAAGTTTTTGGACAGACTGTTCAAATGATCAGAAAAGTTTCTCCCTTAACTGCACGATATGTGAAATTCAAGTAGATGTTGCCAATATGATGTATCATATGAAATTGAATCACCGCTACGAGGCGCAAATACCTTGTCCTTTTTGTGCTCATCTTTTCGTTTTTGGTCGGAGCTTTGTTCGCCATTTCGACAGTCATGTACCCGAGGTGATTAAAAAGCTTACGCACGAGGAAAATCAAGTAACCAATGGCAATCCTATGAAAAAACAAGAGGAAACTGCTATTTCTAGTCAGCAGAGCCCGCCAATATACTCTCAGTCTTCTCAACTCCATGAAACGGACACAGACGAGGAAAATGATCTAGTGCTGCACAATCCAGATTCCGGCTTTGTTCAACTTTTGCCGCTCCCTTTAGGTGATGACGAAATTGTGCTACCGGTTCGCAACAAAAGGAAAATAGAGTTAAATGAAAACAGAACTTTGCTATGTGCTCAAGAGAAGTGTTTTGTTGTCTGTGGGACGGTTCGGTTTTATTTGAGCCACCTATATTTAGATCACTGCTACGAAAAGAAATTTAATTGTGTTTTCTGTCCTCGTTTTTATCCTCATGTGAACAGCTTACGCAAGCATTTGACTAAATGCCACTCGAAAACAGAGGGAAAACTCAAAGAGCCGCTCTCAGAAAACTCTCCTTGTGATTTCGAAGAGGTTTTTCCTGCAGAAGGCGCTGATGTAAAACTGCAGTTGCTGGAAAAAATTACAAGTGGCTCTGTAGGCGATAATGTTTTAATCAAAGTTCTATCTTCATCCTCAATAACGATTACAAAAGCTTTCGATTTCGTTGAACATTTTGGCGGACTGTTTAGTCAAACAATGAAGTTGATTTTTGAACTTATCAGCTCGGATTCAAAAATTGTCCCAGAGGATCCAACAATTTATTCACGCCTTGCATCGTTGCTCAATAATAGTTGTCTAAAAACTATTAAAAACGTCAGGGACATTCAAAAGTTTTTGGCAACTAAGGAAGTGCATGTTCCAGCTCAAGAAATTTATTTAGGCAGCCGACAAGAAACGATGTTTAAAGATGGAAGGCCGAAGCAGGTACGAATGAAACACAACTTCTATTTTGTTCCAATCTCTGAAGTAATCAAAAAAGTTATGTTGAGAGACGACGCTATTGTTGAGCAAATTTTGGCTTATAATAATTTTCTAAGAAAAATGACAGACGGCAACTTGCTGGTTGATTTGCAACAGTGCAAAACGTTTGAAGAAAACGGTACACCGAGCAATTCCGAGCACCTTGCTGAGATAGAAATTACATCCTTTTCTTTCAAAGTATGTCTGCAGCTCTACTCTGATGATTTTGAACCAAGTAATCCAATTGGTTCGCGCAAGTCCATTCATAAAGTTACCTGCTTCTATTGGATCTTGAAAAATTTGCCTCCCTGGCTCAATTCGCAAATAAATCAAGTAAATGTTGTTGCCCTGTGCAATACTTTAGATTTGTGCAGATATGGATATAAACCCGTTCTTGATAAAATAAGTGAAGACCTCAAAAAACTTGAAAGACCTTTCAATGTTTTAACGAAAGGCGGTTCTACGATATCAGTTCTCGGTGCACATTTTTCTTTCGTTGCAGACAATGCAGAATATCACTCTGCATTGGGTTTTGTCAAAAACTTTGCGAAAGGTTTTTGCTGCGAAAGATGTTTTGTAAGCGCTGAAAACTTTAGCAATTACCTCATTGAATCAAGTTGTCCGATTCGCAAAGTTTCGAGTTTCGAGCGACATTTACAAAGAGCGCAATCCACACAGAGACCATCAAAAGGCGTTAAAGGAAAATGCTATCTGGAAACCAGTTATTTTAGTAGTTACAGGAACTGGACGACAGATATACAACACGATCTGTTTGAAGGGGGTGTTCAGTATACAGTAAAATTGGTTCTTCATCAGTTAGTTGTTGTTCAGAAAATTTTCTCATGCGACATGCTTAATTACAGATTAAACTCGTTCGCATACGCCAGAGAGAAAGATGGTAAACCTACTGAAATGGACATCATCAAGTAAGATCAACTTGTGACTTAATAGGTTAACTAAAAATTCTATAATCATAACACTTTTTTGACTTTCAGACTTCGCGATCTCAAAGATCACAGCATACGTGGAAAATCTGATCAGATCTTCACTTTATTCAGATTTCTCCCCTTGATTATATGTGACCTAATTCCAGAAGTCAACGAACATTGGCAATTTCTTCTTCAATATTTTGAATTGGTCAACCTGCTTCTCTCTCCGTCGTTTCTCGAATCTGATCTCGCTATCATGTCCCATCAGATTAGTAAGTAGATAAATTTTTTCGTGAGATCTGTAGCAGCATATAACAATAAAGGGGGTGAACAGAAAAATAACATAAAGCATATTTGCTGTGTTAACTTTGATTCCCAACCTCACCCTCTCGATAGGGCTATAATCTTTTGTTTTGAAGGAGTTTCGTTTTAGCTACTCACCTGCGATGGTTTAAGCGCTTGTTTCCAGAGCAACCAAAAGTGTTCAAACAGCACCGGCTACTACACTACCCGACTGTCTTAGAAAAATCAGGACCTTTCATACATCAATGTGTTTTGAAATACGAACGCAAACATCAGTTTTTTAAGCGACTGGCACATATTGTTTGTAATTTTAAAAACATTTGCAAAACTATGCTTGATCGCCATCAACTGCAGCAGTACGTTTACTGGAGCTCACCTAAAGACCTCAAAGGTCTTGAGTTTGGACCAGGAAAATTTGTGTCGACTCCTGTTGCTTTTCATGAGAAATCTCTAACAGTTTTCAAAATGCGATTGGGCTTCGATTTAGAATGGATCTACAAATGTAAGAGAGCCCTGAGATGCGGCGTATGGTTCAGGTGTCAAGATGCAGTCTTTGCAAGCTACAATTGCGAAACTGATGAACCAAATTTCCTGAAAATCGAAAAGATTCTCAACATTTCCGACGAGCTTTATTTTTTTGGTTCGTACTTGAAAACGTCAAATTTCTCTGAACAGTCTCGGAGTTTTCTTGTTTCTGAAACTTCCAACATTGATCTCCTGAACTTTAAATCCATTTTTGATTACCATTGCTATTCAATCCATCGGTATTTTGATCAGAACTGCCTCTTCGGGCACGTTGTGCTACGTAATAGAATTGCTTATAACAATTTCCCTAGTTGTGTCAAAAACAATAAACTTTCCTAACTGATTTTCCTTCATATTTATTGCTTGAACTGTTCATAACCTATTTTCTTTAATTTTATTTTTTGTTCTCTTTTAAGTTTTCTATTTCTTGCTATTAGCTCGTGGCCTCTAATTTTTGAAACAAATTTTTTAAAGGTTATGGTGGCAAAAAGTGTTTGTAACTGTTGGGCCATAATATTGACCAACTTGAACTCTTTTTGTGTCTTCTCTTCTATTTCTTGCTATTAGCTCGTGGCCTCCAATTTTGTGAAACAATTTTGTTATAGCGATGGTGGCAAAAAGTGTTCTTAACTGTTGGGCCATAAAATTGACCAGCTTGAACTCTTTTTGTGTCTTCTCTTCTATTTCTTGCTATTAGCTCGTGGCCTCCAATTTTTTGAAACAAATTTTTTAAAGGTTATGGTGGCAAAAAGTGTTTGTAACTGTTGGGCCATAATATTGACCAACTTGAACTCTTTTTGTGTCTTCTCTTCTATTTCTTGCTATTAGCTCGTGGCCTCCAATTTTGTGAAACAATTTTGTTAAAGCGATGGTGGCAAAAAGTGTTCTTAACTGTTGGGCCATAAAATTGACCAGCTTGAACTCTTTTTGTGTCTTCTCTTCTATTTCTTGCTATTAGCTCGTGGCCTCCAATTTTTTGAAACAAATTTTTTAAAGGTTATGGTGGCAAAAAGTGTTTGTAACTGTTGGGCCATAATATTGACCAACTTGAACTCTTTTTGTGTCTTCTCTTCTATTTCTTGCTATTAGCTCGTGGCCTCCAATTTTGTGAAACAATTTTGTTATAGCGATGGTGGCAAAAAGTGTTCTTAACTGTTGGGCCATGAAATTGACCAGCTTGAACTCTTTTTGTGTCTTCTCTTCTATTTCTTGCTATTAGCTCGTGGCCTCCAATTTTTTGAAACAAATTTTTTAAAGGTTATGGTGGCAAAAAGTGTTTGTAACTGTTGGGCCATAATATTGACCAACTTGAACTCTTTTTGTGTCTTCTCTTCTATTTCTTGCTATTAGCTCGTGGCCTCCAATTTTGTGAAACAATTTTGTTAAAGCGATGGTGGCAAAAAGTGTTCTTAACTGTTGGGCCATAAAATTGACCAGCTTGAACTCTTTTTGTGTCTTCTCTTCTATTTCTTGCTATTAGCTCGTGGCCTCCAATTTTTCGAAGAAAATTTTTACATGATTTGTCATATGAGATCACATAAAAAATCATGTGCCAACACACGATTTTTCAGTTAAAAAGTGACACACGAAAAAATTGCAATTTACATGATATTTCGTGTGAAATCACACGAATCTCTCGGGTTAGCCTTCACGAGTTGTCACGTGATTCATACGATTTTTCACGTAATTTCTCATGTAAATTCACACGAGTTTTAGTGTGACCCCACATAATTTTTCGGGGTTTTTCACATGATTTTTCGGTAATTTTTACACAAAAAATCGTGTAAAATTTCATGTAAAAATACACGATTTTTCGTTTGTAAAACCCCCAAAAAATCACGTGGGCTCACATGAAAAAACGTGTGATTCTACATGAGAAATTACGTGAAAACTTGTGTGAATCACATGAAAACTCATTAAGGCCAACCCGAGAGATTCGTGTGATTTCACACGAAAAATCACGTAAATTCCAATTTTCTCGTGTGTCACTTTTTAACTGAAAAATCGTGTGTTGGCACATGATTTTTTATGTGATCTCACGCGAGAAAATTTTAGAGTGTCAGTAAAAAGTTCGTAATTTATTTTAGAAAAAGTTTTTTACAGTAAAATTTCTATCTTTTTCTTTAAGCCGTTTTCGTAAATAATTCATACAAAAACGCCTCAAGAAAACAGTTTGTTCCACAGTTATTTGAGGCAATTATGCTCCAGTTTTTACTGATTAAAGTTGTTATTACACAACAGCTATAAAACGGTTTGAACCACTGAACGAAACAAAATTCCGAAAGAGGAAAAATTTGAAATTGGATGTTTCTTCTGCAGGAAATGAAGAGCACTACCAAATTTTCTCTGCCGTCAGTAAAAAAATCTTTGAGAGCAATATTCAAATTGTTTACGTAATTGAATCCTGATAGGTAAATTAATCTTAACCTTTACTCAAAGGCAAAGGCCTTGCATTTATGAGAAAAGTGCAATGCCTACTAAAATTGCACAAAACTTGGTCGCTTCGCACATAATATTTTTAAAAAAAGATCTAAGATCTAAATCTTCAGAGTAGGGTATTGTACGATGGAAAAAAAATCAACTTTTTTCCTAATAAGCAAATTTCGTAAGATCGTTACGATAGGATCTTTAATGCAAAAGAAGTAGTAATAGGATCATGAAAATGAACTCAAACTGTTTAGTCGAAATTAATGTTTTTGGTGTATTCAAAGATTGAACGAGTGGCTTCAAGAAACTAATGAATAGAAGTAGACAAAACTGCCGGACAGACATTGATTAAGAAAAAATTTTGAATAGCAAAATCAACATATTGGTAACTAGAGAAGAAACATCTACCTGAGATGAGCAAGTTTTGTAGAAAAAAGTTAATGCACTAAAAATGAAAGAACTTCTAATGAATGAATTTATGAAAACAAAAAGAACAGCTTCGATTCTGCAAATAAGAAAGGTTGCCATAAAACTTGAGTCTAATGAGCCTAATTTAATCTACAGAACAAATGGCAAAAATAAGAAAATATTTCGCATTTTCTGTACTTTGAACAATTTTAACAAAAAATTAGTCTTAGTTCAAAAATTTGAAATTATCAATCGCTATATTTTCCTGTACGTCTGAAGCTATTTGCAAAATACGATTCATTTCAAAGGCTGTTCAAATCAAAATTAAAGTTGAAAAATTGAAAGAAATGCAATTTTTAGAAATATTGACAACAAATAGCTAACTTGAACAACTAACTAAATTGAAACAAGATTGATTTTCCACAATGCCTCAGCTTATGTTTCTCAACAATGTTTTCTTCAACTGATTTTTGCTTCTACAGATGTTTATAGATATTTTATTCCTCAGTGAAGACTAACTGACCAAAATTATTAAAACCTATTTAATGTATCTAATAAAAATTTTTTCTGAATTGCATAGTGTTCTCAAAATTCTAATTTCGACAAGTTTGCAAAAAAATATCAAAAAATTGGCAATAAAATAACTTAAACAGTTAGTATTGACTCAAACTTCAAGCGCAGAAAAAAAAAATAGCCAACGGATGTAATGTACGTTTGCTCCTGTAGTTAGGCATTATTTAATTGAGGTATATTGTAACAAATTGGGAATTTCTTTTGTGGCTGAATAATAGACTTAACCCTAAGTTAAATGTACAATTTGCTAATTTTTGTTTATAAAACTTTTTCCATGGCGCTTTTATTATGCCACACGTCCAATACACATTATTTTTTGTAATTATTTCAAAACTTTGTATCTGTCTTTTTGCAAATGCAGCAACAGAGCGAGCTGTTTGGTCAAAATTTTAAAAACTTTTTTTAAATATATTTTTTGTAAATTTAACGAAAGTAACTAAGAAGAAAAATTAAAGAATAAAAAATGTTCAATTAAAAGTAGGTAGACTCTCAAAAACATTAGTAGATATAACAAAAAATGAGTAAATTTAATTTTAATCGTTAGCAAAAATATCGGTTTTTTCATCTAAGAGATGGAAACTAGTGTTAAGCAAAAAAACTGTCGGCAGAAAAAGTTCAACACGTAAGTGCACTTTTAAATGGAAAAGTTCGGAACTATTAATTTTCCCCGAAAAAATTTTTATACAAATACAGAAAATTCCGCAGAGCACCAAAGGCGCTTGAACTGGTATTGAAAAGCCATTGCAATTAGAATACGCTGATCTTTTTTGACTTGTTGATTTTTACTACTCGTGTTCACTTACTTGGGTTATATTTGCCTGCCAAATTTGAACAGGCAAAAAACAACAGGTTCATATAACTCGATTTCTTGAAGCCAGGGCTTAAAAAACTTGTGGTATTTCTGCTAACTGGTTGCTCTTGAAGCCTGCTCTTGAAACAGAATGCCGAATTTTTTGTCACATCCTGTGGTTATGATGACACATCCATAGGGCTCTGATGTCACATCCTGTGTTCAAACTTTTGATGCTGGCTCTCGAGTCATTGCTTGAGTAGTTGTCTCCAATTGAAGTAAATGGGAAAGTTGACTGTCCAGACACACTTAGAAGCAAATCGTATCAAAAACTAGGCAGCATTTGATTTACAAAACTAGCTTGGTTTAAGTCCAGAACATACATTTCTATCCTTTTTCCATGTCAATTTTTGTGGTTTTTTTTTAAAAACTGATTTACTTTTCAGGAACTGCTTTGTTCTAAAGTTATTTCAGGCGATGATGGTCCAGGTTTCACTGATTAACGTTCTTATTTCATAACAGTTACGAAACAGATTGAACAACTGGACGGAGGAGACTTCCGAAATAACAGAGAAATTTGAAATAGATTGTTTCTTCTGCAAAAACGAATTGTTGAGGTCAATGTTTGTTTTTTTTTACATCATTGAATCGCTATACGTAAATTAGTTTTTATTAGTTTTAGTATTAACTTAAAGGCAGAAGCATTGCATTTATGATATAATTGTAATGCCTAAATAAAAATTTCCACAAAACCTGGTTACCTCTTGCAAGATTATTCTGAAGTCAGATATAAAAAAACTTATTATAGTTTAAACAATAAAAGCTTCATAGTAAGATATTTAACAAAAAAGGAACGATTTTTGCTTTAAAAACAAATTTTTATGGTAAGAGTAGTGATAGCTCATGTAAATGAACTCAAAATTATTTAGGCTAAATTATTGCTTTCAGTGTATCCGAAGACTGATTGACTTGCTTAAACAAAGTAACGAACTGAAGTAGTCAAAATTTTGGGACAGAAGTTGATTGAAAAAAATTTCAATCGCCAAGCGATTTTTTTTCTTGTTTCAAATTTTTGATATTTAGAATGCAAACAGCTATAATACAAAAGAGCACGCAAAAATAAAACAAATCGTAGATTTTTTGTTTCTTTCCATTTTATAACTCGGTTCGCGATGAAAAAAGTACTTTATGCAGTTTAACGGTTACGAAACTAAATGTAAACACTGTTTTTAGCAACAACTCCAGCTAATTTTTTGTAAAATTTGACAAAAATCACAAAATTGCTCACTAGTCATTGACTTTTCAGGTCAAATTGGAATACCAGTGTAAAGAACTTCTTATAGTTTACTGACTGCCCCAAACAAGCAAACTTTATAGAGAAACTTGGTGCATCGAAAATTAGAGAAATGTGCTAATGAATGAATATATTGAAACAACAAAACAAGCAGGAAACACTTGATTCTGCAAAAAAGAAAAGTTGCTCTGAAGTTTGATGGTAATTTAGTTTAATGGAAAGTTGAAAATACGAAACACTCATTTTCTTTTTTTGGACAATTCTAAGTAATGGTTAGTCTTAGTCCAATAATTTCAGGTTATCAATAGCTGTAATTCCCTGTACGTCTGGAACTGTTCAGAAATCATGTTCAATTTCATATGCTAATGAAATTAAAATTTGTGTTAGAAAATTGAAAGAAGATGCGAAGCTTCAAATGATTCAGAACAACTGCATTTTAAAACTGAGTTCATTCGCATTGTCTCAGCTCTTGTTTTTCGAAATTATTTTCTTTATTTGATTTAACTTTTTTTCACAGATGTTTTTGGATAGTTTATTCGTCCATGAAGTCTGACTGACCAAAATGAGCCAAACGTTTTTATTCTATGTAACATAATTTTTTTTCTGGATTGCATTGTGTTTTCAAATTTCTAATCTCAAGAAGTTTGCATTAAAACAAATGAAACAACTGATATGGACTCAACCTTCAAATCCAGAAAGATATAGCTAACAGATTCAATGTACATCTATTACATTAATTAGCCAAATTGTTTTTGAGGTGTGTTGTCCAAAATTTGTTCTTTTTGTTGCTGAATAACAGATTTAATAAAAAGTATACTGTACAATTTCCACGTTTTCGTTTATAAAACATTTTTCAAGGTCTTGACCCAAATTCAATACACTGTGTTCTTTGTAATTAAGTTATAACTTTGTATCTAATCTTCTGCGAGTGCACTAGCCAGCGATCGGTTTGCAAAAATTTTTTAGAGTTTTTTAAAATTTTTCTAAAGTGTGCATCCTTAAAGTAAAAAAATTATTTTTGTGGGGAAAAAATAGCAAAATGATAAAATAGCAAAATAGCAATTTAAGATTAAATTCTGAAAAAAATAGTAGATTTAACAAAATTTCAGTAAAAGAAAACTTTAAAAGTAGGCAAAAAATTGGTTTTTTCATCTAAAAGAGGGAAACTAATGTTATGAAAAAAATTCTAGAAAAAAAATCCCTACATCTAAGTGCACTTCCTAAATCTAATTGAAAAAAATGAACCACTGAAATTCGCCTAAAAATTTACAAACAATATGGACCTACATCACAGTAAATCAATCTAGTTTCCTCCTGTGCGTTTTGAATATTGTCCTCGTCGATTTCATAGCATTGCTGATATTCAAAGAAAGTTATCGATATCTTATTAAATGGGCCGCTTCATGGAATGATCTTCTGTGGGACGATGTTGTTAATGTTGATGGTTAGCTTCTGAGTTCATTTACCGCCTTTTATAAGTTGATTATAATCACAAAAATCGTGATGATGATCAAATATTGTAAAAATGAAAATAGTGTTTTTAAAATGTGTAAGGTGGGGAACAAAATATGTGCTATGAAATGAAATGAAACTTAAGTTAACAGAATCACAATAGATCAAGAAAGATAACCAGAGCCATACGCTCTATCGAACGATCTTTTGTCTGGTAAAATTAGTCAATTTTCGTGATTCATTGCAGTTTTAAAAACAATGTGTGCATCTTTTTAATAATTTCATTTTTTTAAAGCAATTTAATATAAAAGCAGTGGATTTTTATTTATCTTACTTTTTTATTTTGGAGCCTAAAATTTTTTTTGGTTTCATAAGTAAACCATATTGAATCAATTTTTTTTCCTTTCATTGACTCCGCGTTCTGATTTTACAGCCTGTGGTTTTGTGTTCAAATCTTTGATGCTGGTCTTCGAGTTATTGCTTGATTAGTAGTCTCTGATTGAAGTAAATGGGAGTTGTGGGAGAACAGACACACCCAGAAGCCAAATAAATCAATAAGTAGGGTCCAATTCAGTTTATCATTCTCTTTTGGTTTAAGTCGAAAACATTAAATTATATTTCTTTGGTTCATGTGATTTTTTATTATGATTTAACCAAAAACGACTCCAGGAGACTGTTTTTTTCAATTACTTGAGGCCAGTATGCTCTTGTTTCCACTGATTAGCATAGTATTTCCACAAGAGCTGTGAAATTGTTTGAACAACCCAACTGAACACATTTCCGAAATAAAAATGAAAAATTTGAAACTGGATGTTACTTTTGCAGGAAGCGAAGACCCACGCCAAATTTTCTTTGCCTTCAAAAAATAAATTGTTGAGGTCAATATAATTTTTATTTACATAATTGAATCCTGATAGATAAATGAAGTAGTGATAGAATCATGTAAAAGAACTCACAATTTTTAAGGCTAAATTTTTGTGTCCAGTGTATTCAAAGACTGAACAAGTAGCTTAAGCAAACTAATGAAATGAAGTAGTCAGATTTGCCGGGCAGACGTTGATTGAGAATATTTTTTTTCGCAAAAGCAACTTTTTCTTGTTTCACTTTATTGGTAACTAGTAAACAAACAACTGTAACACGAGGGAGCTCAGAAAACCAAACAAACGCAACACAGATTTCATTTTTCTTTACTCCTTATAGCTCGATTTTTGATGAAAAACTCACTATGCATTTTTCACGGTTTCTTAACTAATTGGGAAGATTGTTTGTAGCAACAAATTCAACTCCAGCTTGATTTTTGTATTTTTTTATACAATAAAATCAGAATAAAATGAGGAAATTGATCAGCGGTTAGTGGTTTATCAGGTCAAATTTGAATACCAGTGTAAAGAACTTCTGTTGGTTTACTGACTGGACTGTCCGAGACGAGCAAATTTTGTAGCGAAATTTACTGCATCAAAATTGAAGTAATTTGCTAATGATTAAATATATAGAAACAAAAAAGCCTTTGGTTCTTCAAATAAGAAAGGTTGCCCAAATTTAGTCTGATGAAGAGTTGACAAAAATAAGATCTTCAGCTTTTTCTGTACACTTGAAAAATGTAAGGCGATATGTAGTCTAGGTCCAAAATTTTCAGAATATCAATTGCTGCTTTCACTTGAACGTCTGAATTTATTTGGAAAACATGCTCAGTTTCATATACTGTTAAAATCAAACTAGTGTTGAAAAATTGTAAGCCGATGCAAAGTTTCAAATCATTCAGACAACTATCATTTTTAAACTGAATAGATCCCCATTGTCTCAGCTTATGTTTCTTAAAAACAGTTTTTTTTAACAGATTTAACTTCCATTCTTTAAACAGATTTTTATTCGTCAACATTTTAGTCGTCATTGAAGTCTATCTGACCGAAACAAGCAAAATGTACTTAATTTATGTAATATTAATTTTTTGCTGAATTATATTGTGTCTTCAAAATTCTAATTTCAACAATGTATAAAAAATAACTGAAACAATTATTGACTCAACCTTCAAATCCAGAAAGATATAGCCAGCAGACTCAATGTACATTTGTTGCTGTATTTTATTCAAAATTTATTTGAAGTATATTATAACAAATTGGGATTTTTGTGGCTGAATAGTAGACTTAACCCTAAGTTAAGAGAACAATTTCCAATTTTTTTATTATAAAACTCTTCTCATGGTGTCCTTGACTTGACCCAATACACTGCGAGCTGTCTGCTCAATTTTTTTCAAGCTTTTTTACAACCATTTTTTTTCTAATAGTAACAAAGTTATCCGTTGTGGATAAAATAATAGAATGATAAAATAGCAATTTAAAAGTAGACTCTCAAAACTATGAGTAAATTTAACAAAATTTAAGTAAAAGAAAATTTTAAAGCATAGCAAAGAAAATCGGTTTTTCTCATTTAAAAGAGGGAAACTATTATTATGGGGAAAAATCGTCTGCAGAAAAACTTTCCGACATCTAAGTGCACTTTTACATGGAAAAGACCTGAACTATTGAATTTCTGAATTTCGCCGAAAAGAAACTTTCGCCGAAACATTTGAAGAAAATTCTGCAAAGCGCCAAAGCTCCTTAAACTGGGATTCAAGAGCCATCGCAATTGGGATCTTTTTGTGCTTTTGGTCTTTACTACTTGCTTCTATTGGCTTGGGATATGTTGGCCTGGCAAAACTGAATAGGCAAAAATAACCCCTTCATATTACCCCATCTTCTCAAAGCCAAAATTTAAACACCTGTTTTTGGTTCTTGCAACTGACTGTTTTTATTGCACGCTCACAACCAAGAACACTGAATCTAAAAATAGCACAAACTTGTATATCAGTTTTTTTAAATTAATGAACACGAGTTTTTGCTGAACGAACGTAGAATGCGTACGATTTGAATCTTTTGTCCTTGAAATGGAAAGTGACTGATCGAAAACTGCATCTAAAGTTGTAACAAGCACAACTAATACAAGCATTGTTAGTACATGGACCTGCAGCACGATGACTGAAGCTGATTTTCACGTGATTAAACTGCTGATTATCAATGAAAGTTCTCGATATCCAATTAAATGGGCCGCTTCATGGACTGATTCTTTGTCGGATGATTAAATAAAACGATTTCAATTTCTTCAACTACAATTTTAAAAACTACCGGTACATCAATTTAAAAACTGGATGTTTTTAAAAAAATAGTATTTTTGTACATAGAAAGGTAGTGTTTTAAATTTTTAGTAATCTTACTTTCATCATTTCAAAACAGAATATTGATTATTTGGTTTGAGATGCAAACTGTATTGAGTCAAATCTTTTTCATTTCATTGTTTCCTGGTTCTGATTTCACGTCCTGTGGTTTCATGTTCACATCTTTGATGCTGGCCTTCGGGTCAGTGCTTGAGTAGTGATCACCGATTGAAGTGAAGGGGAGTGGTGGGAGTCCAGACACACCTAGAAGCAAAAACTATCAATAAATCAGGGTCCATTTGTTTTATAATCCTAGTTTTGTATGAGTCCAGATTTTCATGTTATAACACCGATAGAACATTGTTAATCGGCAATGAATTAGAGTGTGTTTTCTGAAATAGCGTTTGCTTTAGAGCTCTGATCATATCATATGTTAAACTTGGCATGTCTTCAACATGAGATCAAACATTCTAAATTAAACGTTCTCCTAAATAAACTTTTTCTGTTTGCAATGCTTTGGCTTCATTATGTTATTATATTGTCAGTACATGGGAGAATTCCATGCGCTAGAAAAGATAAGTTCATAAAACATAGTTTACATTTTATGAGGGGTCATTGAATGTGCTTTAAAACTTCTCAGTCTGTTATGAAAATCTAGCTCATACCTTGCCAAATTTTAACTTACAAACTTGCCAAGTCTTGACATGTCGCGACCAGGTGTTGACAATTTTGAACACTTGGAATTAGACGTCATAAGAACTAATTGTTCAAAGCTAAAAAGATATTTTTACTACTGGTTCATTACAACATTAAATTATATTCTATAACTGTCTTGTGTACCAGTACACAATTTATAGGATTCACAAAAACATGATAAAAAGCTCAATTACACTAAAGCATTTTGTCACGATAATCTCAAAATTTTTAGTGTGACTCATACTAAATATTGAAATTTGGGCAATTTTTCATCTGATTTGGCCAAAATTTTAAGTTATGCCACAGCAATTTTTTTCCTGTGTCCTTATTTACACGAAAATCATTACATAAAATCAGCATTATTACACGAGAGATCTTTAGAGCGTAGTTCCCAGAATATAACTAAATTTATTGATTCCCAAAAACTCCACTCTGCATTTTTATTAAATTCATATGTGTTCAAAGTGAATTAATTTTCTAACCAAACATGGAGTTTGGAGCGAAGGAGTTGATGAGGGCTGCTTGTGTTGACATTCCTGCAGTTGGTGGGGGTGAAGTCTCGTCCTGAATCAGAACAGAAATTATTGATAGAGATGGAAACTTGTTTTGTTTGACATCTGTAATGTTTCGGCATCTCAAATTTAAATATCAAAACGTATGAAGTGTTTTTTGCCTTAGTCGAGAGTGGTAAATGATTCAGCAACATTTTGATTCAGCAACAAATTATATTTAACTGGGCTGCAAATTCGTTTCAATTTTTCAGAGATTTTAAAAAAACTTGCTAAGTTTTTTTAAAGTGAGCTAAAAAAAAATTGCCCTGAGAGAAACAGCAACAAATATCCAATTAAAAGTTAGTACCAGTGTCAAACTCACTGCAAACAAAAATACTATTTTTTGTTTGCAGTCTCTCGCGTGTCGACACATATCTCAATTTCGCCTCCGAGTTCCTCCAAATTTTATCTTTCGCTTACTTTCTTCATACTTTCAGCTACTCCAGATTTAAAACCACTGCAATCTCCCATCACAAAACTAGCCGGCTTACTGAAACTCTCAATCGCTTTTCCAGGGCTCGAATTTGACCCTGTGTACCCTGCAGAACCCAAAAATGTCTTCAAATCGGGCGAATTCACAGATGAAGGGACAATTCCAGGAAGCATCGGGAACCCTGAAACGGATCCGGGATTTTGGGTTAGCCAAGGAACCATCAAAGCTGCAGGACCCAAAAGCGCTGCCGCGGTTGCCATGGGGTTGTAACATCCGGGAGGTAGCAAGAAGTCAGAGACTGTGGTCGATGATTGGTTTGCGACGCTAGATGGCGTAAAGTTTGATTGCTTGAACATGCTTTCAAACTGATTTGAAATGGTCGAAAACTTTGAAATGGAGTTCGAATTTACGTTTGAAGTAACTCCACTATAAGCTATTGTTGAAGCGGGGGGTACTTGAAACGGTTTCAACTTAGAGTTTGAAAATGATGCTAAGTTTCCAAAATTTGCAGCGAAGCTCGGCGTGTTTTTCTTTGGTAGTGAGTCAGCAGAAATTGGTGAAAATGGCGGTTTGGCATTACGCTGATTAACGTTTTTCGACAAGATTTGCTGTTTCAATATCGGCTCCAAAAACTCGGAAGTTTGAGTCGTTGACGACCTTTTGCGGGTTCCACCATTAAACATTGCTTTCACATCTTCCCACGCGTGGTTAATTTGTTCATCCGAACTGTGATCCGAGGACAAGAAAATGTGTCGTCTCCACGAGTTGAAATTCGCCGCGTCGGGTGGGTTAAATTTTGCACCTACTTCCATGTGACTGTGAAATATAAACTTATTCGGGCTAAAAAATACACTGCAGTGATCACAACGTATACATTTCGCGCGAGACGAGTTGTATCTGTTAGGGTGAAAAGTTCCGTTACACCCGTACGAGCACGCGTGGTATACTCGGAATTGAAAGTTTTCGGGAATCGGAGGGGGGTAACTCTCGCACAAAAACGACTTACAAAGTCTCTCGGCTTCTCGATAAGTTATCATACCGCAGCGACGAGATGAAATTGGCATTGCTCCCGAACGACGCAGAACTTCGAGTTGAACTGGGGTGCACTGAATACAAGTTATACCTAGGGCCACCCTGCGGTTATGAATTTCGTTATAACTGAAATCTTTTAGTAAAGTATGAGAAATTTGAGCTAAGCAAAGTCGTTTCGTGCCGTCAATATCCATAGAAACGATTTGTTCGCCGAATAAACTGACCAAAGATACGTTTGAACAATTTTGGTTGTTAACAATTGAATTTGAGGTTTCAGCAGTTATACTTTCAGAATTGGGTGAAGATTTTTCATCTTTCAGTGACGTCACGCTGAAACCTGACGAGTCTTCTAGATTTACTAGAGAAGTGGAATGCGACGTTTCTAACTTTTTGTCCATGTTCGGAATAAAAAGAATTCAAAACAATAGCTGAATAAAAAGGTGTTACTTCTGCTCAAAACTGTATCAATTTAAGGCAAGACAGTTGTAAATTATTTGTTTTTAATGGTTAAGTAATTGTTTTGTTTAGTAAATATCTGCCAGAGACTGCTTTTTACAAGAAATGAGGAAATCTGTGGAAATTATCTGCAAAATATATTTCAAAAATTGAAATGAAGCTTTCAATTGGAAAATGAGAATTATCTCTGCAGTTGAAGAGAAATCGATTCTGATACTCTGCAGTTAAGTTATCTCTATTATATACTGTAAAGTGTTTTTATGGCAGATAAAGACACTTAATTTGTTTATTTTTGCCCAGTGGCGGTGTGGGCTTTTAAGGAGGCAGGGTAAAGCGAGAGCCAATCACAAATAGGCAATGTATTTCCAATGATGCTGGTCATAATAAATTATAACTTGTGTTAACCCTTTCAACTAAAATGAGAATAGGATCTAGCAAGAAATAAAAATTTCATCAAATTTTTGCACAGCGAAAATTTTAAAACTATGATCTTGCTAATTGTTTTAAACCAAATTTATTGTTGATCGTTGTTATTTATCTATGGAAATTGCATTCGATCATGATACGGCATGCAAACCTACTCAAATCCATGCCCTTTTTGTCTTAGCAAATTGAAATTTGAATTCAATTTTCATGAAAAATACACGTTGGTCTTGAAATTACAGAATTCGAAAGCGTTTTGCACGAGATCCCCAAATTTCCTCAAAACTGTTTCAGTCGAAATTATCAAAAACTAGATGCATATTTGGACAAAATGACAGTAAAATACCTGGTAATAAAAACCCCGATTCTAGTGTGTAATTTCATTATTTTATAAGTTTGTTCTTGCAAGCTGGCGATGATGTAGCAGCGATTTGTCCGCATCTGTATCTCAATGTCTACAGCCAATCCAAAAATTAAGGAACGTTTATTTTGGGTTTATGGTTTTTTCCAGCGGAAATGAGCGTCATGACCATTTTGTCTAATTTTTTCCATGCTGTTCTGTTGTTTTTTTTTCACCATGAAACGATAGCGTTGAGTGTTATTTTGCAATGTTATGAAGAAAAGAGCTAAACGGATGTGAAAAGAATCAAGTGGTTTACATAATTTTAGCAGATTTAGGAAAAAAAGTTTAAAACACTAACGTGCACAACAATTTAAGAAGCCGAAAGTCTGCAGTGCCAGAAGCTAAAATGCCAGAAGTTCATACTCAACCAGAAAAGACTTCTGTTGACCTTCGTAACTTTAAAACGTGCGGACTTTGTGTTTTAAGCATGGTTACGTACTCTGCAGAAAACGTCATTTCGAAATTTTGACTAAATATCACCAACCGCTTCCCGGGTTGAAGTTTCTTTGATTTCATACAAGGAGCATATATGATTTCATACTGTCCATACTTGATTTCTTAGTACGGTCCTTTCATGAAACCAAAGAAATCATATATGATCCTTGTATGATTACCAAGGAATCATATATGATCCTAGTACGAATACCAAGAATCATACATCTATTTTTCGAAATTCTTTTACCAAGAATTTTATTTGTTTTTTATTTTTATTCGGTAGGGCATCACCTAAATGATACCCCGGCATCACATTGCGATCCGCCAAAAAACCTAACGTACTATATTATTTGCAAATTTGGGCACTAAATACAAGAGTAAGTCCGAATAGATAACAAAATTTTTGTTATACTCTGAAGCCAGTTTATACGTATAAATGGTCATTGATAGGAAATAATCAAGAAAAAAATTCGCGTATAACCTCAAATTAGTTTTCTAAATATGTTTAAACCGCAAAGTTATTCTTTTAGTGCTCACAAAGAATCAAATGTGGATTGCGATTACGATGTAATAATTTAATAAGTCTTCTGACTACATTATACGAGAGTTTGTGGCACCAGTCAATGTTTTATGTGTCATATATTACCTTGTATGATTTCCAAGAAACTTTTTCAACTTCAATTGAAAATCAAAGTTATACAGTTTTTAGTCTTTGAAATTTTTTGTATGATCCCTGTATGATTTCTAGGAAATCATATATGGTTCTTGTATGACTACCAAGAATTCATTCAAATCATATATGACCTAGTATGACTACTAAGAATCATATATGACCTAGTACGAAATCAAAGAAAGTTGAATGATCGCTGACCCGGGTTCGCAGTTCCCGATAAACTCCAGAAGTTCTCATTGACTTCAATTAAAGTCACGAAACCATTAATTATGAGGCACGTGGTTAATTCAACTCACTTATTGTTCCATGATAAACACTTAAATTTCTAGAGTTCTAAAGAAATTTATTGTTAGAAGGTTGAGAGAGCAACCTATTGTAAATTGTGCAAACAAAAAACGCGACATAGCTTAACGAGAAGTTCAATTTGTTTAACGTATACTTGAATAGAGAAATGGAGCCTTGGGGAACAAGAAAGAACGTGAGAACGGCTTATAAGAGATACCCAAGTTCGAGAGTTCACACCAGTTGGTGTAAATGGGTAGCACACTGGGCTTGCAAGTAACAGATGCTGGTTCAAATCCAGTACTGGCTCATTTTCACAGTAATTGCACCGGTTGAGACCCCCTAAAACTTATGAAGACTTATACCCATTATGGAAAGTTTTAAGGAAACAACCTCTCCATTTTATAATGCACCTTTCTTAGGATAACAAAATCGTTGAAGCAATGAAAAGTTCTTAGCCGTCCCGATAAATTTATAAAATTAAGAATAAATTTTGTTTGTTACAGACACCTGCATTCTGCAGATGAACTCAACTCTTGATCTTCTTCATGACAAAAACTGCTCTTTTTCAAAGATAAGAGGAAATCAAAAGCAAAAGGAACCATCTGATGCAATGTGTCGTTCTTCTGTTTGTTGAAAACCATGTTTCAGTGTTCTTTAGCAACTCTATTTAAGTTCAGAACCAAATTTTGTTGTAAGTTTCTACTACAATTGATTCAAGACGTAATTTTGACAAATTCTTTCATTTTTATTTTCACCAAGAAAAATAATCTTTATATGTTGCCGAACGACTAGATTGACTGACAGATTGTCGTTGTGTTTAAGAATCAAAAATTTTGTGCTGAAAAATATTCAGAAATTGTGTCAATGGTTTTTCCCAATTAGTAATTTTTTCGAAGAAACGATCAAAATTTAAGCGGCATCAGATTCAAAAATGATGAGCTGTTAACTGTTTAATTTAGTTTGGCTTAAAAACAACCAAATGGCCAACGCATAAAATTCATGAAACAAAAGCATGCGAGCTAATTGTTGCTAATTTATCTAAGTAAATCATAAAATCGGATAATTGCTGCTGAAGACCATTGTTGCACTTCATAATACGGTTTGCCTTCAATTCATTATATTTTTGTTCAAACTACCAGTATAATAGCAATTTGATCCGTTTTCTGTTTCTATTACAAGGTTGCTCAAAACAATTTCTAAAAACACAGGAAGAATTTCTATTTTCTGTCCTGCTGTCTACAAAATTTCATCAACTAACTAGATTTTTTTTCAGTTATTAGTAAACCATTTTAATTGCTTAACATTTTTCATTTTTTTACTCCACTTCATGCGAATTGTAGCTTATTTGAGGATAATCAGCATCAGTTTTTTTATTAGTTTCAATTTATTAGTATTACTTCAAAGGATTGGTTTATCAAGTTATTGAAGCTTTGGGTTGTTTTTTTCTAAATTTCGTTAGGTTAGCTGAGTTGGAAGTTTTAACATCAATACAGTCTAAACTGTTAATAAAATGTTTAGGCAATGTTCATCCACAAACTTTAACTTTATCTGATGTTTTATAGAAAGTTTAAGATGATTATTTGGTACATCCAAGCAGTGAAAAAATTACAACTAACCTCTTCATGGAATTTCTGCTTGCGTTTGGTCACGACTAAATTTTTGTATCAATTGTTCAATTTGAAAAGGAAAATTTTGAATTTGCTTTTTTCATCATTGTTTAGGAAGTATTTAGATCATAAACAGGTAAAGAACTCAATTATAATGGTAAAGATTTCAAACATCCGCGAAGAAAAAGATCTCATAAAGTTTTTTTTACTTCAATACAATCAATGTTTTGTTATATCTTAGTGTTTGAAACAGAAAAAAAAACCTTCAGACGTTTTTGGAGTTGAAGCGGGAGTTTTGATCAACACATGAAATAAAAAAATGTTCTACTTTAAGCTAAACCACCTAAAACTATTCTTTCAAGAAAATAGCACAAGTTTTCGATAATATATCATACTCTAGCGAAATGCGCTTTATTCAAACTGTTGTTCGAAGTTGATTTCATTTTTTTAAGCATGATTATTGGAAAAATAGTTTTTGAATGAAAAGTAGAGTATTCTGAGTAGTTTTTCAAAATTGAAAAATCTTAATTATTATTCAACATTGCATTTTTTGTCGCATTCTAAATTTACCATAGTTGAGTTTTCCGATTTTGATCTTTAATCGCCGTCTGATTAACAAAGCCGACACTTGTTCCCCAGAATTTAACCCCAAAAATTTATCGAGAAAGACAAGTCCCCAACGCAAATTTAACCCCAAGAATTTATCGAGAAAGACAAGTCCCCAACGCAAATTTAACCCCAAGAATTTATCGAGAAAGACAAGTCCCCAACGCAAAAAATGGAATATAGTTTTTACACAATCGATTAGTCTTCAGCAAAAACCTTTTCTGCAAACAGACTATTTGTTCTGTGAGATCTCAGCATTATAACCAATTTTTTTGCAGGAAAGAATATTTTGTGATTGAACCATTTTGATTGGTGAAAACTGACTGAACAATGGATGGTTGATCCCATAACTTCGCAAATCTGGTTGTGTGAGAATGACCTCTCATTCAACCATAGATATAGGTTGACCATAAATTGACCCATCGATATTGGTTGCAAAAATAGTACCATAAACGTTTCAGACGCAAAAAAGTAGTCACCAAAAAGAACAATGTTGCCAATGAAAAGAACAGTTTGAAAAGTGGGGAATAATCAGATAAAGGGCAGTTGATTACACAGAAACCTCAATTATCATTATTATTCTTTCCAATATTTTTGTCAATTTTAGTAATCACTTTATCATTTCTATTCGGAAATTTTGCTACAGCAACAGTGATTATGGGTATTTGAACAGGTTTGACCCAATATATTTTTCTATAAAATAACCAATGCGAGCGAGGATTTTGTTATTATTGTACAACACATAAAACTGACATCTGTTGAAGTTCCTTTAAATTTTATTAACGACGTTGTAATTCTTCCTATTGATACTTGTTCATTAGAACATCAGATGAGGAAGAAAATGAAACGACTGTGTTTTAAGCACAACGAATTTGATATTATTCAACTTTTTCCAACCTCAAATCAAATGCAGCCTTTGAGCTGTACAGTATCCACTATCTACAGAGTGTATTAAAGTAGTGAGATTTAACTTGACACTAGTTTTTAATCAAAATTTTGATTTTAATTCAGAGATCGCTCCCCCGATAATCCGCTCTTTAATTTTACTTAATTCCGTTTAAAGAGTGATTAACAGAAAGGCACCAAAATTAAATTGTAACTCTATACTTATTATAACTTACTACCCAGTTATAAACCGCTTTCTCTTTCTAACTAGTCAATCTCGTTGCACAAAGAACAAAAAAGAGTTACAACCCAAGCCCCCCCCCCCCCTATACCCCCCTCCCCAGGTTAACACATACACTACCGTATAAGTACACTCTACTTAATATGCGGAGATGCTAAAGCAGATCAAGGAAATTGTCATTAAATATAATATATTTTTCCTTAGAGAACTTTTTCGATATGCCTGTTCTTTTTGAATTTGAATAAAATTCGCATTCATAAATAAAATTAGAGAGTCAAAATACGCAACTTATCTGAATAATAATTTCGTACAAATTTAAATTGAAACGTCATTTTTCAACTAAACTGACGGACTTATAAACAAATAACTATTTTAAAAACTTTTGTTTTTCATATACTTTTATTCAATATTTGATTGTTTTACACAGTAGGGGACTTTTCTCACTGAATTAATCTTTATACTTTAGGCTCTTTTTTGCCTAGTTAAAAGAGTGGAAAAAGTTGAGAATGGAGAAAAGGGGTTGGAGGGAGGAGGAGTAGGAGGTGCGAGGGGGGGGGGGGGGGGGTGTTGGAGTGCATGTATTTTGAATGACATTGAAAATTAATTGAAAGCGTTTAGGGAAAAATTAAATTTGAGAAATATTTGAAATGCTCCCGATGGTATTTCGAAAATAATCCAAACGGATGGTTGATCAATTTTAATGTGATCAAAAAGTGAACAAAATGTTGAGAGTCTGAATTAATTTTTGGACGTGAAAAGAAGAAGAGAGCTCTGAATTAATTTATGTTCCTTAAAATCAACCCATGGGAAATCTTAATTGAAATTCGGGCACAAAACGATATCTAATTTCAGCTATGAATAGCTGAAAGATATCAGTCTAATTATTATTTGCAAAAGTACTCAACTCTTTTCTTCTAACTTTGTCTTGTATTCATTTGCAAAACTCAACAAAGAAACGCATCAGTGAAAATTAAAATTTCAACTTTTTTTTTCTAAATGCCAACCTCACTTGTGTTAAAGTTAGCCGATTGCTCAAGTAGCCGCAACAAAAGTATTGAGTATTCTAGTATTGAAACTAAGTCAAAAATAACGTCAAAAATGGAGCCAAAACTTTAGCTCAACTAAATTGCTGTTTAAATCAATTTCTCGTTTCTTTGTTAATCAGCTAGCAGGTTTACTGCGTCCAATATAAAACGAAGCAATGAAAAAAAACACATTTTCCATTTTAAACTCTTCCCTGATAAATGTATGGTCACCAATCTTTCTTTAATGTTTTACCGTCTTCTGTTTTTTTTGTTTGCAAACTTTTAGGCTTTTGCTCCCAGAATTGTTTTGAAAGAAATTTATAAAAAAGTGTTTACAATAGACAAAATTTTCCTTGACAAAGAAATGAATCATGGGTCACAAGGCGCTAACTTCACTCGATTTTTCCTGGAAAGAATACTATATTGTATTTTAAGGTTGTGAATTTTGTGGAAATTTTTTGGAGAATTTCGCCAATCTTTCACATTGTAGCAATTTTGATCCTCCATAATGCTGAAAGATAGTGCAACCATGTAAAACAAAAAAAAGATTTGCTCAAGGTATGCGCAATGTGTTTAATGAAATTGGAGAACGAACTTACTATGGTGTGTATAACTAACGCAATAACCAGAAATCTAAAACCTGAGTTGAAATGAAAATGTCAAAATGCCAAGAGAAGGTTTTCTGGAAGACCAATTGAAGAAAAAAACTCTGAAGAACAAGGGTTGTTTAAATTTTTCCAGTTTGATTCAAATTATTTAAGCTAAATATTTAAAGTCAAAATATGTTGGACGTTCTGTCTCTGATTTTTTGGCCATAAATAATTCATAAAATTGACAAACAATCTGTTGGCTAGGATCTCCTACTATTTTTATCTGCAACATTTGAGCACATCTTCAGAACAACATGCCATCTTATAAGATCCTGCCAACCATTCATAAAACTGAAAAACTTTCCCCATATGATTTTTTTTGTGCGAGACTTTGTAAACATTTTATTAGCCGTTAAGATAATCACTTTATCGCCAGACATTAATTGTTTACTGATAAAGTCAAATAACATAGACCGCCATCGGACCAGTTTGAAGGCATTGTAACTAGGAGCTTAAACGAGTAATTGCTTTGGAAATTGTTTTCATAGGGATCGAAATTTTTTGAACAAGTTTACAGCACAGATAGGTGCAGTAAAAATTATCAGTTATTAGTGTAACGCTGCCGGCCTCATTTCATGCAAATATATCTATTAGAGAACTATTCGGTTCAGTTTGATCCAAATATCTTTGTCTCATTTGAGCGTAGCAGATTTATTAAAATAGCATAAGATCTGACGAGGTTTTAAACGATAAGAAAACCCTTGCAAAATTTTGAAAAATAATGAGGTTTACGATAATACATAATGAAAAAAATTCTTTTATAACCATTGCTTTTGTAGGGCCAGATTTTAATGTGAAAGAAGAGATGGAGTGTTTGACAAAGTGTCAGTCTCGCCAAGCGTATCTTAATTGCTGACAAAATGGTTTCGTTATATAAAAATATGATCATGCAAGATAAAGTTCAGAAATCAAACTGGAGATTACTCAAAAAAATTCTTGTGTTATGAAAAAAGTTGTTGATCAATTATAAATAGAAGAATTTAAATATTCACAATTTCTTTCGCTCACTTTTCAAAATTTGCGATTTATTCAAATTTAACAGAAAGACAAAAACCAAACTAACCTCAAAATATTGAAAAGATTTTGTGCAGTTCTTTAAAACTCAGGATTGAAATCCACTGACATTGAATATATATGCATAATTTTAGTTACTTTTAGTTACTGAAAGCAGACAACTTTTTACTAATGTGCTCCTATGCATCTATGGTTGATTTCAAATAATTAATTTGAACAATTTTGTTTGCGTATTGAAGTATCTAACTATAACTAAAAAAAGATGGCTCCTGCGTGTGTGTGCGTTTCACAAAATTTTCCAACATAATTCTCAAAATTCCAAAAAACCATTAGTTTCAGTCAGAAAAACAGTTGGGAGAAACTGGAAGCAAAATTTTTTGCTTTAGAGAAAATAACTTGTACTGTTTCAGTCTAAAATAATACTGTCTTTTTTGCCAGAAAAAAGGCACACTCTTTTTTATCAATTTCTAGAAATTTAGCTTAATTGAAGTAAAAAAAGAAAGACACAGCCACAGACAAACCATACAAACACACACACACGTTGCATACGCAAATTTGCAAAAAATACAAACCACAACAACAAAAATATATTCTTGGCGACGAAGCATCATTACGCAAGTTTTTTCACGTTCAATTAGCTATTCTTCCTTGTTTTTTAAAATAACTAGGTGTCGACTGGTTGTGTCAATTGATTCAGTTGATGTACATATGGCTTTAAACCTTGAAATGGAACCAAAATAAAGTTTTAATCATAACTTAGAACTGCATTTTCCAAAAAATCCGGCGTAATTTTTCCTATTCTTTATAATTTCTGAGAGTTTTAGCATTTTAACTATATTTTGTCCAAAAATGATTGGACCTCACTATTTCAAACTAACTTTCTGGTCCTCTTTTACACACATACCACATACACTACATATTTAGGTACTCACGCAACAAAAACACACGATCCCATGCACACATAAACAAAAACACACAAATAAAAACCCGACACAAACAACTTTAAAAACTTTCCTCTGGTCAACTGATCTTGCCCATGTTTCACATCGTACATTTTTATCTTATTGGTTTTACTTAGAAAACTAAGTGTGGACTTCTTGAGGCAATCGAATGAGTAATTGTGAAATTCACAATAAAATTGAAATCAAACTATATGAATATTTACGACGCTTCGTGGGCATAATGCGCCAATTTGTTTTCTTGCAAAAGCTCGGTGATTTTTTTCTGCTAAAAGTATTAGGAAAACAAGCAGAGCAGCCAGCCAGTTGAAAAAAAACGATTTTAGTTTTCTGCTTTTTTAAACATTTGTAACAAAAAAAAATAATTTTTGTAATTCAGTTTCATTTCTGTTAGATTTTGCACTCTGTCACTTTTTGTTTCTAGCACTTAAACTAACTCTTTCTTGTAAACTTTTTCTTTCTCACTTTAACACACATACCAGACAAAGTATAATTACGACCACCGATACATACACCCACGCAAGCGCTCACGCAAACCAATCCCAACAACAAAGAAATGTATATATATATATATATATATATATATATATATATATATTGTAATAAAATTGGCAACTGATCTTTATTCATGGTTCCTCGATGTTCGTATTTGTCTTGATTGTTTGACTTTTAAAATTAGGTGAGGACTTTTCTGAGTTGATTCTATCGGTAACTGTTGCAAATTTTTGTGGTTTTGATGTTTCTTTATAACCATGGGACAAGTTGTTTTTTAAAAAGCTGCAGATCTGTCAGAGGCAACGTTCAATGCGCAAAATTTTGATATTGAACGTATTTTATACCGCAAATTGTAGCAAATACTACGTCCTTTTCAATATTTTTCAATTTTTTTGACAGTTTTTGCGCTCTGCCTCTACTTGCGTCTAACATTTACGGGACCGTTAGCAGTTGTCCATAAAATCTCTCCTTTAGTCCTGTTGAACAAAATTTGTTATCAGTAAATTTTGTCGTCTTGTGTTTCTGAATCTACGTAGTTACTATAAAAAACCGATAACTTTAATAACTTTTTTGGGAACTGAAATTGAAAAGATTTTTTATCATCGTTTTTCAATTTACAGAACGCTCTCACTCTGGAAAGGATCAAGGCGAATTGTATTTTCAAAATACAGAGAATTGACTTTTTTTCTAATGTTCAAAAAGAATTAAAGACATATGTGTTAAACGTTTCAACCTGGCGATCATTAAACCCCCCAACTCTGTGTTGCAGTATACTGACGAAGATTAGTTCGAAGTATCGGTTCTCACAGCAAAAGAGGTATGCAAACAAAAAAGAAAAGAAGATAACTCCATCTTTATTTTTCAATACTGATTTTTTTGGACCTGAT
This sequence comes from Convolutriloba macropyga, assembly GCF_964194025.1. Lineage (NCBI taxonomy): Eukaryota > Metazoa > Xenacoelomorpha > Acoela > Convolutidae > Convolutriloba > Convolutriloba macropyga. Next base: position 59,717,813 of record NC_134471.1, on the reverse strand, counting down.
GTTCACTCCTTGAGAACAGTTTTTCTTACGTCTCTTTGATTTTGAAAAAAAAAACGAAATGGTTAGTTCTGATCTGATAAAAAGATTTGCATAATAACTCTGGAAATTAGAAAAGAATACAATTTTCTGTTTTCATTTTAACACCGTAAAAAATTGAGTTTTGCTATCTTAGGAGCTCTAAAGTGCCTGAAGTCTTCTAATTCTCCGAGGAATCTGTTCATTACAACGAAACATCAATTCTTATAGGTATTTTCCATTGGCAGAAACAGAGACAGAGAGACAGAACAAAAAACGATTGAAAGAAACAACATATATGATTTTTCGAAATTTTTAGTCAAATAGTTAAAATTGTTAACTTTTACGCTTGCAATAGTACAGAGTTACTCCCGACAATCAAGGTCCTCTTCAACCTAACTAAATTTATCACAAAATTCTCTGTTTGTTTCATTTTAAATTTCAACGCGATCTGTCACCCCACCCCTCCCCCTCTTCCCCGAGCGTTTTTTTTTCGTTTTCTATTTTTCGATCGATATTTTGAAGCCTCCCAATTTTTCAATTTTCTGATAATTTTTATATAATTCAAAATTAAGTCCTGTGAGCTAAAAAATAGTGTTTTTCTTTTTTGTCTGCGATGCGAAAACAAAAAATGAAAATTTGAATTAATAAGAAAAGCCAGCCTCGCATATATATCCCCCCAATTTAAAAAAAAATTGGAACATAACAATAAATATCAGAAAATTTGAAACTCTACATAGCTAATAACTACATATGGTCAATTTTTACAGAATAACGAGCTTAGTAATAAATATTACCCGGAGCGAGCCTCGTGTCAGAGCATTTCAGATTCACTGATTCACTTCAATCCAATGGTAAAACGTTAAACCAGTCCTGAATCAGAGTGACCTAAGGGTAAATTTACCTCGCAGACCAAACCCAGAAACATTTTTTTCGTGAATCGTCAATGGACATTCTTAATTTGTTGTTTTTTCCGATCACATTAAAATCATAGTAATAATGAAATTTTCGAAAATCGAAAATTTTGGCAAACTTGTCCCACGATCAGACAAAAACCAAGTAAAATCGTGTAAGTATACGTTACAAAATAGTAAAAAAGACTGATAGTAGGACCGGAAACCTTATTAAATAAACGCTTGTTAAAACGGGGGGGCTTGGATGAGGGGGGGGGGGGGAGGGGGCTTGGATGGAGGGGGGGGGGGGGTTGGAATTAATATTAAAATATCAAATGAAACAAATAAATCATCAGAATTCGTTATATTTTCGGATGATACTGTCGACTGATACTCCTCGTCTTGTTAAGACAATTAATTCGGTCAGTCATAAAATGTCGGGCGAGAATTTGTTATATTTTCCAATTATAAATATAAATTTAGGTTATAAATCCAACTTACAATTATCAGGCTATAAAATGCCCTGTCCAGAATTCTTGAAATAGAAAAAATCATAATGAAATTTTTATGATTCAGTACTAACGTATTATGACACTCAGATCCGGGTATCTATTCCAGACAAATCAGATAGCGTTTCAGAGTCTGAATTAGTCGTTTCGCAAAAACTGACTCGAAGTCAGGCAAATTCAGTAAAAAATGTGGCTGGCGTCAGTGCTCATATTGTTCTGAAATCTTTTTCTTTTTCATTGCATTAAAAGTTGGGAACGGGAAGGGCGTTGCAAAATTCTACAGTAATTCCTTGTTAGGTCCAACTCTGTCAAATCGAATATCATTTTTATTCCAAACTAAAGTTGGAGCATGTCTTGAGCTTGGTCTTATCAATCTTTAGTCGCTGACCAAAATTCCAATATATTTTAAAAACGTTAATCTGAAATAAGTCAAGATGTGTTTGTTTACTTAGTAATTTAAATCTGATTAACGTCGATTACTTCAAAATCGCCACCTGTTTCGAATAAACAAAAGATAACCGACCAAAATATAATAAAATTCCTTGCCATTATTCAATTATTGAAGTACTGCGCATGCATTTTGAACATCCAACCATCAAACACGCCTTAAATGAAAAAGATTTTAGCTTATTTTCAAATACAAGTTATAGTAAACATTTGTATTGAATAAAGTCACACCAATACTTATTTGGTCAAAAAACTGACTTTTAATTTATGAAGTCTTCACATGTAATTGCAATCGCCAATTTTATTTAATTAGATAGTTTTCAAGTTCTACAAATAAAATCATTTTATTATTATAAAACCGTTTACATGCGTATTCGATGCCATCATAAAATTAAAAAACTCGCCGAAACGTACAAACAAAACTACTACTGTATTAATTAATTTGTTCACTGTGGAAAGTGTTTACAGAATTATATCTTTCCGATTCATAACAGTTTCCCATGGCTATTATTTAGAATTTCACAAGAGTTACGCAATGCTTTTAAAGGTTACATAATTGTATACTTTTTTTCAAAAATGGCAACAGATGATAAACAGTGTCGCAAGGAAGAAGAACTCACGACAGTAAGAACCGACGTTGAAGAGGCGTTCGGAAAAGTGAACGAATTACTAGAGCTGATCTCAAAACAGAATTATCAAAACTGTGTGTGCGGGAAAGATAAACCTCAAGACCAGGGAAAAATAGAATCTTTAGAGAAGGAAAATTCCGAATTGAAATCACAAGTTGAAGATTTGAAATATGAACTGACGAAACGTGAACAACTTAAAGATGAAATTGCCCGACTCAAAACCGAGTTGGAAAAATCACCGAAAAAGGCCGACAAAAACAATGAGGAAAATTTGAAGAACTTGGAGGAGCAACTTAAAGCGTTGAGGGATGAGCTCCAAAAAACGAAAGCCGAAGTGAACGAGTTACGTAATCAAAACGAGAAACTGCAATCCGATCAACAAGATTACGTAACCAAAAACGAAAAGCTAGCTGAGGCAAATGACGAACAAGATCAGGAAATCGAGAAGCTGATGAAGTCAATCACAGATTTGGAAAACGAAAAGGATAAATTGAAGAAAAAGGATCAAAAATGGAAACAACAATTTGAACAAAACGACCGTGACCTTGATAAGTTAGAAGAGGAGTTAGAAAAATTGAGAATCAGTTTGAAAGACAAGGACTTGACCATAAGCGACCTTCAAAATCAACTCAAAAATCAAAAACCAGAGGTCGAAAGTTCAGAGAACAAAAAGTCAGACGCTGATAATTCCGAGGTCAAAAAGTCAGATGGCAATTTGGAGAAATCTGAAGATTTCGAATCTCAATTAGCTGATAAGAACAAAATATTAGAGAAGAACAAGAAGCAAATTGATAAATACAAATCAGCACTGAAAAAACAAAATGAAGATTTAGATAAATTGGAGAAAGATGTGGACTGTAAAGATTCCGAAATTGGACAGTTAAAGTCCAAAATTGAGGCATTGACCGATCAACTAAACGATAAAGAATCTGAGATGAAAGCAAATGGGCAAAAAGTCAAATATCTGGAAGAAAACGTTGCCCGTTTAGAGAAAGCAGCATCGTTACCAGAGAAAACAAATGAAACGCAAATAGATCAAACTTCCAATTCCGAAGTCGAGGAACCAAAAACTAATAATGGAAGCAATTCAGAACAGCGGGAAAGAACTACGTTTACAGTTGTTGATGATTACGTAACTTTGCCAAATCATAAAGATCTGTCTAACGATTACGCAACGCTAAAATTACGAATACCTGATGATTACAGAATTGTGGAAATTTCCAAAGTACCAGGCAGTGGTAGTCGTCGATCGAGTGCATGTCGCTCTCGTTCTCGTCTTGTAGAAAGTTCTTCTAAGCGAGAGTTCTGCTACGCAAAGTTCCAATCGACTTATTCAATGCCAACAACTTTGCTGTGCAGATGTCCGAAGTGCACCGAGCATAATCAATACATGAAAAAGCAACAGCGGAGAGCTGAAAAACTCTAAAACAAGTTACTTAAATTTTTCAAATGTTTATTATGTTTTCTGCAGTTCTAGTACATTAAAAATTGAATTGAAGTTAACGGTTGAAGTTTACAAGTCAGTTATACTATATACATTCTACTTCTCAAAATTTTGCATTATTTTACAATAGTTTAAATCAAATTAAAGCTTCCATATTCTGCTAAACTTTTGCTAAACAACGTCTAAAGTACTCCATGTTTCTTTCGAAAAGTACAAGTTATAATTATGGAGCAGATTCTGTTTTAAAAAGTTTCAAATTTGTGTAGAAAATGAAACTTAAGGAATACAGGAAAAAGAAAGTTAAAGAAATTTGAACTAAATTATACCGTATAAACCGAAACTGAAATTAGACCAAAGAGAAATATTGTTATTTGTACAAATCAAGATTAATGTTATGATTTGATTCTCTCAAACTAGGTGGGTACCAAATTTGAAACAAAGATATTATTCGGACCTGATGATCTTAGAAAACGAAACACCTTGAAGGTATACTAAAATTATTATTCGAAGATTTTGGCATGAACAAATGACCTGGAACGCATTTTTCAGACCTTACATAATACGTATGGATATACAAAAGCCCTAGAAATCAGGCCACATTTAGGGCCCTTAAAGGGAATTTCCTCAAACGATTAGGCTAAATTAAGCCCGCAGAACTAAACTATCACAAGTTATGAAAAGATAAGCTAGTATAAATACGGCTAATTTTTTATCCTTTTTCTCAACCCAATTTTTTTATTCTAATATCACTTGCTTGTTATACAACCTTCGTTATTCTCAGCGGTAATATAGTCTTTCCTTAGTTCGATTTTCCTAACTTCTTAGGATTATTCGATAGATTCGGTGTAGACTCAGAGATCGAATAGAGAAATAGAAATAGTTAGGCGACTTGTTGTAGAACACATTTATTTTTATTCTAGCTGTGATTTAGTTAGGAATAAGGTCTGTTGTAACTTTGCAATCTTTAATTTATAAATCTAGTAATTTCTTAAATTAGAGTTTGGCTTTAATTGAAAACATAACATAGCTACTTAGGAACATAGGTGGTTTTACAGAGATCAATGACTATTAGGTTAAGTTAAGATCTCCCGGGACTTGGAGATCAAGAGAGTGACTGCAGACACGCTCAAAAAGAGAGTTTCTAAGAGTATCAATCGCCGCGCTCCTTTGCAGACTGAATAAGTGAAGCCACTCTGAGGGTAGGGTTGCCTGTTCGTGGAAGACTTGGCGAGTAAGACTAACTCGTGTAAAATAGATGGGCGAACCAAGTAGGCACTTAACACGGTCTACAGTAACTCTGAAATACATGATGGCCATAGATCTTGCGTTCTTTCTTCAAGTGGTTGATACTCGTCTGGTTGTGTTGTGGAGTGAACTACGACGAGCTTCATCTTCAAATTAGGTAGTCTTTAGGGTCACAGATTGATCTCTTAGTATAACTTAGTTGCACTGAAAACTTGGTATACTTCTCAATCACAGTACCAGCTATTTTATAATTGTTTTCCTTTCTCCATACACTTAGCCCTTAATTCAGGCTCGAGAACTCTGAATTCAACTTTATCATTACTATTTTAAAATAGTGCTGCCTTCAATCTGATTCTTAGGAGTAATAGGGGGGCCTGGTATAACCCTCTCTGTTATATAGGATAATAGGCTTGCGAAGTTACCACTACTCTAGTTCTCTTTTTTTGAATATTCAAGTATCTAAAATTTTTTGGGATTTGATTTGGGAATTTCGCCACCCAAGTTTTTCAAATTCTACATTGGCGAACACAGAGGGATTTATTGTTAGAAAAAGTCACAGGAATTACTATAAAAGCTAGCGAAAAAGGGGAATACTTAGGTATAAAACGAAGAACGCGAGCAGGGCTCACGTACCGTCAGTGAAACTTCAAAAAAACTTTGAACAAAAAAAGAGAAGAGACGTTTTTACGAAACAATAGTGAAGAACGACCGATCGTAATCAAAATAGCTTATATCAAAACCATATAAACCAAAACTGACTGCTAATTTGAACACAATTCAAAAAAAGTTTTAACAATTGAATTACTGCGAATCCAAATTGTTATTTTATAGTTTTTAGATTCTGTTTCTTTGTCTTTTTTGTAAAAACAAAAAAAAAACAATAACAAGGGGTTCTTGAGACAAAAAAAACAAAGGCATTAAAGTAAAGTACTTTTTTGAGGAAGAAAACAATTAACGTTCCTTAAGTGAACACAATAAAAATGGCAAACGCAAACAACAACCACGCCCAGCAGCAAATCGTAGTGGCTGCTCCACCTCTAATTCCGTTACGTCGTTACGTTATCCGAGCAAAGAGTTCGACTGACTGAAGCGATGGACACGCCATTTCGAAGCATTGTCTCAGGCAAGCAATTGGGATGACGCCAGACAGCGAGCGGTCCTCCCTACTTGCTTGAGCAACTACGCACCTGACGAGTACTACAACCTCCCGAATCAGTACTTCAATCAAATACAAGGACAACCGGCCCCAACGATCGAGCGTGTGCTCAATGCCCTCAACAACCGAATTGGAGACCTAATTCAACGAGTGCCAGAACCGAGTTCCAGAACCTACAGCAAAATGAAAGAGAGAGCATAAAAGAGTTCCCACGAAGAGTCCGAAAACTGGGCGAAGCAGCAAACGCCCATTTGAAAGCAGCCGGAAGGCAAGAATCAAATAAGCACGCCTTTATTGATGGATTGTTGGAAAGTGAGATATGATATGCCCTCCTCAAAGAAGATCAGGATACTTTCATTGCATCCGCGCAAAGAGCCATAGCCTTCGAAGCAATTGCGAAAGTTGAGAACGCCCGATACCGACCAAGACGGACAGGACACGTACGTCGGACGCAAGGCGACCACGATGAAAATGGGAGAAAAACCAAGTCCGAGATTTATTGACGAATGTGTGCATGGGCATGCGACTCAATGACTCGATGGAACATCAGATCAAGAGTTTCAACAAATTGTTGAGTTGGGTCGGACACATTTAGTGGAGCACAAGATTGGTACTGGAGACGCTCGCCCAATTAAACTTTCTCCCTATCGATTAGCACCCGGGAAGATGGCAGTTGTGGAACAGGAAGTAGACGATATGTTTTCCAGGAATATCATCCAGCCATCTTAAAGCCCGCACAGTGCGCCAATTGTACTCGTAACAAAGAAAGACGGCAGCAATAGAATGTGTGACTTTAGAAAACTCTTCATGGAAGCTCTTCATGGATCTAAAGTTTTTTCGAGCCTGGATTTAGCCTCCGGATACTGGCTGGTCCCAATAGCAGCGTCAGCGATACCAAAAACTGCATTCGTTACCCCTGACGGTGGTCACTAGGAGTTCCTGCGACTATCATTTGGACTGTGCAATGCCCCAGGCAAACTTCAACGTTTGATGACAGCAATCTTTAACGAGTACCTCTTCAGTTTTGTTCTCATAATTCTGGACGATGTTTTAGTCTTCAGCAAGTCAGAGGAAGATCACGAAGAACCCCCAATCTTCAAATTGTGTTTGAAGCCGTACGGAATGCAAACTTGAAACTTAAGCCAAAGATGGGCAAATTATACCAAAACTCAGTTACGTATTTGAGGTACAAAATCAGTGCCGAACGGTTTCTCCCGATGAGGGAAAAATCAGAGCACTGAAAGAGTGGAAAAGACCGGAAAATATTACAGAAATAAGATCGTTCATGGGAATCTGCAGTTACTATCGTCGATTCGTAAAGGACTTTGCCGGGTTAGCAGAACCACGACATGAGATCGCGAAGAAGAACCGGAGATTCACCTGGACACCGGACTGTCAAGTTGCTTTCGAGAACCTGAAAACAGCAATGATCGAGAGCACGGTTTTGTCGCATCCAGACTACAGCTCACCATTCCTGCTAGATACAGACAAAAGTGACAACAGTTTGAGCGCAGTACTCTCAAATGTCATAGATGGTGTTGAGTATCTAGTGGCCTTTGCAAGCAGAGTACTATCACCAGCCGAATGTAAATATTCAACATCAAAGCGGGAGGCAGTAGCTGTAATCCAGGCAATGAAGTGGTACAAAACATAGCTATGCGGGACAAGGTTTGTGTTCAAAACAGATCATGCTTCACTTCAATGGCTGTTAAGGCAAAATAACGATGGAATGACCTTTCTAATGTTAAAAAGCTTCAAGAGTTTGACTTCCAGGGGGTTCATCTTCCTGGTTAGAAACATGGAAACGCAGATTGACTTTCACGACAGTTTAGCCAGACTCCCGAATTGACTGAAGAGGAGAAGAAAGAGATATTCGGCAACTGCCCCTCCCCCGCTGAAAGTTTAAGCGACGCACTCGGGCATATCCAAATGATGACTTCACCGGAATCCTACCCAGGTTTATCAACAGATATAAAACTAACCCACGCACTAGCCCCCAAAAATCAAATGGCGAAAACTCTAACGTTCACGAGGCATGAGTTCGAAGATGAGACTACAGAATGGATTGAAACGGGTACAAATTCAGATTTCGGACCTCAGAACACAGAGTGGGTTTCCGAATTACCCCATCAAAATAAAACTCAACTGCAGGACAGCCACAATAACGACGAATTTGAAATTCCATACAGTATGAGCTTCCGAAATCTCTATTATGCTGTGATGAAAAAACGGGCATCCAGAGGAAAATTTGGATTCGAGTGGTCGACAGATGACGAGAGTGATTACTCCGGCCAAAACGAGGTTGTTGAGACCTAGATGACCACCGAAACTGTCCATTTCAACAAACCCGAGATAGAAGTTCCTGAAACTGACAAAGGAAGAAAATACTGCAGCCTTAACAATTTGGGAAGAGATCGAATGACCTCAAATCCGGACCAATCCAGCAAACATGAAGCAAACTTTCCCAACAACGACGAGACATCAATGGAAATTGTTCTAGAGGAGGGCAGAGAAGCGGCAAGAGAACGTCAGGCGCAAGACCCTGCAATAAAACTCGGTTTTCATTGGTCCGATGCTGACAAAACGGCACGCAAACGTCCCTTGGCAAATGTAGAGAAAAAAGCAGCTATTGCAGCCGGAGAGGATGCGCTGGCACTCTGGTGTGTGCGGGAACAACTAGAATTGGCAGAGGGAGTTCTATACCAGAAGTGGCTTACTGAGGGAACAAATTCTATTGTCAGACAGTTCGTGGTGCCCACAAGTCTACGGAAAAACGTGCTAGAACAACTACACGAATCTAAGATGAGTAGGAGACACTTCGCTTTTCAGAAGACACTCGACAGAGCTAGGCAACGGTTCTGGTGGGCAAAAATGAGAAAAGACATTGAGAGGAAGTGTGAAAACTGTTTGACGTGTCAATCGCGATCTACAGCTGGGCAAAAACGGAAAGCACTATTTCAGACAATTAACGTAGGAATTCGTTTCAAGAAAATTGCCGCAGACATCCTGGGGACAGTGACCGAAACTAAAATAGGAGGGTACAAAGATATTCTCGTACTCACCGACTACTTCAACAAATTTGTAGTCAGCACACTAATGCAAAACATAATTGCCGAGGCCGTGGCAAGAGCAATCGTGGAAAAACGGATTCTTTTTGGGGCACCAGGATTCAATTCACACTGACCAGGGCTCAAACTTTTGCAGTAAACTTATCTTGAAAATCTGCCAGCTGATCAGAATGAAAAAACAAAGACCTCGCCTTACCCCACTTAAGGCAACGGTATGGTTGAGTGACACAACCGGGTCATTGATGATGTAGTTTTGAAATACTGTGCGGTAAATCCGAACACTTGGGACGAAATGCTCTCATATCTGAGCTTCGTCAACCACAGTACAGTTCACAGAACAACAGGATATACCAACTTTTCTTTAGTTTACGGACAATAGTTCAAATACCCAATCGATTTACTTCTACCTAAGGCGCCAGGTCCCAAAATTCAAAGTTATGAATTCACTCGATGGTTGGAGGAGCAGTTTTTTGGTTGGAGGAGCACACATGAACTCCAGAGAAACCTTGGGTGCAATCAAGAGAGGCAAACAGATCGATACCACAAAGAAGCCTTTGGAGAAAGCTACCGCAATGGTGATCAAGTTTGGCTGTTCGCTCAGCACAAAGCCAAATCGAGAAAGTTCTTCTTGCCTTAGGATGCCCCCTACGTTGTGTTAGAGAAAACTTGGGATGTACATTACAATATATCTAAAACGGGCAGTTCTAACAGAAGGCAGATTGTACACTACAATAGGCTAAAACCCGTGAAAGAACAGCCGGATCAACGGAGAATTTTTACTCGAGCTTCAACAGGAAGACAACAGTCAACTGGAAAAGCAGTAGAAGACTTGGAAGAAACAGCAAATCTTGGACTCTTCTCAGAAAACTCTACAAGAATACTTTTTTGTCGGAGCACAGAAAATCCTCGAAACACCTCGAGATACAAATGGATGGAGTAAGAAGATGACTTCTTCCACAATCTGTTTGAGGAACAAGAAAACTTCTGCGATCAGACGAGAGGCAAATCACGAGATGCTCCCATATATGAGCTTCGTCTACCACACAACAGTGCACAGAACAACAGGGCATACTTCTCTCTGAGTTAGGGACAAGAGTGCAAATACCCAACCGATTTACTCCTACTTGAAGCGCCAGGTCACGAAATTCAAAGTTATGAATTCACTCAAAAGTTGGAGGAACAATTTCTTGAAGCACACATGAACGCCAGAGAAAACTTGGGATGCAATCAACTGAGGCAAAAAGACCGATACCACAAAGAAGTCTTGGGAGAAAGCTACCGCAATGGTGATCGAGTTTGGCTCTTCGCTCCCCACAAAGCCAAATCAAGAAAGTTCTTCGTGCCTTGGGATGGCCCCTACGTTGTGTTAGAGAAAACTTGTGATGTACATTAAAAGATACCTAAAACGGGCAGTTCTAACAAATGGCAGATTGTACACTACAAAAGGCTGGAACCCGTGAAAGAGCAGCCAAATCAACGCAGGATCATTACTCGACCTTCACCAGGAAGACGACAACCAACTGGAAAAGCAGTAGAAGACTTGGGAGAAACGGCAATTCTTGGACTATTCTCGGAAAACACTACAAGAAGGCTCTTTCGTCGGAACACAGAAAATCCTCGAAACTCCTCGAGATACAAATGGATGGAGGAAGAAGATGACTTCTTCCAAAATCTGTTTGAGGAACAGGAGAAAACTGCTACAATCAGACGAGAGGCAAATCACGAGAAGCAGGACGTCGAGGAAGTACAGGCAACTGAACTGACGGGACTTGATGAGAGAGAGAGAGCATGGGAGAAGCCAACCTAGAACCTTCTCCCCCAAGAGCCGAGCAAACGGACCCACCAGAGACAACGGATCAACTAAGCACTACCCTAGATAAGACTTTAAATACAGAACTCAGGAACATCCTTAAAACTCATAACACGAAAGGGTTGAAACGGACACCAATGACACTCAACTTCGAAACACCGAGCCCAAACCTACTTTCTAACACGGAGAGATGCCCCAAGCGGGCAAAGCAAATCACCATAAGATACGGAATTGATAACGAATGAAAACATTAATCATAGCGCACATGACGAACCTACTAACAAACTCAACTCAAAACTTTGAAACGTTACCAAAATATTTTTATCAATGTATTGTGAACACTTTGATAGAGAGAATTACTTTGGACTAATAAAATTTCTTCTTCAAAGCCACTGGCTAAACACACAAAAACAAGCAATCAAAAGGTTCAAAAATTCTTGATTAGGACTTTAAATAGCACTTAAGCATAGCAACACTCGTCGAAACAGAACCCAGACTATATATGATAATCAATTGAATTTTTCTTAGTTTAATTAAGATTTCCAGACTATTGAAAGGAGAACAAAGCAAATGAGTCATGCACAAAAAAACATTAAATTTGGGCACTAGAACCAATTTTAATACAAAACTTAGTTCCAAATAGTAATTGCACAGTTTTTTTAAACAAAATTGAAACCTCAGTATCAAAAAAAGACTTGTCGCCGCAAGTGCAGTTTACTCTAACTTTGACAATTTTTAGATGAAGTGGTGCTATCTTTTTTTAGATGAAGTGGTGTTATCCAGTTGACTCTATCAGATGAATTGACAACTCGAGCAAACATTGTGTTCGTCCCACAGACTCCGATCACTCTAGTTGATTTTAATTGAACTGATAGAAATTGCAATCCCCTTTTCTAAATCCTTGGACATTGACTGGAGTACATTTAAAGTTTTTTCGAAAATCCTCAAATAGATAGAAATTCACGTGCTCTCATATCTGAGCTTCGTCAACCACACTACAGTGCACAGAACAACAGGATATACCAACTTTTCTTTAGTTTACGGACAATAGTTCAAATACCCAATCGATTTACTACTACCTAAGGCGCCAGGTCCCAAAATTCAAAGTTATGAATTCACTCGATGGTTAGAGGAGCAATTTTTTGGTTGGAGGAGCACACATGAACTCCAGAGAAACCTTGGGTGCAATCAAAAGAGGCTAACAGACCGATACCACAAATAAGTCCTTGGAGAAAGCTACCGCAATGGTGATCGAGTTTGGCTTTTCGCTCCCCACAAAGCCAAGTCGAGAAAGTTCTTCGTGTCTTGGGATGGCCCCTACGTTGTGTTAGAGAAAACTTGTGATGTACATTACAAGATACCTAAAACGGGCAGTTCTAACAAATGGCAGATTGTACACTACAAAAGGCTGGAACCCGTGAAGGAGCAGCCGGATCAACGGAGATTTTTTACTCGAGCTTCAACGGGAAGACAACAGTCAAATGGAAAAGCAGTAGAAGACTTGGAAGAAACAGCAAATCTTGGACTCTTCTCAGAAAACACTACAAGAATACTTTTTTGTCGGAGCACAGAAAATCCTCGAAACACCTCGAGATACAAATGGATGGAGTAAGAAGATGACTTCTTCCACAATCTGTTTGAGGAACAGAAGAAAACGTCTGCGATCAGACGAGAGGCAAACCACGAGATGCTCCCATATATGAGCTTCTTCTACCACACAACAGTGCACAGAACAACAGGGCATACTTCTTCTCTCTGAGTTAGGGACAAGAGTGCAAATACCCAACCGATTTACTCCTACTTGAAGCGCCAGGTCACGAAATTCAAAGTTATGAATTCACTCAATGGTTGGAGGAAAAATTTCTTGAAGCACACATGAACGCCAGAGAAAACTTGGGATGCAATCAACTGAGGCAAAAAGACCGATACCACAAAGAAGTCTTTGGAGAAAGCTACCGCAATGGTGATCGAGTTTGGCTCTTCGCTCCCCACAAAGCCAAGTCAAGAAAGTTCTTCGTGCCTTGGGATGGCCCCTACGTTGTGTTAGAGAAAACTTGTGATGTACATTACAAGATACCTAAAACGGGCAGTTCTAACAAATGGCAGATTGTACACTACAAAAGGCTGGAACCCGTGAAGGAGCAGCCGGATCAACGGAGATTTTTTACTCGAGCTTCAACAGGAAGACAACAGTCAAATGGAAAAGCAGTAGAAGACTTGGAAGAAACAGCAAATCTTGGACTCTTCTCAGAAAACACTACAAGAATACTTTTTTGTCGGAGCACAGAAAATCCTCGAAACACCTCGAGATACAAATGGATGGAGTAAGAAGATGACTTCTTCCACAATCTGTTTGAGGAACAGAAGAAAACGTCTGCGATCAGACGAGAGGCAAACCACGAGATGCTCCCATATATGAGCTTCTTCTACCACACAACAGTGCACAGAACAACAGGGCATACTTCTTCTCTCTGAGTTAGGGACAAGAGTGCAAATACCCAACCGATTTACTCCTACTTGAAGCGCCAGGTCACGAAATTCAAAGTTATGAATTCACTCAATGGTTGGAGGAAAAATTTCTTGAAGCACACATGAACGCCAGAGAAAACTTGGGATGCAATCAACTGAGGCAAAAAGACCGATACCACAAAGAAGTCTTTGGAGAAAGCTACCGCAATGGTGATCGAGTTTGGCTCTTCGCTCCCCACAAAGCCAAGTCAAGAAAGTTCTTCGTGCCTTGGGATGGCCCCTACGTTGTGTTAGAGAAAACTTGTGATGTACATTAAAAGATACCTAAAACGGGCAGTTCTAACAAATGGCAGATTGTACACTACAAAAGGCTGGAACCCGTGAAAGAGCAGCCAAATCAACGCAGGATCATTACTCGACCTTCACCAGGAAGACGACAACCAACTGGAAAAGCAGTAGAAGACTTGGGAGAAACGGCAATTCTTGGACTATTCTCGGAAAACACTACAAGAAGGCTCTTTCGTCGGAACACAGAAAATCCTCGAAACTCCTCGAGATACAAATGGATGGAGGAAGAAGATGACTTCTTCCAAAATCTGTTTGAGGAACAGGAGAAAACTGCTACAATCAGACGAGAGGCAAATCACGAGAAGCAGGACGTCGAGGAAGTACAGGCAACTGAACTGACGGGACTTGATGAGAGAGAGAGAGCATGGGAGAAGCCAACCTAGAACCTTCTCCCCCAAGAGCCGAGCAAACGGACCCACCAGAGACAACGGAACAACTAAGCACTACCCTAGATAAGACTTTCAATACAGAATTCAGGAACATCCTTAAAACTCATAACACGAAAGGGTTGAAACGGACACCAATGACACTCAACTTCGAAACACCGAGCCCAAACCTACTTTCTAACACGGAGAGATGCCCCAAGCGGGCAAACCAATTCACCATAAGATAAGGAATTGATAACGAATGAAAACATTAATCATAGCGCACATGACGAACCTACTAACAAACTCAACTCAAAACTTTGAAACGTTACCAAAATAATTTTTATCAATGTATTGTGAACACTTTGATAGAGAGAATTACTTTGGACTAATAAAATTTCTTCTTCGAAGCCACTGGCTAAACACACAAAAACAAGCAATCAAAAGGTTCAAAAATTCTTGATTAGGACTTTAAATAGCACTTAAGCATAGCAACACTCGTCGAAACAGAACCCAGACTATATATGATAATCAATTGAATTTTTCTTAGTTTAATTAAGATTTCCAGACTATTGAAAAGAGAACAAAGCAAATGAGTCATGCACAAAAAAACATTAAATTCGGGCACTAGAACCAATTTTAATACAAAACTTAGTTCCAAATAGTAATTGCACAGTTTTTTTAAACAAAATTGAAACCTCAGTATCAAAAAAAGACTTGTCGCCGCAAGTGCAGTTTACTCTAACTTTGACAATTTTTAGATGAAGTGGTGCTATCTTTTTTTAGATGAAGTGGTGTTATCCAGTTGACTCTATCAGATGAATTGACAACTCGAGCAAACATTGTGTTCGTCCCACAGACTCCGATCACTCTAGTTGATTTTAATTGAACTGATAGAAATTGCAATCCCCTTTTCTAAATCCTTGGACATTGACTGGAGTACATTTAAAGTTTTTTCGAAAATCCTCAAATAGATAGAAATTCACGTGCTCTCATATCTGAGCTTCGTCAACCACACTACAGTGCACAGAACAACAGGATATACCAACTTTTCTTTAGTTTACGGACAATAGTTCAAATACCCAATCGATTTACTACTACCTAAGGCGCCAGGTCCCAAAATTCAAAGTTATGAATTCACTCGATGGTTAGAGGAGCAATTTTTTGGTTGGAGGAGCACACATGAACTCCAGAGAAACCTTGGGTGCAATCAAAAGAGGCTAACAGACCGATACCACAAATAAGTCCTTGGAGAAAGCTACCGCAATGGTGATCGAGTTTGGCTTTTCGCTCCCCACAAAGCCAAGTCGAGAAAGTTCTTCGTGTCTTGGGATGGCCCCTACGTTGTGTTAGAGAAAACTTGTGATGTACATTACAAGATACCTAAAACGGGCAGTTCTAACAAATGGCAGATTGTACACTACAAAAGGCTGGAACCCGTGAAGGAGCAGCCGGATCAACGGAGATTTTTTACTCGAGCTTCAACAGGAAGACAACAGTCAAATGGAAAAGCAGTAGAAGACTTGGAAGAAACAGCAAATCTTGGACTCTTCTCAGAAAACACTACAAGAATACTTTTTTGTCGGAGCACAGAAAATCCTCGAAACACCTCGAGATACAAATGGATGGAGTAAGAAGATGACTTCTTCCACAATCTGTTTGAGGAACAGAAGAAAACGTCTGCGATCAGACGAGAGGCAAACCACGAGATGCTCCCATATATGAGCTTCTTCTACCACACAACAGTGCACAGAACAACAGGGCATACTTCTTCTCTCTGAGTTAGGGACAAGAGTGCAAATACCCAACCGATTTACTCCTACTTGAAGCGCCAGGTCACGAAATTCAAAGTTATGAATTCACTCAATGGTTGGAGGAAAAATTTCTTGAAGCACACATGAACGCCAGAGAAAACTTGGGATGCAATCAACTGAGGCAAAAAGACCGATACCACAAAGAAGTCTTTGGAGAAAGCTACCGCAATGGTGATCGAGTTTGGCTCTTCGCTCCCCACAAAGCCAAGTCAAGAAAGTTCTTCGTGCCTTGGGATGGCCCCTACGTTGTGTTAGAGAAAACTTGTGATGTACATTACAAGATACCTAAAACGGGCAGTTCTAACAAATGGCAGATTGTACACTACAAAAGGCTGGAACCCGTTAAAGAGCAGCCAAATCAACGCAGGATCATTACTCGACCTTCACCAGGAAGACGACAACCAACTGGAAAAGCAGTAGAAGACTTGGGAGAAACGGCAATTCTTGGACTATTCTCGGAAAACACTACAAGAAGGCTCTTTCGTCGGAACACAGAAAATCCTCGAAACTCCTCGAGATACAAATGGATGGAGGAAGAAGATAACTTCTTCCAAAATCTGTTTGAGGAACAGGAGAAAACTGCTGCAATCAGACGAGAGGCAAATCACGAGAAGCAGGACGTCGAGGAAGTACAGGCAACTGAACTGACGGGACTTGATGAGAGAGAGAGCATGGGAGAAGCCAACCTAGAACCTTCTCCCCCAAGAGCCGAGCAAACGGACCCACCAGAGACAACGGAACAACTAAGCACTACCCTAGATAAGACTTTCAATACAGAATTCAGGAACATCCTTAAAACTCATAACACGAAAGGGTTGAAACGGACACCAATGACACTCAACTTCGAAACACCGAGCCCAAACCTACTTTCTAACACGGAGAGATGCCCCAAGCGGGCAAACCAATTCACCATAAGATACGGAATTGATAACGAATGAAAACATTAATCATAGCGCACATGACGAACCTACTAACAAACTCAACTCAAAACTTTGAAACGTTACCAAAATAATTTTTATCAATGTATTGTGAACACTTTGATAGAGAGAATTACTTTGGACTAATAAAATTTCTTCTTCGAAGCCACTGGCTAAACACACAAAAACAAGCAATCAAAAGGTTCAAAAATTCTTGATTAGGACTTTAAATAGCACTTAAGCATAGCAACACTCGTCGAAACAGAACCCAGACTATATATGATAATCAATTGAATTTTTCTTAGTTTAATTAAGATTTCCAGACTATTGAAAAGAGAACAAAGCAAATGAGTCATGCACAAAAAAACATTAAATTCGGGCACTAGAACCAATTTTAATACAAAACTTAGTTCCAAATAGTAATTGCACAGTTTTTTTAAACAAAATTGAAACCTCAGTATCAAAAAAAGACTTGTCGCCGCAAGTGCAGTTTACTCTAACTTTGACAATTTTTAGATGAAGTGGTGCTATCTCTTTTTAGATGAAGTGGTGTTATCCAGTTGACTCTATCAGATGAATTGACAACTCGAGCAAAAATTGTGTTCGTCCCCCAGACTCCTCCCATCTAAATCCTTGGACATTGACTGGAGTACATTTAAAATTTTTTCGAAAGTCCTCAAAATAGATAGAAATTCACGTGTGGAGAGAGACTCAGTTGGGATACTGCAATAACCAAAAACTAAACGGCATTCTGGAAAACAGTCAGAATACCCTGATCACATCGCTACAAAAAGACATTTCCGAGATAGAAGAAGAAAGGACTCAGCTGATTCGAGATGTGAAGATTTTTGCAAATTCTACGGAGCTCATGAACAGGAAGAGAAGTTCAATAACGTTGCTTGCAGCGGGAGCCGCCGCCGCACCTGTTTTGGAGTCCATTGTGGAAAAAACAGCTGGCAAAATGCTCTCCATCTTTCATCTTTGTCAGGAATCAGAAGAAAAAATGCGACGAACTGCAAGGCTTCTTGGACCGCATGGACTACGAGCTACACAATTTATCGAGCAACACAGATGGCACAATACACATCTTGGCAACGAAAATTTAAAACAGCAGGAACAAATGAAAACTATCTTGAACTAAACAGCTGGGAATTTCGGAAACGTAGACCAAGCCATTAACAACCTTGAACACGATATGGAACAAGTACAGCAGGCACAAGTCTGCGACCACAAAATGAGCGACGTATTCACCTTTTTCTTCGAAACGCAAACCGTGATCAATAGCGTTTCCTTCGCTTTAGTGTCTCTTCATTCCAAAGTGCAATCCTTTAAGTGTGTACAATCAAGACTTGTTGAACGAGACAAACTACAACGAATCCTACAATCTCTTCGATTCCATCACAAAACGATGTCAATATCACTCCAGCATGTTAGTCTCTACTATGAACTTGAGCTACTTCGTGAGGTTTTTATTGGGGACAATGGGCTCCTCATAAAAATCGAAATCCCGATTTCAAGTGAAATCCCCATCCGCAAACTCTTTAGAGGAGTATCCCTTCCGCAACCTATTGCAAATTCAACTACAGCGTCAGTGCTTGTGCCCGAGCGTGAACGTTTTGTCGTCTCAGAAGCTACGACTAACTTTGCTGAAGTTGACGAAGCACAGATTCTCTCTTGTCAAGGTTCGACACGACTAAAACTCTGTGAACAACCCTTCTCAATGACTAGAAACCAACAAGCCGGTTGTCTGGTCAGTCTATTGTTGTGATCACGAAGCAGCTGTTTTACAGACCTAAAAATTTGATATAATCCACCTTCGAATAATGCCTACTGCAACCTATTCATTTAGCGCATTCAAAATTTCTTATTTCGTCTGCCACTACAAAATGCTGGATAAATAATATCACAGATAACACCCTAAAGAGCAGTAGATTGAGAGGATGCCAAAATGGCATCATACAACCTCCTTGTAACGGGAGAACTGAGATATCTAATGGAGGCTTGGTTCTGCGGCCCTCAACCGACAACTGTCAGAACGAAACTGGGCTGGTTATGACCGCAGGGCTCAACCCTCTACTTGAGAAAGCGTTCACCATGACGATACCAGAAAACCACGAGCTGAGTTCCCTAAGTATCACCATGGACTACCAAAGAAAAGTAACAGAACATGTCAAAGTCGAACTACAAGCAAAACCACCACTTGAAATAGACACCGAAACGAGCAAAAGGTTGATACGAGATTTTCATCGGAGCAACCCAGAGCGAACAAGACAAAACACAGCTGGAGGAACTGCTAATAATGTGGTAGGCTTTTTCGGATTGTTTTTATTGGTTATCACTTTTTTCACATTCCCAATAATTATATTTTGGAAATGGAAAAAAAATTGCTTCAAACGGAGGGCACAACCTCACATGATGAGCGAAATATATGACAAATCAGAGGACGAAAAACAACCAAAACAGCACACGGAGTTAATTTGTAGAGTCAGAGAGCAGAACAAACTAGAGTGTTCCGCATTTTAATGAGAGTTGTACCCTCCCTGTAATCTCTTCTACCTTTTTATCCTTGTACTCCTCACATAATCCATTTGCTATTTGGTGCTTAAATCTTGTGATGAATTATAACCTTTCGGGTGAATAGTTGAGTCCAAGGGGGACGTGTAGAAATTGAAACTTAAGAAATACAGGAAAAGAAAATTTAAAGAAATTCGAACTAAACTTTAAATTTTCTCGATGAACCGCATGAACCGAAACCGAAATTAGACCAAAGAGAAATATTTTTATTTGTACAGATCAAGATTAGAGTTATGATTTGATTCTCTCAAACTAAGTTGGTAAAAAATTTGAAACAAAGATATTATTCGGAACTGATAATCTAGGTAAAGGCAACACCTTGAAGGTATACTAAAATTATTATTCGAAGATTTAGGCATGAACAATTGACCTGGAACGCATTTTTCGGACCTTACATAATACGTACAGATATACAAAAGCCCTAGAAATCAGGCCACATTTAGGGCCCGTAAAGGGTATTTCCTCAAACGATTAGGCTAAATTAAGCCCGCAGGTTCCAATTATCTCAAGTTATGAGCCTTTTTCTTAACCCAATTTCCTGATTCTAAATTCACTTGCTTATTTTACAAGCTTCGTTATTCTCAGCGGTAATAGTCTTTCCTTAGTTCGATTTTTCTAATTTCTTAGGATTATGCGATAGTGTCGGTGTAGACTCAGAGATCGAATAGAGAAATAGAAAATAGCTAGGACACTTGTTGTAGAAAACATTTTTTTTCTTCTAGCTTTGATTTAGTTAGGAATAAGGCTGTGATAACTTTGCAATCTTTAATTTATAATTCTAGTAATTTTTTAAATTAGAGTTTGGCTTTAATTGAAAACACAACATAGCTACTTAGGAACATAGGTGGTTTTAGAGAGATCAATGACTATTAGGTTAAGTTAAGATCTCCCGGGACTTGGACATCAAGAGAGTGACTGCAGACACCCTCAAGAAGAGAGTTTCAAAGAGTATCAATCGCCGCGCTCCTTTGCAGACTGAATAAGTTAAGCCACTCTGAGGGTAGGGTTGCCTGCTCGTGGAAGTTTTGGCGAGTTCTACGACGAACTTCATCTTCAATTTTAGTAGTCTTTATGGTCACAGATTGATCTATTAGTTTAACTTCGATGCATTGAGAACTTGATATACTTCTCAATCACAGTACCACCTATTTTATATTTGTTTTTTTTTCTCCAAAACACTTAGCTCATAGAGAAGTTGAGGCTAGAGAACTCAGAAATCAATTTTATCATGACTATTTTAAAATAGTGCTGCCTCCAATCTGAATTTTAGGATTAATAGAAGGGCCCGATATAACCCTCTCTGTTATAAAGGATAAAAGGCATGGGAAGTTACCACTACTCTAGTTCTCTTTTTTGAATGTTCAATTATCTACAAATTGTTGGGATTTGATTAGGGATTCTCCCCACCCCGTTTTTTCAATTTTTACAGTTTGTTTGGAGATTTTAATTTCCGTACTGTTTTTTCGATTTCAGAAAGACTTTTTGCTGTAAAGAACAGCTTCTTGCTTTTAATATGATTAGTTGTTCTGTTCCGCCTTTTTTCTGATCACAACATCACCCTCAGGATAACGTTATCTGTAGGACAAGGCATTTTTTGAAACAAATTTTTTCTTAAATTCGAAGAACTCATTTGAGTGGGTAGCAATTTGGTTGGTAATAAGTCAGATTTCATTAGCGATCTATTAATTTATCAGATTAGTTTTCACGTTTAGCACACATTAATTCCCCAATTTCTCTGTTCGTTTATCCGTTGTTTTGCTCAGCTGATTTTTAAAAGGCACTAAAATTTAAATGTGAGTGTGCTAGGGATCAAAGCAACAAAAATGATTCCGCAAGTGGTATTCGACGACGAAAAATATGCATTGATTTGGAAGAAAATTCATGAATTTGATTTCAAAAACATAGTTTTGAATTAAACTCAATTCCTTAAATTAAGCAGTGTTCTTTTGTTTTTATAATTTGTAAGAAAATAATTCGCAAAACGAAAAATCTAACGATCATAGAAAATAAGTAAAAACACACATTTGATAGTACCATTGTGATTTTTTAGTTTTGACTTTCTTGCCAAACCTTGGGAAAAAATATGTGTAGGTACGTGTAGCAAATTGATAAAAACAAATCAGCACTGAAAAACAAAATGAAGATTTGAATAAATTGGGGAAAAACCTGGTTTGTAAAGAGTCCGTAATTGGAGAATTAAAATCCAAAATTGAGGCAATAGCCAATCAAGTAAACAATAAAGAATCGGAGGTCAAAGCAAATGGGCAAAACCAAAGACCTGTAAGAAAACGTTGCCCGTTTAGAGAAAGCAGCATCGTTACCAGAGAAAACAAGTAAAACGCAAATAGATCAAACTTCAAAGCCCGAAGTTCAGGAGGCGAAATTTAACAATAGAAGCAATTAGAAACAATGTAAGGAAACTACTTTTCGATTACATAACTTTATAATCAAAAACGATTACAAAGTTAAAAGTTAAAAACGATCGAAATGTTGTTGACGATTACATAACTTTGCCAAATCATAATGAAGTGCCTAACAATTACGCGGCACTAAAATTACGAATTCTTGTTGATTACAGTTTTATGGAAATTTCCAAAGTCTGGGCAGTGGTAGTCGTCGATCAAGTTTGTGTCGCTCTCGTTCTCTTCTTGTAGAAACTTCTCCTAAGCGTCCGTTTAGCTACTGGAAGTTCCAACCAACTCATTGAATGCCAACAATTTTGCTCTGCAGATGTCCGAAGTGCACTGAGCACAATCAATACATGAAAAAGCAACAACGGAGAGTTGATAAACTCTGAGATAAATTACCTGAATTTTTCAACTATTTAATATGTTTTCTGCAGTTCTAATACATCAAAAACTCAATTGAAGTTGAGTGGATGGCGTTTACAGGTCAGGTATGCTATATACATTCCTATCATATTTTTTTACAATTTTATTTTAAAATAGTTTAAATCAAATTAAGGGTTCGTTATTAAGCTAAGCATAGAAATAACGTCTGAAGTAGTCCATGTTTCTTTCGAAAGGTACAAGTTAAAATGATGGAACAGATTTTGTTTTTCAAACATCTCAAATTTGTTTGCAGATTTTAATTTACGTACTGTTGTTTCAATTTCAGAATATTATTTGTTATAAAGAACGGCTTCCTGCTTTTTATATGATCCGTTGTTCTGTTCCGCTTTATTTTTTTGATCAGAAGTTTACCCTCAAGATGACGTTATCTGTAGGAAATTGCGTTTTCTGAAACAAAATTTTTCCTTGTTCTCCAAAAACTCATTTGAGTGGTTAGCAATTTGGCTGTTATTAAGTCAGATTTCATTAAAGGTCTAATAAGTTTTTCAGATTAGCTTTCACATGTAGCATACTTTGATTCACATATTTGTGTTTTCTTTTATCCGTTGTATTCATCAGCTGACTTTAAAAGAAGTCAGTAAAAATATATGTCAGGGTGCCAGGGTTCAGAACAATAAAAATGCTGTTCGATGACAAAAAATATGCCATTATTTCGAGGGAAATTCGTGAAGTTGATATTAAACGCTCAAATTTTAATCAAAATCATATAGTAAAAATAAGCAGTTTTCCTTTTTATAATTTCTAAAAATATAATTGAATTCAAAACAAAAAATCTAACAATCATAGAAATTAAACAAAAAACACACATTTGATTGACCCGTTGTGATTTTAATGATTTTGAGTTTCTTGCCAAATCTTGGAAAAAATTAGGTGAAGTTACGTAAATCTCTGATTCAAAAAACTTTTTAATTTGTGTGAATTATTGAGTTTCCTATGTCCATTATTCAGTTTGAGCATTCATTCTTCTCACATCATGTCCTATTTCATCTCTTTAAAATCATTCAAAACTCAGCAGCTAAACAATGACATG
The DNA here is from genome assembly GCF_964194025.1 of Convolutriloba macropyga. Taxonomy (NCBI): domain Eukaryota; kingdom Metazoa; phylum Xenacoelomorpha; order Acoela; family Convolutidae; genus Convolutriloba; species Convolutriloba macropyga. The sequence goes on along the minus strand of NC_134471.1, from coordinate 59,694,228 downwards.
AGTGTTGCCAAAAAACACAGTAGTCAAAGTGTTTACTAAAGCCTAATATTGTCACAAAGATAGAAAAATTGCCACTAAGACTATCTCTAAAAAGAGTTTGAAAAGACGTAAACAAATTTTGCAGCCGATAGAGGTATCCAAGTATTTCAATTGAAAGCTTTGTCCAACAATCAGATCCCCATTCAAATGTCACAAAAAATCAGGTTTTCATAAATTTGGGAACATAACAACTTTAGCTGCATCCAGTTCCTTACCATTGTACTTAAACATCAAGCAAAAAAAGCAAGTAAAAAAATTTTTACTACGAAGAAGTTATCCTCTTCTCAGTTTTCTTAGCAATGCAATCGTTCTCCTGTTCCTGACTTTTGACAACAACTGATTTTGCTTTTGATGCATTGGGCATCCTCTAACTCAAATTATTGCATCGAATACCCATTTAACAGGCTTTATTACAGAAATTGATTGAGAGTTTAAATAAGAAAAACTTGTGAGTGACCTTTCACTACCGCTTTCATGTGTTGCAACGAAAGAGTTTGCCCCCTCACGCAGAAATTCAATATGCTAAAATTAAAAACCCCGGTGACGTTTTTTTGTACTTGCTGCTGGAAATGTTTCTCTATATATACCTGGAGATGTAAAAAAAAACTTATAATTTCCAGAGCGAAAAAAAAGTTGGACTAATTTCTGAGCTTTCTGATCTTTTTTGCAACAAATGAGTTCTTCAAAAACTGTCTCCGCCAAATAGGGAGAGGCGGTATTTCCAAAATAGTTCGTGCAATGGTTGAAAAAAAATCAGCGATTAGCTATTTTTAACCAACAAAACTCGATTTTTGGTGGTTCAAATTGTGTATGATCAATTCCAAATTAAAATTTAATTTCCTTAGGGTCCAACTTTCTGGCAGAAGTCTCAATAGTAAACTGAATTCACGAAAAAAGTATAAGCATAACAGCGATTTGACTTTTCTAACAATAATTCAAACGCTAACAACAAAAAATCAGGCAAATCTATCTTTATCGTTTTTTTGCCAGTCAGCGTGAAATTAGAAGCGCTCTCGTGTTCAATCTAAATTGTTCCATACACAATGAAATTTTCATGCTAAACTTGATTTTAATTTTTACAGGATGACCGTTTTTGGGGAATATCAAAAAATAGGTAAAGGGCTTTTAGATCAAGAAATTTTTTCGAAAATTTTTGTATAAAACGGACAAAGTATTTTATAAAAATTTTTAACAAAAATTTAATCATTTTCATACTCAGCAATATCACTTTGCACGGGCCCAGATGTTCAGGGAACCAGAACCAGCGCTTGGCGAATGAGCATAGTAGTAGTATTGTAGTTGCTACTAAGCTTGCTTTCTTCTCCTAACCGCATTAAATCACTAGTCCTGAAGTTCTGCTTGACTGGGGTCTGCCACTTAGATCTGCGATCTACGGTTTAGAGCAGGAACAAAGTTTTCCGCCAATATGACTAAACTTGTGCAACTAAAGCAATTGCAGCACTCGGGAAGACACTATGTGGGCTTGAAAACCACATGTTTGAGGTGAACTTTACCGAGGATTGTACAGAATCCTCTCCTAAAACTAAGAACCAACTTCTCCCAGCTATCACCAGCACTAGATGGGTTGAATATCCATTTGAGGTCTTTATGCAAAAGTTCTGTGACAAATATAAAGTTTTCCAATGCGCTTACGAAGCTCCGTCTGGAAACATGAAAGTTATGTTTTACCTGAATAAACCGTAGCCAGCGAGACCCAACATAAGACAAGCCTCTCAACACCAAATACACAAGAACTGGCTTCCAGGGGCGAATCGACTTTAAGATTAACAGCATGATTAATTAATCCTTATTTTTTACAGCAATGGTTCAATATCCTTATGGTGGTTAATAGACCCAATAAGGAGTCATAAAATGGCAATGCAGCTGCTATACGTGACGAGAAATGCTTTCCGTGATTTTACGTTTTTCATTTAACAGTGGATACGACGCTGAGTTTCATCGATCTCAAATGTGAGATGATAAAAATTTATAGCTGCTGACACAAGGTAGTGTCTGATGCAAACCGAATTAATAATAATAATTTGTTCCTGCGTAATCAGCGGAACAGCATTAGGCCACAGCGGCCTGTTCTCAGCTGCCCTTTTTCTTATTATTCCCCACATTTCAAACTGTTCTTTTTATGAGCATCATTGCTCTTTTTTGGTGACGCTGGCCACTTTTTTGCGTCTGAAACTTTCACGTGGTACCATCATTGCAGCCAATATTGGTCAGGCTATGGTCAACCTGAAGCTATGGTTAAGTAAGAGCTCATCCTTACACAGACAGCTTCACGGAGGCAGGGGATTGAACTCTCAATCCTTGGCGTGTGCAGAAGAATTGGCCTGCAGAAGAATTGGCCTTTATCATCCTCTTAGGTTAGAACAGTTAATTTTGTCGATGAAATCAATGCTTGGAAGCAAGGGGAAAAGCTTATAGATCGAATGCCAGCTCGGTTTAAATCTCATCAGAAGCGGAAATAAGTTGAGCTCTACAAAAGTGACAGTTCAGGCTGCTAGAATGGTCCTGAATAATAAGTTCCTGGTGAAGTGATCTTATGCAACCGTTGTAGTTCATCAAACCTTGCACAGAACCGTTGAACCCTGTATCTGGATAGCTCAACATGCCAAATTGTTTCATGAACACGCCGAATGGTTTTCAAAACGAAAGAGCACCACCCGGAACGATTAAGGGCAAATGTTTTTTTGACCGTGAACACAAAGTGTTGTGTCATAGCACCAAGTGAAATAGCACCAAGTGTTGTGTTCGAATTCTTTTCTTGACAGCGTTGCTAGTACCTAGACTGATAACTAGAGCATCGTCGGTGTGTTCTCACTTGAACTCAAGCACGTCTAAACACCCCTGATGAAATGCAGCGATGACTTCCGGCACCATGAATTAAGGCACATTTTTTCAACACAGTAGGCTTGCACCCAACTAGATCGAGAGGATGTACTTGTTCCCTCGACCAGTTGAGGGTCCCCTTGGATAACTCCACCTACATATTTGTCCTTGTAAAAGTATTATTTTCTGCTTTCGGATATTGTCACGTGCCATGTGCTGCAGTGCAGAATTTGCATGGATTAGCAAGTGTTTTGACCGGAACTGAGATTTGTAGATAATTGTGTCCAAAAGTGCAAAACTCACTTGTTGAAGAACGTCAACACACCAACCTGGAATATCATTCCCTCATTGTCAGCAGACACTGAAAAAAAATTGCTTGAATTGTTGAAATACGTCAATACAGTTTTGAAGTAAGTCAGGCACAATACACAGTGACTTCTTCAACCAGAACCGTGCAATTTTTTTGAGTTTCTTGTGGACATTGCTTTTTTCTTCGCGTTTGAGTGTTTCATTGAGTGTTTGGTACCATTCAAGTTCTGACAACCCTTCTTCCTAATAGGCATCTTAATTGGTTACATAAGTTTGTGTACACTCGTTGATTTTATTCGATTAATTTTCTTTTGATCTCTTGAGTTTTTTGGGCGAATTTTTGAATAAATTTATTTCCAACGGAGCAAAACAGTATTTGTCGGCCAATTAAATGTTTTCATCCTAATACATCCTGCCACATACCTTTTTCCATTTTGCACTGTGGTGGCTTCGATATTTCTGAGCGCACGATTGCTAACTGCGGACCGCGGATCTACTTCTGTGCCATATAAGAGCAGCACAACATTGGACGGTACCAAAATATTTCATTAGCCGGCCGGTTCAAAAGCCTATTGCAATTTTGATTTGAAGAAATTCAGACTATAAACGAAGACGAGGCTGCAAGGCCACTTAAAATACAACCAAAAGTACTACGAACAGCGAATATCTACCTCGTCCCGTTGCAAGCGAAAAGATTTAACTGACACCGGCGCAATGCACATCTTGTCCCAGCCTCATTTCGTTACTTAAATAGTAACAAGTTACGGAGTCTAAATGCTAAGTGAGGGTAAGGTTCGTTGTTGTACTTTAATGTTATTGATGTCTTAGCTAGCGCAATTGTTTTCATTTTTCTTTAATCTACTCACCTTGACTGCCTTAATTGCTTGATGTTACAATTAATTTAACCATCTTATGGTTGATGGACTTCTCGGGGTTGACGCACGTGACTGTTATATGCAAGACTGTGCTGTGCAAACTACGTCCTATTGTGGGACTGTAGGACTGAAGAGTTTCAGCAAGCAATCTCGCAAATTGTTCAATTTTTTACGCTTTTGCTGTGACAAGCATCGTCTGAATATTTGTCCTCTAAACTTCAATTAAATTTATATTAAACCAGCAAGAGTTCAACTAATTTAAGAATAAAATGAACAAAAAGTATTGTCTTGGATAGTTATTAAATTGACTATTGAAATATTGGATTTTTGATTTTGCCTGCTTTCAAATAGTTTTTAAATAATTTTTGATTTTCTGTTTTTTTCTCAAATATTTTACTTAGAGTTGAAAATAGCATTCTTGCAACGTTCGTGACACTTCTGTTTCTTTTTTATCATACTTTAATTTTTGAATTGAGCGAAAAGCTTGAAGTTAACCAATAATTGAGAGTTATCAAACTGCGTTACTACTCTTTGTGTGTTCCAAGTGTTGGATTGCTCTGGGCAAAGAATGTGACTGCTAACTTCATCATTTTTGCATTTTATCAGATCCTGTTTATTTGGTGATTCTGATTTTTATGTTCTCTCTCCGCATGGGCAAAAATTGTAGGTCTGCCAACTTTGTGGCAGCTAAATCCACTACAAGGTATTTCAATTGAAATTTGTTTTTTTAAAGGATCAAAACCTCATTCTGCTGCATACAATAAAATTTTTATTTATTATTGTTAGATCACTTCAATTTATGATATTTTTCTTGTTATTTTTTCATGAAATCTAATGCTTAGATTGCAAATAGTTAGCAAGAACACTGAAATTAGGCTTTCAACATTTTTCTCTATTTTATCCTACTTGCGTCGTAACTGGTTTGCCACTGATATTTCAATCGAAACAGTTGTTGTAAAGCCCCAGTATGAAGATTTTCCTAAGTTGAAGAAGTGCAGAGGTATAACAACCCGGATTTGGCCTTATCTCTGTCAGTTTTTGGTAACCCTTGCTTGATATTTTTTTTTCGCATCTATTCTTAGTGCCTCATCAAAAAAATCTAGCTTCCAAGTTTTATTTGGCGTTTCATTGTAAATTTCTAATCCTCATAAACGTAATGCACATCTTCGATTAATTGAATAGGGTTTGTCGTTAACTGTACATATAATATTGGCTGTACATCTCTTGAGAAATAATATTCTTGTTATTTTTTGTTGCTTTTTCGCAACTAAAACACTATTAAACGATACGGTGCTTTTTTCATTCCTCAGATTCTTTTTTATCTTATGGTATCTGATATAGCTCCAGTACAGACGATTTTTCAGATTCAACGGTCTTGACACACGGAACACTTAACCTATAACAGCTTTACATTTTTCCTACCGATTTTCTGTTATTTGATAAACTGCTGCTGTTTAGTTGTTGTTCTTTTACTATGTTGATCCAAATAAGTTGAAAAAACATATTTTGGAAAAAAACAATTGCCTTGCATTGCAAGTCCGTTATTCTTGCAGTAATAATTACCTCTGCTTTTGAATTAAAACTATTCAATAGCCAATTGCGTTAGATAGTTTGAGCAAGAGTTTAAGTCTTTATTTACCAATATCAATTGGGTTGTCAACAGAGTGGTGGAAATGTAGAGCAATTACACAAGCCTTAAAATTTGTCTCTAAACTATTTACATCCAGCTATATAATCGTTCAGCTCAATACAAGTTTTTCAAGTGTCTCCCATTTTGAGACCTAACATCTGGATGTTCCTTTTAAGTTCGCTTTCACCAATTGGGGCCGAAACATTAGTTTTGTTGTGATACGAACTTCCGGATATTGAAATAACCAGGCACAATTTGTTTTCAGTCTTTGTGCGTTTTGCCCAATAAAAAACTCTAAGCGGATGATCTCCAGTGTTCTTCAACCTTTGCAATTTTTATTGCTAATCCACTATCATTTTCTCTATTGGAGAAACTTTCTCGCAAATTTCTTTTACTTTTCCCAATTAAAAAACTTTTCCAATACACCAACTCTTTTGCCCTTGTCAAAAAGTAATGCTAAATTTTCGTCATTCCGGAGAAAGTCTGTCACCTGAAACAAACGCCTATCAGTCAGTATTTCTCTCATGTTTTTAGGTTCCCCATTTGCTGAAACTTTTGTCTCGCAATTTGTCCCCGCAAAAAGAGTTTTCTTGCATGATATTTACCAACTTGTGGTTGCGTTCAGAATTTGTTTCAATTGTCGCTGACACGGTGCTTGGGCACCTAAGGTAGAAGTGTCTATATTTATTGTATCCTCCCGTTGTTTTGTGCCCCTAAGTGACAGTTTATTGAATGTTATATGGCACATTTTAACGCAAAAATGGCGTGCGTTTGGGTGATTAAAAGTTACATGTCCGCTATACAGCGGGGTGGGGGCAAAATTGAATAGATCTAAGCTCTTTTTTACCTGTAAAACTAAACCAAATTTATGATCGATGCATTTGGAGTTCTTTTGTATTATCAAGAAAGTTTTTTCTGAGCACATCGAAAATAACTCGTTGCAAACACCTTTTCTTAAATATAGAACTAAATTTTTCTTTGTCTTTTTTCGGTGCTCTATCACGTTTTTTCGTAGTACGCAAAATTATGCAAATGTAGACAAATTATAACAAAATGTCAATTAAATCATTATTTGGTCATCAAAACTCATTTTCATTGGCTCATCGTTTCTTTGGAACTATAGGCTCTGAGATCTCGAAAACGAATGAGGTTTCAACTGTAGCATACAACAACTAATCCGAAAAACACCACGTCAACGCGATTGTACAGACACCAAGATCAAGCTGTTTGGGCAGTTATTGCAGCAACTGAAGGATACTATGAGCTCTTATAGTATCTTGAATTTGGAATTTAGACTGAAAAGCGCACGGCACGGCTTTCTTTGCGTTTAATTTTGCTGCGATCTGCGTATTTGGTTATTGTTCACACGTAAGTTACCACTCTGAAAATAATTTCTTCACTTTCAAATTGAATTATTTTACTGTATTTCAAGAACGTATGATGAACTGAGTGCGGGTCACTTTTTTGAAAGTTGATTGGCAGCCGAATTTAGAAGCAGCGATTAGTTATACAGATTCTATGATTTTATGATTTGCATATGTATGGAAATCGTCTTGTTGTGGGAAGGCCTTAGAAAGGGCCTGAATGTCCCTAAAGGGTCTGAATTGCTGCAGCCAGTGGCTTAACGAGATGAACCAACGCCAAAGCAATTGAAGCTGATCCCGACAACGTGCAACAGGCATCCAGCGCATCGCCGTAATCCCTGGAATGTCTCTGGATCCAAATTCAAATCTGCCTCAGAAGGAATCAAATATTGCTGGTGGAGACAGTAAAGGACTCTAGCGTCTTCATCTGGCACGATGCCCCAAGCAATTCAGTGACGCCGCTCACATCCAATGACAACAAACCCTGCACCACACAAAAGATAATTACTGATCTATAAACATCCAAAAAACACATTATCATAATAGTATACCGCCAGCACAAATCCGGAGGAACGCTCAATAGACATCTAACTTTCTTATTTTTGGAAAACAGGTTTACGAATCACAGAAAAACAAAAAATATCTTATCCCCAGATGAATGGACCACGATGCCGCCATATTGAGTGATCTACCTGAAGTAGAACCAACTTCAACGTTCCTGAGTCGACTGCTCATTAGAACTCTGCGTCACTCAGTCACTGAAGGAAACGAAGAATACGTCCTGTCAATTCCAGGTCGTAGACAATCAACAGTCATAGTCGAAATAAACGGTCATAGTCGAAAAATTGGAAACAGCAACAAAAGAAACAGGAAAGGAACTTTTACAACAGTCGGACAACTAGTGTAAGTAAAGGTGCTCCTATTTTTCTGTGCCTTGGAAAATGGCCTTACTTCCTTCTCGCGTAGGTCTCCCAGTGTAGAGAATAGGGACTTGTCGTCTTAAACTTACAGGTTGTTTGATTAAAGTCTCCCGTCAGAAACTGCTACAGCTAATTGTTCTGGACACTTTTCTGTATCGCAAGGGAAACTAAAATAAACCTAAATCCGGCTTGTCCCAAACTGTCTAAAATACTATTTAACTTCATCAAGGAATTTGTTGCTTTAATGGCTCTCTGTGGCTCTCTGGTGCAAATATTTTGTTGTAAACATCATAAAAACAAAATTTGAAAATTAAACCAAGCAAATGACAAACATAGCAACAAACTTGATTGTCTTGAACAATAAATTAAGAGGTTCATTCATCAACAAGTCAATAGTTTGATCAAGAAGTTCAAAACTTGCTTTGAAGATTTAGTAGACTGTGTTTTAACGTCACGGCATGGACTCTCAATCCAACCACACCTAAGATAATTGTCTCAAAGGAACAAGCAGCAAACATCACGATGCCAGCTCAAGTTTACGTGGTATCCCTGAGGACATCGGCAAAATCAAAGCGAAAAATGTGCTCCTTGCAAATGAAGCTGAAAGCCAGCTGAAGCTGAAATTGACCGGCTGAAAACTGACAACGTATAACGAGGCCTGGAAGTACCATAGTTATTTTGAATAATGTCTGGGATGTCCCGTGGGTAATGGCAAGAAACAAAGCAAAGCAGAAATGAATCAAAAGATATTGGAATCCAAATACTACAAGCCTTGTCACCAACGGATGGAGTGAAAGCAAATACGTACCCACGTACCTAGAGAAGAGTCGAGATCTCGAGAACAAGGTATTTCAACATTGTGAACTGAAAAAAGGAACTTTGAGTTGATCCAGGATGGGGTTAAAGTTCCTTTGGACCGCCATCAGTCTAAAAATCAGTGGCTATCAAAACCAAATAGTTTTCTATCGAACAATGAAAGTCTTATAACCATCGGACAAAGAATGAACTTTGCGTCAGCTACTTCCTGAAATCATACGTAAAATTGTGCTGGATTGAAATGGCGCCGAATTCAAAAATCACCGGTGCATAGTTATGACTTAAAGAATTTAACCTCTTTGGAAGTGAACGACAAACAAACGAGGAGGACTTTTCGTCTTTTTCCGTTGATGTTCTAATTGCTGTCAAAAATGCATACACCTCAGGAAGCTAAAAGTCAATCTTCCAAGCTGTTTTGTTGCTGTCGACCTTGGATTTTGGTAATCGGTTTTACTCTGCACTTTTTATAACCTCCCTATTGGTAGCTGTGATACATATGATACCTATATATATATATATATATATATATATATATATATATATCGAAATTTGTATGTGTACTTAATTATCAATCTACCCTCTATATTATATAGAAATCATAAATATATCATAACTAAGATTATGACTTTTTAGTATTCACGTATAAATATATTCCCGCTAGTATACTAAATTATTTCATACTTTGTTCATAATATTTTATTATAAGTAATCATAATCTCGTTTATCAATCTGAATTCAAGTTGCTCAGTAATCGTTTCTACTTTACACTTGCCAAAGTCTAACTTGGATTTGGTCCGCAATTCCACTAAGTAAATTTAGCTTCGCTCACTGAATTCCGTATTCGCTTCGCGATTCCAATATAATTTTGGAATAGTGTATTCGCCATACTACTACAATTCTATTTGCTACGCTAACGTATAAGATGGCGCAGTCAGCATTAAAGGACAGCGGCAAATCTCCACTCGGAATACAGCCTTTCTGGGAAAAGGCAACTCTTGAACCTCCACTGCGATGGGAACATTGGAGGACACAGCTTAAACTTGCAATACTTGCCCGTGAAGGAATTGAAGTGGATCTACTATTAGCTGATCCCCCCGAAAACGTAATTCTACTTCTTGAACCCGCATACGAGGACGCAGTTGAAAATCCAACAGCACAATCGGAGCGAGATCGACGCACCCGCAATGAACAGGCAAAAACAGCATGGAAAAATAATTGTCAACGCATCATAGCGGTAGGCATATTGTGCGGAGACAAACCGTGGAAACTCTGCGATCGAAAAGCATCGTCATTGATGTACTTGAGTCTGGGAACAGAAGGGCGGAGAACATTCAATTCAAAAAACTCGATTGTTGTTCTGGATGAAATTTCAACAAAAAACCTTTGGGATGTCTTGAATACAACCTTCATCCGAATTCACAACATCACTTTCGATCGATATCTCTGCCTTACACGAAAACAACAAAAGGGAGAGCCAATTGAAAAATTTTATGGTCATCTCAAAGAACTTTCAGAAAATTGCGATTTAGGAGAAAAAGGGGATACGATAATTAGAGATGTTTTTATCGCAAATATGCAGAATGAAGATATCCAAAAAGAGCTCTTAAAAGAAACGGTTGAACCCGACAAAGCATTGGCAATAGCTATTAATATCGAAATGGGTACACTCAACCAGCTCAAGATGATAGCAAATAAAAATGAACTCAATTCAACGGTCAATCAAGTGCAGCGGATGCGCATCGCAAATGCTACTCCCTTTTCGACCATGAACACTACGGCACGGAAAAAGCCCACAACTTGTCATTTCTGTGGAATGAACTGGACTCCTGAGCACCGCAATAGATGTCCTGCTAGAGGAAAGAAATGTAATAATTGCGGTATTGACAATCATTTCGCAAAAGTCTGTCGGAAACCAAAAAACCCTACTTACCCAAAACCCAGGCCACGGGTTAATAATGTCGAAAAAGACGACCAAGCTGAAGACGATAATCAAATTTCAATTGATTTCGATCCTGATTTGGAATCGAATTATTCATCGGATGAAGATAATTGCGTGGCTACTGTATCTTCGACGGAATTCACAACTTCAGTGGAAGCACTCAATCTCCCCGTAACGATCGGAAAAACAGCAACAAATGTTTTGGTGGATTTGGGCAGCGTGTGCACAATAGTAAATGAATCATTGGCAACTTCAATCGTTTCCCAAGATCCAAATTCAAAGTGGATACGCGAGGCAAATCCTAAGCAATTGAAAACTTTCTCCAACGAACTTATTCATACGCTAGGCACTCCTCAAACTTCAATCCAAAGTAGCAATTGGTACGCAAATCCAATAGAAATTCAAGTCGTGACGGATGGCCACCGCCCACTGTTAGGTAGAGATTTGTTTCTTGTACTTGGACTCTCAATTCAACAGTCAGATAATCAAAAGACAGTTAATCAGGTAGAACAAGAATACTGTCGAATCAAGACACAAATTGCATCCGATTTTCCTGATTTAATCTCCAGAATCGGTAAGTCCAAAATACATATTGTCCGTTCAAAATTCCATAAAAATTACACTCCATTACACCAAAAAGGCCGTCGCGTTCCTGTAAATCTGTTGGACAAAGTATCAAACGAATTGCAAAACTCTCTCAACAAGGACATATTGTAAAGTTACAAGAATGTTCTGATAAAAATTTTATTTCCCCTATCGTAATTACAGTCAAGAAGGAAAAATCTTTAAAGTTAGCTCTCGATTCAAAAATCTTAAACAAATCAATACATAAAAATAAATATCAAATGCCAAATATAGACAGCCTTATCGATTCAATTTCACAGCATATTAACGATTCTAATCAGGGCGAAAACGTTTATTTTTCAACAATCGACTTAAAGTACGCATATAGTCAACTAAACTTGCATCCAGATACCGCACGTCATTGCAATTTCAATATCATTTGTGGTGACGCAACAGGTACGTACCGTTTCAAAACAGGATTTCGAACATATAAAAACTGTTATTGCAAATGCTACTGAAAACACTCATTTTAACCCGACACTGGAAACGCGAATCAAATGCGACGCATCACGTCAAGGTTTAGGCGCCGCACTTGAGCAATTGGATTGTGAAGGGTGGAAAACGGTAGCTTTTGCGTCCCGATTCCTTAGTAGCAATGAAGAACGTTATAGTATAAATGAACTGGAATTACTTGGGTTGGTTTGGGTTATTGAATATTTTAAATACTATCTTTTTGGGAAGAATTTTACTGTTTTGACAGACCACAGAGCAATCCTTTCAGTCTTAAAATCTCATCGTTCAAATAAATCTTAAAATAGTAGATTAACTCGATGGATCGATCGTCTGTTACCTTTCGATTTTAATATCGAACATATTCCTGGCACTAGAATGGGTTTAGTTGATTATATTTCACGCCAACCAAATCAAAAAGCAAAAAACGTCACTCAATATGATGAGGAATTTATGGTAGCAACAATTTCCCGCATTCGCGACGCAATTACATCTTTATTTAGTCACTCGAATAAAATTCGTTTCCATAAGCGGTACATAAACAATAAATACAAATCACAAGTACACAAGACGCGCGTCCACTCTTGTAAACCTGCTAAATGTAGCACGCATAATTCAAATGCCTCAAATAACTCATTCACTACTCGAGCCCAAGCAAAAAATTACAATCGAAAATTCATTTCTCGCTTTAATTGCCACGCAAACCACTTGCTCAAATCTGACACCACACTCGCATCGCGAATCCAGTCGCGAAATTCTATTTGCCATTTTTTAGCTAATTCCACACAGCAAATACTCCACATCAAAATGTCAGCAAAAAAGGCATCACAAAATAATCCACCCACTTCACCACAAAACCCGAGAGTGACATTCCGTACTCAATCTACCCCATCTCATCTACAAGAGCCGGACCCAGCAACACCCAAGCATCATCATCACCCGAGGAATATGACATCGAGCTATCCCGGGAAGAAGTATTTGAAAATAACCTCAACCAGCTCTTCACCAAATCCTTTCTGGCGGTTCTCACTAGTAAGGACGCGGTGTTGAAAGGGATCGGCGACTGTGTCCTACAGGATGATGAGGCCCGTTGTAAAGAAGTGAGCACGTACATCCAGTCCTTTTGGAAGGACCTACATGTGAAATCTGGGTGTCTGTGTGTTGATCAACGCGTGGCCATTCCAAATTCTATTAAGGAGGCGGTGCTCAAATCCATGCACATGACGCACCCTGGTAGTTGGGGGGAGATCTCTCTCTCCCAATATGCACGGTGGCCCTACATGCATAGGGAAATTTTAGCAAAACCATCTGATTGCGTCCCGTGTACAGATATTGTAAGAATCTGAAACCTATCATACCAAAGTCTAAATGGCACCCACACAAAGCTTGTCAAGAACCAAACGAAGAAATACAGATTGATTTTCGGGGTCCGATAATTAATGATAAAGATAAAGATATTTATTTCTTAACATGTATTGACCGTTATTCCAAATATCCAACAGTTAGAATATTCGACAATGCTAATGGGGTAAATGTAGTAAAATTTCTTCGTGATTTTGCATATACTCATGGAATCCCGCGAACAATACGCTTAGACCAAGCAACTTATCTTGTAGGTAAACAAGTTACAAACTACTGTAACGAAAATAATATCAACATTCTCGACGCTCCGGTCGGTGATCATAGAGCTATTGGATTGGTGGAGCGAATGATCCAAGCAATTAAAAGACGTTTATCCTGCACGAAAGCCGAAAATAAAGATACTTTTTCAACAGCTAAAGCGATTAAACAAATAGTCTCTGATTTACGTTTAACTAAACAGAAAACAACAAAGATAACACCTTTTGAAGCTCATTTCGGCCGTCCCGCAAATACTCCTTTAAGGAATATTAGCACATTTCCATCAAGTTTAATTCTAACTTATGAAAAAATTGTTAATCACTATTTAGATGCTGAAACGGTTTCTGCGGAGGACTTGCTGGACGAAGCTGGATGGATCAGTGCAAACAGAAGCGATATCGCAGTTGAACAAAAGATGTGTCAGGCCTCTTTAGATGCAGGTCAGCGCTATCGGGAATCAGACAACAAAGAGTCCCGTTTCATTACACATCCGCAGATTACGGATCCTATACCGAGAACAGAACAGTCCCTTAAAGTCAAACTGGCCCGAAAACTACCAATCAAGAAACGAGCAAAACGACAGTTGGCGGGTCTGTACGAAGTACTTAGGCCTGGATCTTTTGTTACGAAGTCGTCACCAACAACAACGATCATCAACGAGCCTGGCAGAGCCCCAGTAAAGGTTCGAGATAGTGATCTCGCAAAATTTGGGACAAAAGCTGAAAGATCCACCAATTTGTGGGTATACGCTCAACGACGCCCTGCTCCTTACGAGAAGACAACGGAATTTAAGATAGCAAAACGCAGTAATGATCTTAAGAAACAAAAGAGGGGCGAAATAAAAATCAGACACCGCCAACGGGATACTACATCGGTAGTATCATCTATAACCTCAAACGTATCGCGTGCACTGATGGTACGCAAACCGACAAAACCGCAGCTCAAAAGACGCCATAATGTTATCGCAGATGATTTTCACGAAGATGTGCCAGCTCCAGACCAACCATTAATTTCGATTGTACCGGCTCCACCTGCACCTGCATCACAAGTACCCTCCGCACAGGACGATCAAACAAAAGGCCGCAAGCGCAATCGACCCCAATTTTATGGATTCACAGATGCGGATATTTCCCCAACAAGTTCCCTGGCTTCATCAAGTTCAGCTAAACCAAAGAAGCAAAAGAATAAAAAAGACAAGAAAGCATCAAAACAAGAAGAATCGGTAGTAGCCCTTATCCAAAATGCCGAACAATCAAGAATCCCGACACCACGCCGACCCGACTTACAGTTGGGGCAAGTTTCACCATCGGACCCCAGAATTAGATATTTTGAGTATGAGCAAGAACGGGAAATGTCGGTTTGGGATGCAGAAAATGAAATATAATGAAAACATTCAAACTTTGAAAACTGAAATAAACTACAATTTCGTTATTCAATTTTGTATTTGCTCTGTAATTACAAATTCAATTTCATTCATTTAATTTGTTGCTCTCTTTCAATGTCAATTTAATTGATTTACTCGCTCTGCGAATCCACTCATATTCGTATGTGCAATTTAATTTATTTTTCTCAACTTGCCCATTTACATATTTCTTTTTCTCACTGTATTTGCCCTGCAAATTCAACTTTATTGGAATTTTCCAATTAAATGTGCTATAAAGGCCATTCTTATTTCTCAGTTAACTAATTCTTACATGTGCTTTGCATATACAAGTTCGTTCTTAATGTCAGTTAAATTGAGCATTTGTAACGTATCTCCAACTTATTTTGAGTTCTGTTAATTCCTTACTTCTTGGTGTTATTTGATTTTAAAATTGTAAATAAATTTCAATTTTTGTCATATGATACCTATATATATACATATATATCGCAATTTGTATGTGTACTCAATCATCAATCTACCCTCTATATTATATAGAAATCATAAATATATCATAACTAAGGTTATGACTTTTTAGTATTCACGTATAAATATATTCCCGCTAGTCTACTAAATTATTTCATACTTTGTTCATAATATTTTATTATAAGTAATCATAATCTCGTTTATCAATCTGAATTCAAGTTGTTCAGTAATCGTTTCTACTTTACACTTGCCAAAGTCTAACTTGGATTTGCTCCGCAATTCCACTAAGTAAATTTAGCTACGCTCACTGAATTCCGTATTCGCTTCGCGATTCCAATATAATTTTGGAATAGTGTATTCGCCATACTACTACAATTCTATTTGCTACGCTAACGTATAACAGTAGCACACACCGCAATGCAATTGAGGATTCATAACACTTATTCTATTCCACTCTCTATCTCTTTCTAAAAACAAACTAGTTGTTTATAGATGACATAAATTTAATGCATTCAAATTGGAACAGGAACTTATTGGTTGAGTTAAACAACGTTTTGAAATTAATTGACTATTCAAAAGCAGAACATTGTTCTGATTAGCGGACTGGCGAGAGAAACATACTGTGAAATATGTTTGCTAGAGCGTTATCTTTGCATCTTTACCATTCAAGTTAGCACCAGCATGCTCTTAAAGTTTGCAGAGCTTTAAAAATTGTCGAACCATAAATCGATATCTATCGATATTTCCATCACCATACATAAACCAATGCCTATCGCCCCAGGTTGCTCACCTTAGACAAAACTTTGAAACTTACTCAGACTTAAACGGTGCCGTAGAAAACTTACAAAACTTTGTACGGCGCTGTTTAAGGCCGTAACAAGTTTTCTACGGCAACGTACAAAAATGGTGTAAATACCAATTTCTTTAGTTTGACTTCTTACAAGCGATATTTTGTCTCTTAGTTGAGGTTTTTCGCTTATTTGAAATATTTATTTTAAAACATCTTTATTTTTGCAATCGGGTCTTAGAGTTGTCGAAAGCTTACGAAAAGCAACGCAGGAGTCCCACTTTTTGTGCGGGTCCAAGTGCAAAAAGAATTTTTAGTTTAGCTTGTTCTCAAAGTTTTCTGTTTTGGAGAGAACTTTTCGAGCCTAGTTTTTTTATGTAGTGCTCTGCTCAATAATTCTGTAGCTTTAGTTTGTAAATCCGCCGTAGCCGGTCCCCAGCCCGGATGAGAAAGGAGGAGGGAAACACACTCGGATCATACGGGAAAAATCACAAAAGTCCGTTTTTCAACGTGACTGGAGCCTTTTCCGACAATTTTCCATGTTTTATTTTATCTTAAAGTTGTTTGTTTTGGAGAGAGCTTTTCGAGACTAGTGCTTCTTATGCAGTGCTCTGCTCAAATTTCTTATAGCTTTAGTTTGTAACTCCGCCGTATCCGGTCCCCAGCCCGGATGAGAAAGGAGGAGGGAAACACACCCAGAACATACTGGAAAAGTCTCAAAAGTCAGTTTTTCAATGTGACTGGAGCCTTTACCGACAAATTTCCAGCTATTATTTTACCTTAAAAATCTTATTAAACTTGGTAAGGCCTCAGTACGGCACCTTATTGATCTGATACGGCCTTAATACGGTTTTCATTCAAGACTTATACGGTGCCGTACTACGGTCTTACCAAGTTTTCCAAGTATGGGTAACCTGGGGCAAGAACGTGAATCAAAATCCCATTAAACAGGTTTGTTGCACAAAAATAAATTGAAACGAAGCGGAATTTCAACAATAATTGAACAAAATAATAGGAAAGTTTTGACAAAACACAAGCAAGATATCCTTATATGATACACACCAACCACTCTAAAAAACAAAAACTCCGCTGAAAACTTTGCAAATCAAACACACCTCCCATCGCAAGCTTACATTACTGGAAATTTTTTTTTTAAAATCATCGAAAAAGCCCTGCAAGAAAAGCTATTTACCAAAATAAGCAGTCCAAGAAAAATTTTAAGTTTTTTGTCTCAAAATTATATATACATCAGAGCTTTTCTCGAAGAAACTGATGTAATCAAATCAAGAGAACCAACGGGAATAATCTCCGATCAGTTGGCAGAACCTCTACGTTTTCAATACAACATAATCATCAAATCGACTGAAAATTAAACCAGACGGTTGGAAGGTAGGATCAACCCATACACGAAAAAGGTGATAATCATTTAATAGAATAATAAAGATCAGTGACTCTATTAATTTTCGCCTGGAATTTATTTGAAAAGATTTTGAATTTGTTACTTTGCGAATATATAATATAAACTGTCTCCACATTTCAAAAGAGGTTTATCAAAAACAGGTCTGTACTCACAAAAAGACTTTGCTGAAATTGTTGACAAAAAATTGCTTAATGAAGAGTTATTCAGACTAAAACAAGCTGTTTTTGAGGGCTGTTTCCTCGATCTGTTTTGAAAATACGCTCTCGACAGAAAAAATTTCGTAAACCTTAGTGGCACAAAATCAATTAAATTAGATATAACCAGTTGTGCCCATTTGGTTTCAATACTGGGTGCAGTTTTGCTCTGTTTCATCATCAACAACACGTCGGAGATTTTCAAAAAAATCATACACCTTTTTGTGCATCCGAAATTCATAACAAGAACTTATAACAAAATCGTGATGACCCTTGGCATAAAGCGTTTTGAAAAAATGGAACTCATTCACTTCGCAGTTGAGAAAACAGTTTTCTCAATTTCCGTGGTTCGGACAATATAAGTTTTGAATAATGAATCCATCAGCTCACAGGAGTACGTGGAAAACCGGGGCGTCTGCGTAAATCATGATCAAACTTCGAGCATACACAGTGATTAAAAATTGAAGAAAGCTGTAAAAACTCTAATGTATTGAACGTAGCACCTCTAAAAAAACAACAAAAAAGCTGAAGCAGTTTATACAAGTCGATGATTTTGACTTTTGTATCATGTGCCTCTCCATGCTTCAACCTAAGCAAGCAAACTATATTCAAACTCTAAACATTCCAAAGGAGTCTGAAAATGATGCAAAATTATTACACATCCTGATATCCGAAAATAAAAAATACATGCAATTATTTTGCCAATTTCTCGACCTTGTATTATCAAAGTTCAATGATGAAGGCACAACAACACTGTTATGTGTTACCTCGTGGAATTGAAGGGCAATGGTCTACAAATTCGAATTGACGAAAATCAGAACGGAATATTACCGCACCGATTTTGCTCTAGAACATGCAGAGCTGCGAATCAGGTACCATCAAACATAAATTTTTCTGAAGAGCTCCTAGGACTTAAGAAACAGATAAGAGATTTTTTTGCAATATGTCTAAAAACAACAAAGACAACTCATGCACGTGAATGTTGCCTGCAACTGCCAAATATGCCGAACTCTAGAGCTCATATTGAACAGCCAAAAGAGTTTAAAATCGATATAAAGATGTTAAGTTACTTGAACGTTTTGGCAATAACTTGAATCGTCTGGAGCTAGAAACTTGTTGATACAAATATTTGCAAAACTGCATACATACAAATACAGTAACGTGTCTTGATTATCTTTTTAAATTTTGGAATTTTGCTAAAACTCCAAAAGGTTTTCATCTTAAAGTTTGTCAAGATGATAAAAGAAATTTAAAACTGTAAATATGAGGGTTTCTCTTCATGTTTTTTCAATAGGCGATTTTCGTTTTCCTGGTCGATTTAACATTGCTTGCATGACAATTCAAAAAATTTTTTAGACAGACCATACTTTCTGCACTTAAAATTTCCGCGTTAAATCCCTGCTCTTGTACTCGTCTCTGCGTAATCAAGTGTGGCTTGCATTTTCTAATGTGTAGAGTTTCTTTGGTCATAGGTTCTTTGGTATCCTGGCACTGATCTATTATCAAATTGAAGGCTGTTAGAGCCCCAAAGTTTTCCACAACATGTTGGCCCACTGGTGAATCAATCTTTTGATGCTCCGAAATTCTCCTGTTCGACAAGTTTGGCCAACAAGGGTAAAAATGCAATCACAACAATTGAGATCATCTTAGACCACTTGAGATTGCAGACTGTTTTCAAACCAGATTTCATTGACGGTAAGCATTATCATAGTTTTTGCGTGGTAAAGATGGTTGTCATTTCGAGCGTTTTTTTTCAATTTTCGCTTCAATTGCAGACTGATATTACCTCGGCACTGCAAGAAAAAGTAATGGCTCAACATCTTTCGCAGGTTGTTTTTGTTCCCTCAGTTGAACTTTTTCGCCACTACAACTCAGTTCAGACTTACTTATAATTTTTGTAAAGAATTGTTGATATCTCTGATGTCCAACCTTCAGGATATTGATTAGAGTTTTGTCAAAATTTTGCAAAGTGCGGGTGCATTTAGACAAGATCACCTGAACAACGGAAAACAAAAACCGTAAGTAACGCACAACAACTTGGCTTTGTTTGAACTTTGCTCCGCTCTTGCCTGATGTACACATTTTCCCATCTTCGGCTTACCCGTTTTCTTCTTCAATAAACCACTAATATTCCTTCGGTGTCACCAAAAAATGTCCAACGTCTTCAATTTTAGTGAAATTTCTTCATGTAGTTCACTAAGCTGCTTCAAATGCCAATAAATACGCTGTTTTAGTCAAGAAATAATATGCTTGATTACATGGATTACCAATTTAACGTTTTTACAATATAAGGCTTCCCTTACGTGCACAGTACACAAAGGCTTTGACACGGAAACTGTTTTGCTGCAATTACTCCATGAGGCCGTCCGGGTCACAATGCCTGAAATTTTTGGATCTGTGTTTTATAGTCCAGTTATTAATTATATCGTGCCACAAAACTAGATTTTGTCCGTTTTCCAAAGCTTCTACTATTTTGTACCAAAGCTCTGATGTTATTTAGGATGTTTATTGTGTTCGGGTTCAAACTAAGGCCCGAAATTTATGTGATATGGGGCGACAGTCCTCTCTTGCTTTGTATGTCACTTTGTTCAATGACTGAGAAATAGATGACGCCTTTAATATTGAACCAATAGAGAGAAATACTCGAGTTGAATGGGAGTACAACGTAAAAACACAATTCCCTATCAGGCTTTAACATCCCATTTAGATCGTTTCTGCCTATCTCTACCGCAATTGAGGCTTCCCTGGCAGTTACTTTGGCCTATGTTTGGTAGAAACTTTTTGAAGAGGAACCTAAAACTGAGGATAGAATAAGCTTAGAAAAAACGAGAATTTCCCATCTGTCATGAAAAAGTTGTTTAGAATAGCAAGGCTGTCGAGTGCGAAAAATATGAGAACTAGTATCACATAAACTGTCAAAATGTCAAATAATTAAGGAGCCATACGAAAAAAAATGCTGATGTTTGGAAATAATTTGAATGTGAAAACTCACCAACTGATAACCAAACGAGAAAACGAAAGCCATTTGAAAGATATGTAGATGACATAATTTGCACAATAAAAGAAGACCCCAAAAAATTGGTTCAACGAGGAAACGTTTTGCATAGAAATTGGATTTCACAATGGAAAAAAATGATTGAAGGACATGAAATAGCTTTCCTGGATATACAGTCTACGTTGATGAAAGAAAAATCTCTTGTAAATGCTACCTGAAGCCAACAGACGCCTGAACAATTCAAAAGTTCCGTACCTGCGCTCCCCCAAGCATAAAAGAAAAATTGTAGAGGGTAATATCCATAGGCTTTCCCGATCTAAAAGCAACTGGCGAAGCCTTAAGATTAATGAAAGTATTTGGCTAAAAACGAATATCTGAAAAATTGGTTGTCAGGCATTAATAATCCGACAATTTGAAAAATTTTGTGTTACTCTAAAACTAATGCAACGGAATGCAAGTCAAATGATAAGCTAAAGCAGAAAGACATATCCAATTTTTGCCGTATAGAGGCCAATTAGGCATTAGACTCACCTAAAAGCTGCAAGTAATAACGCATCTTACAGTGATCTACACAACACGGAAACTTAAAACCTGTTAACTGTATTTAAAGTCTAACATCTAAGATAACACCTGTTATACGAAAATAACATGTAGTGGGTGCAATTTCACCTATGTCGGGCACTTTGCAGACATATAAACACGTGGGTGATAGAGCATCAGCTAAAAAAACACTCACCAGTAGGTCAACATGTGAGCGAATGTTGAGGCACATCACGCGCTCTTGATTTCCGTATAATAGATCACTGCAATGTGCCACAAAAACTCATGACTCGCGAAGCGTTAAATAGCGAAAAGGAAGCCATTGCTGAACACGCGCGATTAGTTCCGTAGCAAGGAAATGACATTGAAATACTAGTCAACAGTTGTCATTTTGCTCAATTCTAAAACTACAATTTAGCGAATCAAGACATTGAATGTTCCAAAACGTTGCCGAAACGGTAGAAAATCACTAAGAATATCGAAAATCTGAATTCAACGATCTTGAATAAAAAATTAAGAACGAACAGAAAAGCGAAATTTCAGAGATTTTCTTTTTTACCGATGAACAATATTCATTTTTGTATTTACTGTCTCATTTCTCTTGTTTTGTTTATAAATTGAAAATAAATTGTATTAATTGTAAAGGATGCTAGATAAAGCGAAAACGTTTGTATTGTAAATAGAATAAACTCCCAGGACTATTTATAATAGACATAGTTTTTTATCTTATAGTTTTCTTTTCAAAAAGGTAAATTATGAAATGCCTCTCACCAACACTGGGTGAATATTGGTTAGTCCGGGGCCCTACTAGTACTACGTCTTCATAAAACATTTCGCATTGTTTAAATCTACCAATAGAATGATAAAATATTTAAACATCAGCTGACGTAGTAAAACAAAAGACAGTGAGCAGTAGAAAACCGACAACTAATTACAAAAGTAGATGAACCAAACTAACAGCCTCCCTTCTTAAATTACAGCTCCCATCGAAGCATCAATTTCGCGCCGGCTAAGTGTCCTTGACACGCGAGTGCAGAAGATGGAACTCCTCAGGAGAGCAAACCTGATTTTGTTTTTAGATATGATACTATATCAGCGTAGCTGTCTTCTTTTCGCGCAGAGAGATTTGATGCCAGTTGTTTCAGTGCTTTTGAAGAGGACTGGCCAGCTTCAACAGTGCATGCCAAGACAAGCGGACAAAATTTTGCTTTCTCGACCTCAGTTACTCTTTTTTCATACTTTTTCTTTTTGATAGATTCAAGATACTTGTAGGCTTCGCTACTGCTTTCAGGGCAAATTTTTGCCAGCAGGTTGAAAATTTTAACATAAAAACAGGTTTTGTTGAACCTCGATTCCCAAAATTCGTTGGCCGTGATACCTAATCTTGCACCATCATCAGTTGTAGTTGATTTAAGAGCAAAGGCTTCCCCTTGCAATGGCTGAAGATGAGGTTCGTACTCGACATCATGACAGACAGTACTCAACATTTCGCAATGGAATTGCGGATATCATTGTTTCTCATGTGCTTGTATATCCTTTGTGATGGTGGAGGGCTAAAGTTTGTTAAAATTTTCGAATTGCCATGCAAGCAACATTATATTGTGGATCGAAACGTAAATCTCCCAGTCAAAACCCATGCAAAAAAAGACTCATATTGAAAGTTTTAAAGTTTTTTTTATTGTTTGAACAAACCTTCAGGTTAAAACCAGAAAAAAATTTGGAAAAATTCGAAAATTTAAATGGATAATCAAGAAACGTTGCTGTATATATGCATACTGAAAGACCATTATTATTAAGATATGTAGACGATCTAACTTGCACGGTAAATGGTGAACTGGACACCATGCTCAGAGAAGTATAAATCCTTCATAGGAAATTGGAAATCACAATGAAAGTGATAATTTAGCCTTTTTTGTCAAGAGCATCAATGTATTTAGCTGTAAAGAAATTTATTGCCAGTGGTACAAGAAACCAACCGATACGGGAGTTGTCTTGAATTTCCGTAGCTCTGCACCAATCCAAGATAAGAAGAATATTGTAGAAAGGACTGTTCACAGTGTTTTTAAAAACAATAGCACATGGCAAAAATTTGACAAAGCTGTGAAGGAAAATGAAAGTATTTGCTCAAGAAATCATTACCCTTAAAGTTGGACTTCCAAGATAATCAACGATGCTTTACAGAAAATCATTAGTAAACTTCAATTGAAAAATGAAGGCGAGAAAATACAACTGAGGGAAAACGTGAAAATGCCAGTGAAAGATGTTAAACAGTTATTTTTCCTTTGGTTTCGATGTAACATCAGCCTGCAATTGAAGCGAAAAATGGAGAAGACGTGCGAATTGACAACCATATTCACAACGCGAAAACTAAGTACTTGCTTACCATCCCTGAAATCTAGTTTTGATAGCAATCTGAAATTTAAGTGGTCTACGAACTCAGTTGTTGTGGATGCAGTTCCAGCTATGTCGGACAAAGGTGTCGACATTTTGCCAGGAGAATTTCTGAGCATCAAGAAACTGATCCACCGGTAGGACAACATATAGTGGAAAGCTGTGGGGCTCTAACGGAATTTAATTATAAGATAATTGATCCGTGCCAGGATAGCAAAGAACTTATGACTCTAGAAGTCCCAAACATCAGTAGACGCAAGCCAAAACTGAATACTCAGACGAGTATAAAAGTAGGGATCTAACACTGAAATATTAAGTGTAGAATGCATGTTCTGACTAAAAATTTTTGGATTGCCTTTCGAGCAAAGTTATATTGTGGATATAATCTCGTTATCAAAACTCGTACAGAAAAAGACTCATATAAAAAGTTTTAAAAAAATTTTAACATTTCGACCAATTTTAAGGTTCAAACCTGTAAAAATTTTAGAAAAATTCAAAAATGTAAATTGATAATCAAGACACGTTGCTGTTTTATGCAAATCTGTAAATATTTACTTAACAAGTTTTAAACTCCTGACGATGCAAGTTATTACGAAAACGATCGAGTAACTTAACAGTTACATATCGACTTTAAACACTTTTTAGCTAGTGAAATTTTCATTGCATGAGCATAGTGATGGCATCTTCACTGGGTCCCCGCCCTAGCAAAGGGAAATGTCATCACGAAACTTCGCTTTTTAACTTCTAGTAATGACTTACATTGCGATAAAATGTGCTCTGTAAAACGGTGGTGTAGTACGTACTCGGGAGGAAGCAAGTTAGGCACCAAGTTTAAAGCGCTGGTATACTTTCAGCGCACTGGAACCCCTGATATTTTCAAAGAGTTGTTGAACACTGGGATATTGGTTCTAAGGGTGACGAAGCATCTTATATCGAAACGGAAGAGGAAAACACAGCTGGGTGACTACAGTGCGCTCTGCCATGAACCAGCATGTCAGATCAAGTCACTGAACATTGTCCTCCGCCACAAAGGAAAACTAAAAGCTCTCCTCAAAAACGTAAAAGAGAAGAAGTTCGAAAAACGACAGAAGAAGTCGAGAGCACAGATAAGACTGGTAGAAAGAGCACAGAACGAGAATGAAGCTCCTGAACAATAGGACTTCATTGCCTCTTGTCCTTAAGCTCTTAAGGAAAGAAATAAGTCGTGAGGAACAAGGCCGTAGATTTATTGACAAAAAACTTGGAAAAGATAGGGAAATTCTCAGGAAAGAGGTGAACAAAAAACTTTGCCGTCTAATGTGTACAGCATTAGAAAGGAAATGAGAGATCAATCCGAATTGATAAATAGGAGACTTAATGACAAGTTAGCGAAGCTGTCTGAGAGACAGGACAGGACTTTGCGGAATGGATCTCATAATAATGTTGTTACACTGGACGATGTTGAACTGCCAAAATTTGTCCTGGACGTCTTCTCATTAGTTCCAAAGCATCCAATCAGGGACAAATTTAATAAAGTGCACTTCCTTGCGGATGTAGACAGATAAGTTCGTGAGTTAAGAGAGAAAAACACTGAAGGTGAAAAATTATGTGAAATAGATTTGTCCGCAGAATGGTACGCCAAGAAAGTACGTGAGAAACTGAATGATAGAAGAGTTTAAAAAATTATGATTTTTTGAAAGACCAAAAAAACTACTAGCTGTACCATTTGATAGAGGTTGCGGTTTTTGTGTTATGAAACAGACAACATATTCGGATAACCGAAATGAATCAAATTGGATAAATGCGTCAAATGGGATTTGGATCAGCTAGTTGTATCTCTCGATGTCAAAAACTTATACACAAATGTACCGGTTGAGAAGGCAAATGAAACTGTGCTTAAAGAACTGTACTCCAGTGACGCGTTACCTGAGATTCCGAGGTCAGCGATGAAGATCCTTTTGAGACTAGCCGTAACTAATTTTCACTTTAAGTTTAATAAACTGTGGTGCACTCAATTGGACGGTTTAGCAATGTTTCGTAGGTTGTAGTTTTGGCAAAACTGTGGATAAAATCCTTTGAGAAATACTAACAAATTGAGGGAAACCAATTGAGGGAAAGGAGAACAAAACTCCTGACACAAACGCGATATGCACTGACTGTAACCCACGCATTACTTTCCGAGGGAAAAGGATCGAGTGCAAATCATGCAAAAACTGGTTTCATGCAAAATGCCAAAATGTAATTGACACAGACTATAAGACCATGCAGGACATTGTTTGAATTTAGTCCTATTGTGCGGAAAAATGTACAAAAGAGGACACACGGGAATTGAAATTATTGTAGATGACATAGTGTCCACCGTCAAGGGGAGCCCTCTAGAATACCTTGAGTATGAAAATTCTCTTCACAAGAACTTACCATTCAATCTTGGGACACCAAACGGTAGTGGAGACCTGACTTTTCTATATGTAAACATAAACGTAAACAAAGACAGGAGAATTAGCTGTCATTGGTATCAAAAATCCACCAATACAGGCATGATCCTAAATTTCCGTAGCTGTGCACCGTTACGACATTTTAAAAAATGTGATTCAAAGGACTGTGCATAGGATTTTGAATGCGACCAGTGACTGGCAATCTTTTGATGTAGCTCTCAAGAAAAAATTGACAGATCTGATCTGAATGTCAATATCCAACTGAGTGTTCCTCTAGTATCGTTAACGAGAGGTTGTATAAATAGTCACAAGGGAAACTGTCAAAAAAAACCCCCAAATGAAAAACATCACAAAGACTTTAAAAGTCTGAACAATAGGGTTCCTAGACGGAGAATTTTTTTACAAAACAGAGGAAATATTACTCAAAATTTTGCTAGTAGACTGAAAAAATTGTGTGATATTCAGATCATTTTCACAACAAGAAAACTAAGAACTTGCTTGCAAACCCTGAAATCATTTTTCGATGAGAATTTAAAATCCCATTTGACATATAAATTTATATGTAATGGATGCAGTTCCATCTATGTTGGCCAAACCAGCCGACATGTTACAACTAGAATTTCGGAGAATCAAAAGAAGGATTCCCCAGTAGGACACCTCTTTGTGGTACAGCGCATAATATTGAAAGGGAGATTCTTGATGCATGTCGCGGGGTTGAAAAACTAATGACAATAGAAGTGAGCTACACCAAAAAGCTGGAACCGCAATTAAATACGCTCGATGAGTACCGGGGGCGGGAATTGACATTGAAGTATTAGTTCAAATGCAAAAAGTTTGAGTTTTGAAATGCAAAAATTATTCTGGTACATGTTAATTCGAAAATTTGTCGACCCCAACAAGTAAAGAAAAGTAAAAACAAATAGATGTGAATGAAAAATAAAATCTTTTTTCAGGAATAGAAAGCTATATATCCGGGATTTTCAAAAACTCCGAATTGAAAATTCAATTGATTTTAGTGTAATAAGTGTAAATAAAATGTTGTAAACGTGATTTTAACTGTAAATGGTTTCAAAAGTTCGATATTATTTTTACTCATTTCTTAGAATTAGAGTCAAAGACAAGTGGATATACTTTGTAAATGATTTCATTTAATTTTTAAACCTGACGATGAATGCAATGTTCGAAAACGTTCGTTTTTAATCAGCTTTAGTTTTTATTGACAATTACTTTTTTTCTCTACAAAAGGTAAAGATCCCAGGAATTAATAAAAAAAAGACGAGAATGCGTTCGGTCTATTTTTAATTGCTCTCAAACGAAGTTTGTAGCAATTATATTAGTCCTGTCGGTCTTTTTAAATGCGATTTTTCGCTTGACCAGTTTTTTGTCTGACGCTTTTGACTTTTCATCCCCAAAATGGGATAAACAGGTAGCGCACAGTGGGCATTAAGTGCTCTTAGAGCCTTTCAGCTCTGTTTCAGCTCAAACTGTTTTGGATACTTATTCTTATACTTAGGGTGTGGAGGGCGGTTCTTAGAGGTTGAGACACCCCCCTCCTCCCTGTTGACCCCCACCCCCACTATTGCCTCCATCCCCCATTGGCCCCGGTGCACCCCCCTACGACGAAGCCAACCGGTCGTTTGAGAGCATTTCGCCCGAAGTTAGTCGGTTATGTTTATATTTTTGAGACTGCAGGCCTACAAAGTTACCGCGGCTATTTTCTGCCAGCTCTGTTTTATAGTTTTTATGCGAATTTTTGTATTCATTTCTATATAATATCTTCTCTGCGTCTTAAAGCGCCTTTCTCTCATTGCCATCACTACGCGGGTCGGTTTCTCAAAAACACAGTGACCGGAACAATTATGATAACCGGGGAGTTTCTAGCCCCGCATAGTGGGGAGTCGTCCACAATGTGAAAGTACGTATGATATAACAAGTGAGGTCTTTTACAGAATAATGGCAACACCCGTGGAAGTTCAATGGATCCCGTTGCTTTCATCAGTTGTGTTTTCCATGATTGGGTATCTGTCTCTCGTCTTTTTGATACCTCGTTGCAAGTATGCCTTCATAAAGGCTGGCTTCCGTGGTAAAGATATGGCGAAAAAAGATAATCCCGTGATTCCAGAAGCCTTGGGAATTCTAGTGGCAGGCGTTTATTTGGTGATCATATTTCTGTTTATACCATTTCCATTCGTTAACGACATTGCTTTACAGGTGAGTGCTTGCATAGTTTTGATTGCTTGTATTTTATTAGAAAATTCTGAGTAAAGTTATTAGAACCTATGGAATTGCAGTTTTGATTGGTATCAATCAATAGTTATGGCAGCACACTGAATATCATTTATTTCGAAGCGTTTATAAAAGGAAAATGGAGGTATGATCCAGCCAATGGACAGAACAGTAAGACCCCACTATGAAACATTACAGCAGCGTATTTAAATTTACCGTAAAAACGCAATGTATTTAAAACTTACTTCAAGAGACATCTTCAAGAAAGCTCTAAGTGTTGAACCACGACTATGGAGTAAAAAGAGTTTGAGCGATATGTACTAGAAACTGTTTGCTGAACACTACAATATGCAGAAACCCTGCATATGGCAAATAATATGCACCTGTAAAAACTTTAATGAACTTGAACAACTACTTATTCTGACGGCTTCAAACTGATACTTATAAACTGAACCGAGGGTTCCAAAACTCGTCGGTCAACCATAAATCCGTGTCTACTACTACTTTACTAGGCTCTACCGTTATTTGATCAACCCATCTACCGTCTTTTCTTTCAGAGATTATTGTTGATAGTTGCTTTATAGTGCGTTTTGAAGAGAGCCCTGCGACTGCTAGGCAGGAAAACCAGCGGTGCAAAACTACTGTGACACAATTGGCATGCCACTTCATGAAAGCAATTGTCAAATTCTGGGCTTCAAGAGTAGCTTCGACTTTTATACTAGAGAAAAAGTCTCATCTACCAGAATCAAAAAGATTAGAAATAATGGTCGCGAATAACTTGAAATGGCACGAAAATTCACAATGAATTAAATCTAATGCCTTAAGGTCCCTCTGGTTCCTCAAACGTAATCTCCATTACAAGATGTTAAAAAATAAAAATGAAACGCATATGTAGGGTATACTGTCCTAGTCACGCTACAAGCTAAGTTGAATGCTTACACCGGATACGTCGTCCCGATTCTAGTATATGGTTCTCAGGTCTCTCATCTGACCACTATGTGCCTCCGAAAAGTGGAAAAAATTCAAAGACTAGCCACAAAGTGGTTCTTCGGAGTAAATGTTGACTATAAAACTCGACTAATTAAATGTGGTCTACTACCCTTATCAATGTACATTGAACTTCATGATGTTTTGTTTATGCGTGACCTGTTAAAAAACAAGTATGACTACACTACCACTAACGAAATGAATCTCAAAGAGAGTAAAAGAACAAGACAAGATGCACGAAATGAACTCGAAATCCCTAAAGTGAACAGAAACAAGTGTAGTGAAAATTTCTTCCATCGAACTACCAAGTTAGTCAACATCCTCTCGAGAAAATTGGGATCTTTGGAGGATTTAAACAAGCCAAAATTGAGTTATTTGTACCGAAACTTCTTCCTCGAACAGTATAACGAGTTGAATACATGCAGCTGGAGGATTCTTTGCAGCTGTGGTAGCTGCAACCCTCATTCAAAACTCTGAAACTGTATATTTTTATTTCAAGGCAACGAACTGATGAACTGAAGGGTGAAAACCCTTGGCTGTGCCCCAAAGTCTCGACTACACTACTTGGGCATAATCCAGAAGTCTCAACTACTACTACTACTACTACTATGGCTGCTAATTTTGGTACGGCACCAAAACCGACCTACTGGACATTGGGAAATTACAGAAAAGTTAAAAATGGATATCGCGAGCCGGGGATAATTAAAAGATGAGAATGGTAAAATTAAAGATATTACCGCTTTCGCTTTATTTTGGACTAAAATCGCCGCTCTTTGTGACACTGTAAATTGCAGATACGACCCAATCATCAATAATCTTGTTAGCTTTACGAACAACGAACGTACCAGGCAAGAGCAAAACAGCGAAATCGAGATCAAAAACGATTAATCAAGACCGATAAAAATTTTTGGTCATGAAGGTCGTTACTTCTCAACATAACAACATAATCAACAAACATTCCTATCATTTTATCCAACTCAACGAAAATCATGAGTAAGCAACCTCTAGTGATACTTTAGATTTTTAATTGTCTCGTGGCTCAACTTCGACGTCATGCATTATGTTCGCGAACGTGTCTCTAATTTCATTGTGCCGCATGTTGGTATAACCCCCTTTGCACAGTGGAGAGTATAGCTTAGTGTAAATTTTTCCCCCAAGGACAGACGATACATGTTTCTCGCTTCATGATTTTACCCAATGCACAAACCGTCGCTGAATTCCTAATTTTATTAACTTGTAACGGTACGTTTTCGATGAAAAGCAGTGAGTCAGCTCGAGGCTGCTTTTTCTGATGCCAAGTCGACAACGTGATTCTTGTCTTCTGGTAACGTGCGGAGATATTCTTTTTTGAGAGGTTGCGTCCTCCTATGTTGACTGTAGCATCAGTCTTGCGTAATGCTATCCTGTAGGAGGTGAATATTCGTGAGATCTTCATTCCCAATAGGCTCGACTGCAGCTAGCGACGCAGTGTAGTCAGTGCTGTGTTCCTTTGACTCCCTGATGTTGAGTCCACTCTCCCGGTTTGATAGCAAATACAATTGACGTGCTTCACAAGAACAAATTAACCAATTAATTGAAATCGTTATTCAAGTTTTGTAAATAACAACATTGACGTAGCCCATGCTCTCCGTTCTGCGAAGAGATTTTACGCACATGCGGCACAAAAGTAGAGACCGGTTTATGAAGGTAGTGCATGACGTACGCTATGACGTTGAGTTTGAGGCAGCACCTCAGATGGTAAAAGTTGAAAGCTTCACTGCAAATCTACTAGCAACAATGAAAACGCTCGATTTGACATCAAAGCCAATGACTTGTTGGGGTCTAGACTCAGCAGAACATTGTTCTACTACTACTACTACTACTATGGCTGCTAATTTTGGTACGGCACCAAAACCGACCTACTGGACATTGGGAAATTACAGAAAAGTTAAAAATGGATATCGCGAGCCGGGGATAATTAAAAGATGAGAATGGTAAAATTAAAGATATTACCGCTTTCGCTTTATTTTGGACTAAAATCGCCGCTCTTTGTGACACTGTAAATTGCAGATACGACCCAATCATCAATAATCTTGTTAGCTTTACGAACAACGAACGTACCAGGCAAGAGCAAAACAGCGAAATCGAGATCAAAAACGATTAATCAAGACCGATAAAAATTTTTGGTCATGAAGGTCGTTACTTCTCAACATAACAACATAATCAACAAACATTCCTATCATTTTATCCAACTCAACGAAAATCATGAGTAAGCAACCTCTAGTGATACTTTAGATTTTTAATTGTCTCGTGGCTCAACTTCGACGTCATGCATTATGTTCGCGAACGTGTCTCTAATTTCATTGTGCCGCATGTTGGTATAACCCCCTTTGCACAGTGGAGAGTATAGCTTAGTGTAAATTTTTCCCCCAAGGACAGACGATACATGTTTCTCGCTTCATGATTTTACCCAATGCACAAACCGTCGCTGAATTCCTAATTTTATTAACTTGTAACGGTACGTTTTCGATGAAAAGCAGTGAGTCAGCTCGAGGCTGCTTTTTCTGATGCCAAGTCGACAACGTGATTCTTGTTTTCTGGTAACGTGCGGAGATATTCTTTTTTGAGAGGTTGCGTCCTCCTATGTTGACTGTAGCATCAGTCTTGCGTAATGCTATCCTGTAGGAGGTGAATATTCGTGAGATCTTCATTCCCAATAGGCTCGACTGCAGCTAGCGACGCAGTGTAGTCAGTGCTGTGTTCCTTTGACTCCCTGATGTTGAGTCCACTCTCCCGGTTTGATAGCAAATACAATTGACGTGCTTCACAAGAACAAATTAACCAATTAATTGAAATCGTTATTCAAGTTTTGTAAATAACAACATTGACGTAGCCCATGCTCTCCGTTCTGCGAAGAGATTTTACGCACATGCGGCACAAAAGTAGAGACCGGTTTATGAAGGTAGTGCATGACGTACGCTATGACGTTGAGTTTGAGGCAGCACCTCAGATGGTAAAAGTTGAAAGCTTCACTGCAAATCTACTAGCAACAATGAAAACGCTCGATTTGACATCAAAGCCAATGACTTGTTGGGGTCTAGACTCAGCAGAACATTGTTCGACCTGAAAATTTTAGCCCACTGACCAATTCATTCCCAAAAGAAGCCCAGGAAGACTGCAAATATCATGAGCCAATTAAAAATCTAAAATATCAAAAATGTATTTAAAAATAGTTTTGTTCCACACGCATAGGGCGCAGGGCCGTCTGCAACACGCAGTGTTAAGCCACCAGGAACTTAATATCCAAAAAGGACACATACGTGGATACAATAATATAAAATCGAGCGAGGATAAGTTTTGCCTTTCTACGCAGCACCATTGTCTCAGAGGATGCCGTAGTATAAAAGGTGTAACTGATGTTGATAATACCGGTATTGCTATTGCATGGGAGGGAAGACCAGACAACTATTAGTATAGTGTTTGAGGCGGAGCGTGCACTTTGCTGTAAGTTTAAAATGCGGTTGCGTTTCTGTGGTAAACTTCAATACGCTGCTGTTATGTTTCGTAGTGGGGGATCAATATTCCGTCCATTGAGTGGATCATTTCATCTATTTTATTTAAAAGATCATTTTATCAATGCACATTTTTTCCTATCCTGCGCTTTTTTAGCTGAATTTCAGCCTATGAATAGTCATTCTATAGGTACTTTTGAAAAACTTAATTGGAAACATTGAAATGCTTTGAAAAATGCTATTACTTGCCATGTGTAAATAGTTCGCAACCGTTTTTCCCCAAGCCAACATCTCAGCTTGTATAGTTTAAGTTTGTTTTCTGCGGAAGTCATATCTCTGAGTTTGATTTTAGTTCCAGACCTGTCCATTCATTCCTTTCATATAATATAACGCAACTCTTTTATTCTCAAAATTGTTGGTTTGTACCCCGCCTTTTTAAACGGTTAAAACATGCGCTCTGACTGATTTTGTATCAATGAACAGAATGCTATCTTCGAAAACAGTTCTTTCTATCAAGCTCGACATAAAAGCAGGAAATACAAATTCATGGTACCAATGAATTAATTAATTGGTTTTTGAAATTCTTGCCGTCAGTTTTTTTGACAAGTGTAATTACAAGAATTCAAATGCCAACCAATTCCTTGTCCCACCCAGGAAGGTCTTAACACTGCTAATTGAGTGATTGGCTGGTCAATAAATTTCTCTGAGATATTGTAAATTGTTCAATTGTATGAGTCTAATGCAAGCTGAAAGAACAGATATGCTCCTTAGAAAAATAGCTAATAGGTCTCATCTCTGAGCAAGAGGCATATTCGCTAGATCTCAAAAAAAGAAAGAGGATTACTGTGCTGGCTACTTGCTCCTTCGACGAAAGGATACCACTTTGATCTAACCAAGGGACGATTTAGGCGTGGTATTGTCCTGAAATGTTTTTGGATTTCTGTCAAACTGCCATCAACTAGCGTGAAAAAAGTGACTTCAGCGGGAATTTCCTGCACTTGAGGATTGAAGTTGCTTCAAACGGCATTTAAATTTAGAAAAGAATCAAGATGAAAAAAGGATTTTTAATCCGACGTGGTTACATACATCAAGAACCCGCTGTTGAAGCCTCAGTTTGAGCTAAGTAGGAAAGGTGGCTTTGCTGTTTAATTTGTTTTTACTTTGTCAAATTTCGGTTTAAAGTCACTATGCGTCACAAGGATGGAACTACAGATCATAAAATGCATGTTGCCTCTACCTAAGCTTTGCTCGGTATTTTGATATGGGAGCAGAGAAAAAAAACATTTTTTGCTTTATCTAATGGCAAGAATTTCGATTTCTAAGACTAGCCTTTTCCGTCAAGTAAAAAATTTGCATCAAAGGGAATTTTGAAGACGGGACATTTTTTCAATAGTAGCCTTTGTTCCAGAAACCTTGTTGATCGATTACGAAACTTAAGTTATCAGTGCTCGCAACCAACTCTCTTAGTTTTTGTTCATTATGAATGATAGTTTCACTTTGAGTTACAATCCTCGAAAATTATATGAATTCTTTATTGCAGGTGTACGCTGACAAAGTTTTTCAAAATGCGTATGCAAACGTTTTCTGCAACGCAAAGATATGGTGTCAAAAATTGAATTGTGGGTTAATTATATGAACTTCACATTCATGTTTTCTAAACGATTTCATGTTTTCATTTGTTTTCTAGACTGAACAGCCAGAAGTTTTCAAGCGTTTCATTAGCCAGCTAGCTGGGGTCCTTGCAATGTGTTGCACAATATTCTTAGGAATGAGCGATGACATATTCGACCTTCGTTGGCGTGACAAACTGTTTCTTCCAACTGTGGCTTCATTGCCCTTACTAATGGTCTATTATGTGACTTATCACCTGACTGTCATAGTGGTGCCTATTCCTCTGAGGCCTTACTTCGGAACCTCTGTTGACATCGGGATCCTGTATTATCTCTACATGGGCTTCCTGGCTGTGTTTTGCTCCAACTCAATCAACATTCTGTCAGGGATTAACGGCTTAGAAGTGAGTAAAAGTATCAAGTAAAACAGAATTTTATCGAATTATGACGGGAGTGTGATTACCTCTTATGATTTTGAGTGATCTTTCAAATAAAATTGACATTTTTTAATTTCACTTGGTCTTGTTGCTATAATTTTTTTGAAATTTCGTCAACTACTTTTGTCAAGATTTGATGATTTTGCATGCCTCGTTCTTACAATTTTTTCGTTAATCAAAAGTTACAGCGTCCATGACACGGTACAAAACCAAATCCATAATCTTGGTAGGTAGAAGTTAACATACCCCGAGAGATCTCCAATAGAGGGCAGCCTTGTCCAAATCACTGCTACTGATAATGATCACTACTACTGTCAACGCGTCGAGTTATGTCACGGCACTTCGAACTTCAGGTTGAGAAAGTTAAATGCGATTTAAGCTCTCTAGGAGGTTGGTTGTTAGTGTCGTTGCAGGAACCGAAACAAGAAAACGTAAAGACACCTGAGAAAATGTTCAGGAAAAGTCAATATTTTTGTGTTATAGGTTGGTCAATCTGTAGTGATCGCCATCTCTTTGATAATCTTCAACTCGATAGAACTTTACCACCAGTGTTGTCAAGTCGAATCTCATCTTCTCTCCCTCTACCTACTCATTCCCTTCTTGGGCTGTTCGCTGGCCCTTTTCAAGTACAATTGGTACCCTGCCGAAGTGTTTGTTGGTGATACTTATTGCTACTTTGCAGGTTAGTAAATTTCGCTTGTTTCAACCCTGTAAGTAGTTATTGTCAGTTTTGATAATGTGGCACTTATAGAGGTAATTATAGAATTTTCTCAGTTAGTGACCTGCTGCTGAAATGTGCTTTGGCACAATTGTTCGGAAAACAGAGGACCTACAAAATTTTTGGAGTTAAAGGTCATTGCTGAAAATTGTCATTTTAGTGGTTTTTGTTTTTGTTATGTAACCGCACTGTTCATGAAGCTATTTGTATTTTGATTATTGGTCAAAGAAATGGACACTGAAATGCAATCAAGTATCTCAGCTTGATCAAAGGTTGCTCAAAGCTTCCTTCCTTAGTTTGTTTTTCACTCGCTTTGTATATTTCTTGTTGAGTTCTTATGTATAATGATACATATGTATATGTATAATGAAGTGAAATCTATCAAAATAAAGTGGAAGTTCAGTTAATCGAAAAAAAATTCAGCAATTGTTCTAATCAATAGTAATTTTCCATCTATGAGCCATTGATTTATTTTCAGGAATGCTGTTCGCAGTGGTGGGTATCTTGGGACACTTTAGCAAGACTCTCCTGCTCATGTTCATTCCACAGATTATCAACTTCGTCTACTCACTACCACAGCTCTTCCGATTCATTCCCTGCCCCCGACACAGGTTGCCCAAGTACGACCCAGATATTGACAAATCTCGAGCTTCCGAAACGCAGTTCAAGGCCAAAGATGCGGGCGCTTTGGCGAAGATCATTATAGTTTTCCTGAAGGTTGGTAAAAAACTACATAATCATTGTCTATTTTCGAGAAATTTATATGAATTAACGCTGCTCAGAAATACAGCACTACGGTCTCAAATACTCTTGTTACTCACTATATAATCGAAATATAAGCGGACGGGGCTCACTGGAAGTTAGTTTTATCAATGGGTAATTTGTAGAAATACCTACAAATTTTGTTTAGTCTTTAAGCGTTCTCATTGAACTATTTTTCGGTCTCTTTTCGAGTGAGTTGAAAAATTTAGAAGACAATATGAATGACGTTTTTTGCAGACGTTCCGGCTTCTTGAGGTTAAAGAGTCAACGAAAGACGGAGAGCTGTACTACACGTGTAACAACATGACCTTGAACAACCTAGTATTAATACACTTCGGTCCTTTGAGAGAAGACAGATTGTGCATGTTTCTTCTTGTCATTCAGATTTTGTGCTCCTGTCTCGGTTTTGTCATCCGATATCCATTAGCACATCTGTTTTACACACAAATGTCCAGCTAAAACTTCTAAAAATCTTTAGAATTGTAGCAATTCTGTCTAATATATTCTATGTGCCATTTAACCATAATCATATGTTTATATCAATTATATGTATCTTATTTGTTTGTTTGGGCTTTTAAGCTTTACATAGTTTGGCAATTAACCATGCTTAACTTCATGTTTTTCGAATAGGTGAGACTAAGTTGTATCGATTTTCATATAATTCAGGAAAAAGAATTATTTCAAATTTTCTGGCTCGTTAATGTAAAAACTTCTTCCGTGGGCGGTGCAAAGTTAATTTCTTCTTCCGCGGTTAACCAAAGTTAATTTCAAGTGTCTCTCTCTGAGATTGTTTTGAGTCTGGTGATCTATAAAATCTACAAACTAGCTGACAAGCTGTTTTTGATATCAGAATTCTTCAATAACTTACTGAAAAACAATAAATACTGGCAAAAAATAAAATAGTGTGTTTAAATTAAAATCTATATAAGATTTGTTGAGCGAGCGAGGTGTAATTTAACAGTAACCGAAAAGTAAACAAATGTTCACGAATTGAAGAAACGATTAATAGCCGCGAAGCGATATCGGCTATTATTGGGGATATCGTGTTTTTTTTACAATTCAAGGAATTTGAATTGTAGTGGGGCGCTGTCTTATTTTTAAGATCTGTCCACACATTTTCATGATTTTTGAAGTCAAATTGGAGTAGTGATTTTGTTAACGCCGAAACAGGAAATGGAGCGAAAAAGCGAGTGGTTTTGCGGCGCAAAATTTTTTCGCTCTAATTTTTAAGTAGAGTGAGAAAACGGCGTTTGAACAGAAGTTCGCTTTCTCGCTAGTGACTTGTTTACATGCTGAAAAATTTCACATTGATTTTTGTTTTCTTTATCTGACTTTTTTAGAAATGGTTTTTCCAATTCAATCATAGTCCGTTCTAGGACTAGTTCTTTGTTTAGTCAATGAAAATTCTTTGAATTGTACGTCAGGACTTGTCCTGCTGTTTTTAATTTTCTGCATCGATGATTCTTGCGGCCTGATTTCTTGGAATTGACTTTCAATTTCAGTTATTGATACTGCTTTGCAGTTTAAATTTGTGTGCGTGACGTCATTTGTTCTGCTTTTTGGTCAATTTTGTGACTTACCTAACTTTAGAGTTCTTAGTTTATGATTTCGAATTTGAATTTTGAAAAAGATCCATTAGTTCTTGTTCCTTATAGGGCGTATATGTCTCATAAAATGACTGTTCTAAACTAAACAAAAAGTCTAGTGGTCCAATAAATGACTGGTGATCAATCTGTCTATCTTTTTTTGTAGTTGTTTCAATTCATGAAAAGCCACAAGCGTCCATCGCGGCAGTTTTCCTGCTATGTTGTGCACTCAAAAATGACTTCTGAACTCGCTTAATGAACTTTAAGTTTAGTGATCATTTACTAGTTAAAGGTCAATAGTGTGCATTTAAGTAGTGCCAGACGTATATGCCTCAAATCTTGATTATTAGAGTCTTGAGTTAGTGATTTCGAATATTATTTTAGAAAAAGCTCCATTAGGGTTTTTACCTTTTAGAGCGTATGTGTCTCATAAAATGAGAGGCCCAATCTAAGCAAAAAGTCAGTCTAATGGTCTATTAAAAACTGGTGGTTAATCTGTCTATCTTGTTTCTTTAGTTGTGTCAGTTCAAGGAAGGCCACAAGCGCTGATCGGGGCTATTTTCCTGCTATTTTGCTCACTCAAAATTGACCTCCGAACTCGCTTAATGAACTTTAAATTTAATGAACATTTACTAGTTAAAGGTCAATAGTGTGCGTCTCAGTAGTGCCAAACGTATATGCACCAATTCTTGAGTATTAGTCTTGAGTTTTTGATTTCGAATATTAATTTAGAAGAAGCTCCATTAGGGTTTTTACCTTATAGAGCGTATGTCTCATAAATTGACAGGCCCAATGTAAGCAAAAAGTCAGTCTAATGGTCTATTAAAAACTGGTGCTCAATCTGTCTATCTTATTTCTTAAGTTGTTTCAGTTCATGGAAGGCCAAAAGTGTTGATCGGGGCTTTTTGCCGGCAATCTGCTGGCTGTGTTTAATTCTCCAAACAAAGTTTTAACTAGTTAATAAAGCCCGAAGGATAAAAATGGATTCAGGTTTTTCAGCTATACTAATTCTCACATTGAATATATCGGAAAGGTTTCAAGTCTATAGCTTATTTAAAAGTTATGAAATATGGTACCAATAAGCTACGTAAAGCTTAATGTCTGCTCTTTAAACGTTATTTTTGCTCGAAACGTTTGGTTTACGCTGAGGCATGAAATTTCAAAACAAGTTTCAAACAGAATTTTACCTAGAAAAGACGGTTAAGTTATTTTGTTGTTTTGCTCTGCGCCACAAAGTTACAATTTGCAATGTAAAATTTTTGTCAACAAAGAATAAAGTTAGCTTAGATATAAGATCTATTAAACTGCATGTATTGAAAAGTTACCGAAAAACTGTTAGACTCAAGACATCTACAACGAAGGGAATATGTGAGTTCTTTGAAATGGAACGAGATCTCTTGGCAATTTTTGAGTTTGGACAAGCGATATTTGTTTCGGAGTAGAATACCAACTAA
The DNA here is from genome assembly GCF_964194025.1 of Convolutriloba macropyga. NCBI lineage: Eukaryota > Metazoa > Xenacoelomorpha > Acoela > Convolutidae > Convolutriloba > Convolutriloba macropyga. The sequence continues at coordinate 59,654,943 of NC_134471.1, read as the reverse complement.
TGGATTGAAACTGCTTGTTAGTTGTCAAAGAAAGCTTAAGATTCGAATTTAGTATGAATTCAATTGGAGTCTTATAGACAATTTTGGGTCAACAACAGTTCCGACAGTAGACAACAGTTTGATTTTCGAAAGCTAAATCGTAATGGCTCATTACGAAAGACATGGATTGGACTCAAAATGTGTTATTATAGCTGCGAGGCTGTAATCTGAGTGGAGCGATATTGCGGTGCTCTTGGTTTTTTTCGTCGTCTGACGCTCTTTTTCGTTTTACATTTGTTCACACAGCAAAGCTGAAAACGTCAAAATTCTTTAATGACTTCTTCCTCTCACTAACGGCGTTAGCGCGCGTGATGTTATTTCTCACTCCCTCTGGCAAAGGTTTTAAGATCATTTGCGTGATTAGATTTTGATCATACGTGACTTACCTCACTCAATAAAATGACTTCTGAACTTTAAAATTTAAGTTTAATTTGAACTATTTTAAGGTCAAAGGAACTCATATGTGTATTAAAGGTCCCTAATAAAAAGGCTTCTGCGGAAGGAATTTTAACAAGGTTTGTTAATTTATTGCTGAATGATTTTTGCATAGTATTTTTTCAGCGTCGATAAATTTTTTCAACTTATATCTGTATCTGTTTCTATCTATATTATACGGCATGCGAGTCTATTTCGCAGCTATTTCGGCAATTTGTCAGCTATGTTGTGATTTTTGTGGCTCTTTCTAAAAATTCCCCAAGTGCAATTCGTCTCTTGGTACTAAAGTGTACTACAATGAGCAGTTGTTGAAGTTTCATCTGAATTGTCTCGTTCAGGGGTCTCGCAACGAAACTAACCGAAGCCCTAATTAGAACATTTCTTTATTTTTTTGTCATATTTGTTGCCGGTGTTTCTATTACTGAAGCCAGAAGTTGTCAAATTATTGGGCAGTGGAAAAAATTCGAAAAAGATTTGTAAGTGCCACGTTTTGCTTGCATCACCATAAGTTTGCTCTGAACTGTATTGTGTTCCATTTCCCTCAAAAATCTCGAAACCCATGAGCGAAGACCAAACTGATTTCAACAGCACACTACTGGAAACAATATTGCACACTACTGGTTCACGGAAACAATATTCCATAATCTATGATTACAACTTTTTGTCATCCATGATAGCGTCTCAATGGCTCTTGAGTTTCAGTTTTCGCTGTTTTTAAAATATAGATGTCAGATTTCAAAAATGCAGTCCTAAATATATGGACTTCATCGGAGAAAGTTGATCTGAACGAATAAAAGTTCTACTTTTTGATTATTAACCAGCTTTTTTTTACAAGGTGTTATCTGCACAGTAGGAAGATGTAAATCGTAAATTATTTTCAGCTACCTGCTTAAACAAAAGATGACAAGCGAACTCGTTAAAATGCGTTTGCACAATGTTCCGACACTTCTCAACCACAAATTACCAAATTTTTATCCAACGTTTAAATAACAAAATTCAATCTAAATAATTTCTGGTTTCAAAAAATAATCTAAAATTGTATTGAACGAAGTCTCACAATATTGCGAGGCAAAAGTTTCCAAGTTTGTCATATCAAAGGTGTTGGTTTCCTAAAGAGAACTCGAGCCGAGTTCTTTCAAAAATTAATGTGAAAGTATTGACCCTTATATATCCCCATCTGATTTATTTGGGACATAGAAACGTTCGTTCCGATCTGTGAAAGAAAGAGGAATTAAGAATATCGTCATATACGAACAAACTAGTCAGATCAGTTTAGCTCATCAAAAAAAGATTGCAATTGAATTATCTCAACATTTATAGACTTTAAAAAAGAAAGATGAGCATTTCAAAATGCAATGAATTAGTTGATCGAATATTTTAAAGGTTCGGAAATGGCTCCACCCCGCGTAACAGATCATAGATTTTTTGCGTTTATGCGATAAAGAACCTGCTGATTTAAAAAGCTATTGTGTTGCAAAAGTTTGAACTATCCACATGAACCAAAAGTAAGTTATTTTTAAATAAAATGTAATGAAGTTTTGAAACTGAAAAAACGACAAGCAATGTTAATGACAAGCAAAATGGTTGAGTTTAGATTACTTTTTGTGCTCATCTGTTTCATTTGAAATTGTTTTTGACAAATACGCCTACAAAAATCTTTATTTTTTAATTGAATATCACATCGCTCTCCATGTTCGATTAGTATGTCACAAAACCAACAAATTTTCGTTGAATTAAAAACCTATTTCGCTGAAACTTTGCCAGTCTCCTTATAAGAGCCCAACTTCGTCTATTTGCGCAACGACTTTGCGAGTTCATCTTCAACTGAGCATTCAGCAACCACCTTTCTCTTTCAGATTGTGCAGATGTTGTTGTTGGGGATTTACAGCTGTGCTGAAGGGTCTTAAGTCCCAGTCATCAAATTAAAATAATGTCAAATAGTCATTACGTAAAAACCCGGTGGTATACCGTTCGGCCCTCTGGATTTTGTGACATCAATGTCATCTATTGTATATCTCATTGTATTCTTCGAGATGTCAAAATTTGTGATAGGGTTTCTACTTTGAACTCTTTCCAACTGAAATTAGTTTTTGGGGAGAACACGGAGTGAAGGAATTTATTCAACAATTTCCTTTGTTCGCATCGAAGTGAACTTTGCTTGGTATCATTCATCTAGACTTTGGGCAGGCAGGCAGATTTGTTTAGGCTTTTCAGATGTTTATAAATTCTGTCTGTATTTCTCGATCCTAATAATTTTTCTTGGTACGCAACTCTATCTTCAGCTGAATCAGTGACCTGGTTTTCCAGTTTTAAATCCAACTGTTTTCTGTAGCATATTGGTTTATTCTCCAATGAACGTTTCTGTGTCTTTAGCAGTTTTAGTTTTTTAAATCATATTTGAAGTTATATATAGATGGAAAAGATTTCTATTTCAGCGGATAGATGACAGTTTTGATAGGCAGTATCCAAGATGTTGTTTCCACATGTCGGCAAGTGAAACTTTTCGATGACTTTGTCTGCAGTCTCATTGGGACTATACAGTGTCTTCCAGTTTGCTTCTGAAAAATTAAGGTCTCCACAGATGACAATTGGTTTGTTTTTAGGAGTGTTTCTCAGGAACAATTGGAAATCCTCTATAGTGTATCGATATTAACTTGATATGGGTGGACTGTAGAACGTATATAGAAATACTTGATTGTCATTCAGAGTAATTTTAGTGTAAAATTACCGCACGGAGATCCGGGTCTAAAGTCCCAGCCATCAAATTAAAATAATGTCCAATAATTTCTACAGTTTTGATAATCGCAGAACAATTTCCAAGTGCAAATATTTGGCTCGGAAAATTTATTTTCGAAAAAATTACACTTTACACGTAATATTTTGTTTTTCAGTCCTACTGGTTCTCTTAAGTTCATTAAATTTTCTATGCGGTTTGCAATTCGGCAGGTTTTAAAGGTGAATGAGGGAGCGGTTGAACTAAAATCCGTGGGATAATAGTTCAATCGCTCCCTTATATCTCGGCTTCGTGGGATATATCACAGATTAGGCGGGATTATCGCAGCAATTCGTCCAGAGGAATGTTTTTCATTGCTAAGAGGGCCAACGTCCACTGAGGGCCCATTTTCCATTTTTTCGATGCGATTTGAAGGTTTATCATTGGTTTTTTCAAGTCGTCAATGCCTAGCTTTGTTTCCTTGTTGAACTCCTTTGCTGGCTCTGCCATGTAGTACCTTGTTTTGGAATACTCTGACTAATTCGGTTCAAATGCTCGTTTTTTTAATCGATTAGGAATTTGCGTCGCGAAATCACTTTTAAGAGTTGCTCAAATGAGTGTACTTTTTCTAACTTAGACTTCACGTTGCGCAGTACATTTCTCAAATCTGGTTCAAAAAACGCGGATCAACTGACTAATTGAATTAGCATCTGAATTGAACAGATTCAAATTTAAGCGTGAAGTTAGAAGAATGAATATTACCACACGGTTGTTATCGCCACCGAGAAGTTATCGAACTCCGAGGCGAAGCCGAGGTGTTATGATAACTTCGAGGGCGATAACAACCGTGTGATAATTTTTTTAAACGACACCTGCTGCGATCATTTCTAAATTGAACAAAGCTTCATTGGTTTCTCATTTTTATTTTTGTGGACAAATACACTTTCAAAGGTAAGTGATATTTCTTTGGATCTGTTATTCGTTTTGCCCTCATGCACCCCTCCCCTCTCCCACACACATACACACACACACACTTACACACACAGAGACACACTCGCACTTTCACGCACGCACACACGTACACACGCGCACACACACACAGACATACACACGCACGCGCACACACCCACACACTTACACACACACACACAGAGAGACACACGCACGCTCACGCACTCACACACGCGCCCACACACTTACACACACAAACAAACTCTTACACTTACGCACACACCCGCACACACACACACCACAGATAACACACCACACACTGACCAGCACACCACACTCACACACAGCACACACCACACACACACACACTACAAAAAGACACGCACTTACACGCACACACACACACACCACAGATATCACACTCACCAGCACACCACACACGCACACACACCACACTCACACACACCACACACACACACCACACAAACACCACACACACAACACACACCGCACATACGCCACCCACGCCACACACACAACACGCACCACATAGACCACACACGTTTTTTTAGACTACAAACTGTTGCCATGTTAGACTACGAGTTTCTCACACTCTTTTCTCGCCACTGTTTACTTAATAACAGTGGCGAGAAAAGAGTGTGAGAAACTCGTAGTCTAATGCTGAAGTGTTTTTCCAGTGTCGGTCAGGCATTAAAATTTATTACACTGGCAGTTTATTTAACTGCTGTTATCGCAACAGGTGTTGATTAAGTTACAATAAACAAATTGTGATCATTTTCATACTTCAATCACGCTGCCGTACAGTAGTTGGATTCAGCAGTCACTTGCGATGCGCGTTAGCTTACTTCTTTCAAAAGTGTGATTCGCGGAGCGAGATCTGGACTTAAATTGCCTTCGCTTACTTGCAGTACGAGCTACAAAGAGAGAAGAACAACTGATTTTCAATTAAGAAAAGGAAAGCATGAACTCAAGTGCTTGTAAGCAAATCAGAAAGGTGTAATCAGACGTGTCTGATCACGAAGCGGGAGACCAAGAAAGGATGTACTGAAATACTCGAGACCAGAAATGGACAAAATGTGAAATGTTAATGAAGGGCAAATAAACTGAACTAAAATAAATATATCATATTAAATGTTACTGCATCAAACGATTAAATGAAACATGAAATATCCACGGGTATCACATACCTCTTGTTGCGACAAAAGAAAAATTGTGAAATTAGCATTTTTTCTTGTAGATAGTAATAGTAACAGTATTTACAAATTGATACTTGGTCCCCGGTTAAATAAATAGCAACAAATTATGTACTGGTTATCATATCTAATAATAAAGGAATATTAAAATGATGAGTTTAACAATTTATGCAGTTTTGAATGAATGGATAATTACTCTGACATGTCCTGGTTCTCAGCTTCCAAAACTGTCATTGATCGCAACAATGTTGGGGTGTCCTGATCAACTATCAGTTGTACTCGCGTGGCAGGTGGCGAAACTTCTCCGATAGCTGGGGAAATGATAACTTCCTCGATTCGTTGAACTGCAATTTTCTGAACGGTCTCTACCACCGATGCAGATGGAGGCTGAAAATTTTCAATGTCTCCCGCTCGGCGTGGGCGCTTCGGTGGGGCTGTTATAGCTGAATCCGAGGATGAAGTGTTGTCGAAAACATAGTATGAAGGGCTACGGTGGTTCCTATCTGATTTCCTCTTGCCTTGTGTAATAGAAGTTGGTGGTAGAATTTGCTGTAGAGCGTACGATTATAATGACTGTGGCGGAAGTATCAGTTCGCTGGTCGAAGCAGCGTGTTCTTCTTGTTGTTGTTTTTAAAAAGCAAAGAAGTTTGGTATCTTTGGAATGCGCCATAGCATCTCGCATGAGATATTTGATCTCGTAGATGAAACCCCACTACCAGGTTCTCGCCTGCGGTGTTTCATCTTTTTATAACCTTTGAGCTTTCGAGTTAATTGTTTACTATGGCTTTGGATATGTTCCTCCACCAACTTCTCAAACGTTTGTGGTCCCCGTCGATCAGCATAGACCTTCAATGGGGCCTTTTTTTTTCTTGGAGGGTTTCAAATTTTGCAATGTCACTATTTCGCACTGTGACAATGGGTTTCGTAGGATCTTTTATTGTCGAAGTTGTAGGGCTTTCAAAATATTGGAGCCTGGAGCAAGAACATCGTATAGGACCTCCAGGTTCTTCTTAGAGCGTCATTTGCCGTGAATCTTTCGGGTCAATTTGAGCTGTACAGCTCGTTCCCTGAGCGGAATTGGCCGGCTTGCGCCCGAACGAAAAAAGCGAGACTCGTCGTCCGTGCTCTCTTTCTCTTTCATGGGCCTCACGCGTAGCTCTAATCATTCCTAATTCTACTTCTCTGTCATTCTTGTAGCCATCTATCCATTTATCGTCCGGTAGAATTTCCTCGGGTGTGACTGTCTTCATGTAATTGGTGGTTTACAATGTTTTCATATGAGACATTAGACAATTTAGGTTTAGTACAGATTACGCTCAGCGGGTTATTAGGTTTTCGGCCAAAATGTGCGTCGAACGGCGAGGTCTTCGTTGTTTTCGACCTACATATCCGCAACTGGCAAATAATAATATTCAATATGTACTTTAAATGAAATGCGTTATTAGTCAATTTTCTCCTTTGACACATGCCAGTCTATCCTTAATAGTTTGAATCAGTCTTTCTACCCAGCCAATAGCTCGATGATCGTTTACCGGAGCTTTAATAATTTCGATATTATTTTTATTGCAGAAGTTCTTTACTTGATTTCAAACCCAATATTTTGCTTGATTCAGACGAATAGATCGGGGGATTCGGCGAAACTTCAAAACATTTGGTCCAATATCTTTTTCATAAAAAAATGCAGTGAGATATTCAGAAAAGGGATCAATAGCAGCTAAGAAATATACCTCGTTACCTTTTTTATTGAAGATTGGACCTCCATATTCTTTTTGAGTTTCTTGATTCGGTTCAACGCACGGTACATGAAGTCAAAATTGTTTAGCAGGAATTACAGACCTAAGGTTCTTACCGATTGCTGTGCAAGTTTTTCACTCCGTCGCTTTGACTATAAGTTCACGATTCATGTATGGCCACCAGCGGTGCGTGGCTATGCAAATCATACCCCAGGTACCTGTTTGGATTGCTTGTATATCGCCAATGAGAGCTTTGCGGAGAACGTTCGGTATAGCAACTTTCTCATCTATGCATACGCAACCGGAACGGACGTGGAGGTCTCTCCAATAGGAATAAATATAAGGGTTGAGTTCTTTTACTTTCGTTGTTGGTGAGTATGCAATCGCGCACCTCTTTTAGAACGGCGTCTTCGCTATTAAGTGCTTCGGTCAGTGATTTGCTAAAGATTTTATTTACTCTGTTGTCAAAAGAAGGAATCTGGGGACTAGGTGTGAGGGGAGTGCTGATATTCGATGACAGTGCTGGTGAAGTTGGGGTTTGAATTGAAGGATTCGCTGTGCGAGTAGCACTTGGAGAATTTAGGGGCTGATTTGTGGTGCGGGATGAGCTTGGGGAAGTTTTTGGTGGATTTGGGGGGCGTCAGTGAATCGAACTCTTGTAATTCTCTTATTTGAAGGCATGTTATCTTTATTTGAAATGATATGATTAATATCAGGATAGTTCCGAGGATGAGATTTAGAATTTGATGTAGATTTATGCAACTTGATTCGAGAGTGATTTTGGGCAAAAAGCACTGATTCTAATACGGGTAGTGACTTTTAGAAATTTTTTTGGAATGTCACCTAACGGGCGGCAACCTAGGCTTATTGGAATGAGTATCGGGCTTCGCGAAATACTTTTCATTCCGACTTTGGAAGGGTTGTTTAAATTGAATTGAATTCTGCTCAGCGAGTGAAGTGTTAAGTGGTATTTGCGACGCAGGTTATGCATATTTTTAAATGTTTAAATTACAGTTTGTATTTGCGGCTTGATTTCGCTGCGCGGGGGATAAATAATAATCATGATTATGTACGCGGGTAGCGTGTGTGCTAATTAAATTAATGGCTTTAGAAATAGATTAAATTTTAGGTGTTACTTGAATCATGTGCTTGTATTAAATTGTGTAAATGAGGAGCAGGTTTAATAGAGTTTAATTTTAATTAATTGACTGATTCAGAGATAAGTTTTAATTTAGCCACCATGAATTTCTCTTATGCGACACTTTTTTTTAGCTTTTTGATTTGGGTGTCGTGAAATATAATACACCAATCCCGTTTTTGCCATTGGCAAATGTTCAATATCAAAGTGAAAAGGAATTAGCCGATCGATCCAGCGAGTTAAGCGACTGTTATACGATTTATTGGATCGATTTTCTTTCAAAATGGAAAGAAGGGCCCTGTGATCTGTAATTACTGTGAACTGTTTGCCGTACAAATAATTTTTAAAATTTTCGATAGACCAAACTACCCCCAAGAAAAAGAGTTCATTGACGCTGTAGCGTTCCTCACATGAGTTTCAAAATCAGGATGTAAACGCAATCGGTTAGCTTTAGTTGTTCGAGCAATGCCCCGAGACCGGATCGAGAAGCGTCGTATTTTACGCGTGTCTCGGGTTGCGGGTTGTAGTGGCTATTTTCTGTAGCGTTCGCGATGCGGTTATTTGTTTCGATAAAGCAATTTTCATCCACATTATTCCTGATTAATTTAGATGCTTATTTCACAAAGGACGCAGTGGATGAGTAATTTGAGCTAGGTTCGGATAAATTTGCTGATATAGTGCACTGAGCCTAGAAAAGAACGGAGTTTCTCTAATGTCTTTGTGGCTTCGAGAGCCAAATAGCAGAGGTCTTGCTCTCGATGGGCGAGATGCCTGATTGTTAAATGTGATATCCCAGCCAATCAATGTCTAATTTAGCGAAATGACATTTTGGGTGGTTTATTCTAAGAATTTCGTCATATAACCGTTTAAGACAATTCATGACGTAATGTTTATGTTCTTACTCCGACCCTTTATTCACAATCAAAGTATCATCAAGAAAACAATAAGTATTCTTTAGCCAATAAGAGTATAATCCATTGCTTTTTGGAATTCTGCCGGCATGTATGTTAACCCATATAATCCCGTTTGAAATCTGTACGTGCCCGTCATAGCGCCACTATTTATAATAAAGTTAGTGGTTTGCTGTATCAGAGTCCAGGTTCAATTGACAATACGCGTACTTCAAGTCTTATGTAGAAAATTACGTTGTGTTTTGCGATGCGGGAGCTGTAATTTGTTGAGAAATAGATTCAATAAGTGTATAAATATTTGGCATTTGATATTTTTTTCTCTGAATGGCTTTATTTAAGATTTTTCAGGCTAGTGCAAAATTAATTGTTTGGTCTTTCTTAACTGTGACTACAATTGGGGATATAAAATACTTATCGGGGCAACTATAATGTGTTTTTAACCTAATAATTGAAGTCAGTGTTGACTTTTTTTTTGAAGATTAATGGTTATGCGTCTAACTTTTTGGTGTCTAGGTTGAAAATCTTTATGAAAGTTAGATTTAGCTACGTGAGTTTTGGATCTTCCAATGCGTGAGATAAGATAAGGAAAGTTTTTTGCGATATGTTCTTTCAATACTGACGACGAGGAAATGTTGTTGACGAGATTACCTTGAAGTGATGAAGATTGTGTCACAGCTAGGCCTAATTGATCAAACGGTTTTCTGCCAATTAGGTTTAAGACCGTCCGCAACGACTGTGAAAGTGGCTGAATTTGAGGTCCAGCCGTTGCTTATAATTGGGGACTGTATTTTTCCTTCAATGTGAATTGGTTCATTCGAGAATGTCCTGAGTTGTGGGCTGACTTTCCTGTGGATCAAGACATCGTGTGGACTGCTTTTTACCACTTGCGACGCGAGTGATCGATTGAGATTACTGCATGCGCTCCTGGAATCCACGAGTAATGTAGGAGTATTACCGATTTTGATGGGCATGTTGAGAGGTTATATCTTTGCTATGTCATTCGCGATGAGGGCAACCGTATTTTCCTCCCCGCTGCTGTAGTCGGATTCGTAGAGCTTGGGCGACTGAAGGAAATTCGCCGAATCTTCCGGGTGCGGCTCTTCATCCACAGTATTCACCGTCCTTTTCTTGGTGTTTTGGAGTTTCGCGTTCTTTTGTTTTCGACAAACCTTGGCGAAGTGATTCATTAGTCGGCAATTATTGCAAGTTTTACCTTTCGCGATACATATTTCGCGGTGATTTGGTAGCCAGTTCCCACCACAATTTGAACAAAATAGTGAGGATTGATTGTTCGGTTTCTGAAAACTGTTCGAAAACGACCAATTTGATGATCGAGGGTTGTTTGGAAATCGAATTGCATTCACGCTGGCCGGGATGAGAGTCTTATTGTATTGTTGAATCTGATATTAGTTTTGCATCCAGAATTCCCTATTAATGGCCAGGTTTAGTGCCTGACGTGTTTCTACTGTTTGTTTAAGGAGTTCTTTTTGGATCTCAGGATCAATAAAATTATTGATGAACACATCCCGTATTAGGGTTTTCTCCTTATTTTTGGAATCGCCGTTTTCAGCTAATTCTTTTAGCTAACCCTAGAACTGCTCAACAGTCTCCTCACGAAGTTGTTTCGTTATCAAGAAAACATGACGATCAAAAGTGATGTTCCGAGGTTGTATGAAAGCGGCCTCTACAATTTTCCAAAATTCTGCAGTGGTCAATGTATCAATGTATCGGCCAATGTATTCGTTATCAAGAAAACATGACGATCAAAAGTGATGTTCCGAGGTCGTATGAAAGCGGCCTCTACAATTTTCCAAAATTCTGCAGTGGTCAATGTATTGATCATTATATGAGAGAAGTGAGACTGTTTTTCGATCCGCAAGCGGCCATGGCTTGTCTCCACACATTATGCCGAATTCGATTAGTCGTTGACACTTGTTTTGCCAATTCATTTGTTGCTGAGCGTTGCGGGCATTTCTTTCTCGTTCCGGTTGTGCCGATGAGCCCACTATTGTCTCCTCAAATATAGGTTCCAACGGCAGATCCACCATCTCAGGTTTTGGTCCTAGTAGAATGTCGAGATAGATATTCTCCTTTGCGAGTAGTACCAGTTTGTATTGCACTCTCCTTTTTTCCCAGCGAAGAAGGGGATCGGGTGTCTGCATTAAATGAAATATGAAATATCCACGGGTAACACACACGCCGAACAGCGGGAACAAAAGTTCTTTATTCAGTTAACCACAATTTAGACGCGAAACGCTCTCTGGCAGAGTGAACTAAAGTATCGCCTGTCTAGAATTCGAAATATAGAACCGATTTAAATGTGTGTCATATGACAATCTTCAAAAACTCTGAAAAAAGAGAGCATAGCCGCTCTTGATACTTTGTGTACCAAAATTTGCAATTGTATTCCGAAAGTCTCACAAAGGAAAAAACAATGGACCGGTGAAATGAAAAAGATCTGTATCGTTAATCTGGAATCCACATCTCAGGTAAGTGATACATAACACCTCTTAGAGACCAAATATGGAGTTTCTCAGGTACATTTAGTTGAGCATTTAGTGTGATTACGGTAGGGCGTGGCAAAGGAAAAGAATTAGGCTTGATTTTAAAGCATTGAAATCAATAATTAACCCGCCCACATGAAGTTTTCTAATAAATTCAAGCTCAAGAGTGCGGTGGTACCGAAATCAACAATCTACTTAACAAAAATTAATTACCACTTACAGACCAATCAGACGGATTTGGTATAAGTAAGTGTAGTTCATTTTCGTACGTTTTTTTTTTTGGAAACAAATTTGGAAACCAGAACTAAAAATGAGTACGTTTACTCCAAAAATTGGTACTGGTGGAGGGATCAGATAAGTTTAATAATAATAATCGGAAGGTAGCGGAAGGAAATCGAAGTCACCTCAAATTAAATTATCAATATTTTTCTATTGCTTTTTGAAATGAAACTCGGACAGTTGAAAGGTAATTTTTTCTCGGGTCCAACAAGTTTGCCGCCATTAATGTTTTTCTGCCATATATGAATATCTTTTATTAAAAAAAAGCTTTTAGCTTAACCATTTCTGATTTCTGATCAAAACAACTGCTTTTAACTGGTGAATACTGCCCAGAAGTTAATACGAGGAAATATAAGAAAATAAATTGCATACGATACACCAGATAAAAAGCTGTCAGTAATTGCCACAGGAAAAATTATTAAAAGAACATGCACTTAAACTGTAGAGCTAAATTAATACTTTCTGCTTTGAGACAGCAAGTTTCATTCAGTTTACTTTCCGTCAATCTCATTTTACACTTTTACTTGCGAAAATGAAGGAAAAATTAATTTTTCTTGATTGACCGACATTTTCCATTTATTTTCTATTTAATTTACATCAATTTCGATTTGTTGCTTCCTGGGGCGTTTCATAAGCATTGTTTGCGAAAGTCAACTTTTTTTTAGTAATTCAAAAGTCAACAGTTGTTTAACTTTTTTGGTGTTCTATAAATTATCAAAAGTATTTAGATATTATCGACTTTTAAATTATTGAAATAATAATAATAATATTAAAAAAATATTAAAAATTTTGACTATGGATTTACTAAAACTTAACATGCTTTTTATTTTATCGAACCAACTTATCCAATTACTAAAATTTAAGTGTTTCTTAGATCAAATTCTTTTATTAAAACAGCTGATGATTGTTTTATGGATCACGCACAAACAAAATTGCTGCCTTTAAAGTTGAAAGCAGTTTGAAAATGACTTTAATATTTAACATCAGCGAATTAATTGCGAATATTTCGCATGAATCCCTTGATGAAAGTTTCTCCGCATTCGAATTACTGATGTCAATGAATAATAATGTTATAATTCCGCTGTTGAGTTCCATTGGCATAGTTGCAAATGTTTCGTTCGGTTGTCTCATCTATTACTATGACTCAAGTCGCAGTTCGATGCTGTTCATGGCATTAGTATGTGCATCAGATGCTATCACTCTGTTCATACATGGCATAGTAAGGATGAGGTAAGCTATTTACTATACGAACCACTACGTCCCTCTCCCTAAAAATTGAAAAATAATTCTTATTACATTTGTTTGGCAGATGGATTCTGGCATCATTTTTCTCTTTGATAGAACAATATAAACTTTTATCATTATTCTATGTTGTTTAATACCTATTCACAAGAGGTTCCCAGATTACAATGAAATGCCAGGTTTCAGAAGTGGATGAATACAAAAATCCGCAAACTTTACAAACCAAAAAAAACAAAAACATTAATCAAACAAATCACGAATTCAAGCTTGTGTTTGAACCCACCGGGCTGCGCATGAGGGTAACACTCAATACTCTTGCCAAATTTTACAAATAAACTTTTTGAAATCAAGTTTACACTGATCTCTTACTGCTGTTCTTTAATGACATGAAAGTTGTAGGACCGCCAAAAGTTGTAGAAACACCACCCGTTGTCACAGTTGACGTACTTTTTATTCCAGTTATGTGTTTTTATGAACTCTATACTCTCTTTGTTGACTTTGAACACTTGTAAATACTTTACAGGGACGATTGAAAATTAGAGTTCATTGGAAAATTTTGCATTGTGCATTTGGTTTCCAAAAATTATCCTTTGTCGTCGGATAACTGTAAAGTTGAACAACAATGACAAGAGTGAGCATTTAAAACGGTTTATCGGGGTTGCGACAGCATGAGTTTTGAAGAATTTCAACAATAAAGATGTAGATTGTGGATAATTTCCATGCAGAGGCGGAAATTGAATGGCTTGAAGATTGTATTCTGAAGGTTGTTGCTTTTGCTAAACTGCAGGTAGGAAGAAAGCGAATGCTAGATGGGTACTGCGGTCACTGATGGGAGATTAAAAGGTATTCTACAGGATGCATTCCGACTTATCTGAAAGTTTATGGAATCTGACAATTGTGTTTTCCATTTCCTTTTTCACCGCATTCAGATAATGCCCTAATGTATTCCATTGTCTGATTTTGTAAAAATGTGAGCTTGTATACTAAGTAGTTTGACTGAGACGTGAGATTTCGGTAAGCTTAAATCTTTTTTAAAATAAAGTTTCAGACCTGATTGACGTTTGTTTCAACCATCGTTATTTTGCATGCTGGTTTGTTCAATACCAAAGAGGTTGTCTTTATCTCAAACAATCGTGCTCGACCGTCCGCTCCGTTTTGGTATGTTACAATATGGCCGTTGCTCAAATCCTTTTAAGGCGAAATTTTTAATAACCACACCAAACCGTGTTCCCTCAATTCATCTGATTCTGTTTTCCTTTCTGACGTCTTAAAAGGTCCGAGAGGAACTGTTTTTTTCAAAATTTTCTTGAGAGGATCAGGTAACGTCTGTGTGCTCGAGTACTCTTATTTACTGAACTGTCGACTTAACTATTTCCATAGTGCTAAGTGCTTGTTACGACTCATTGAAACAAAATGATTTGGGGCTGGGGTTTCTTCATTGCTTGTGTCTGAAGAGATATAATATATTGATCTTATTTGTGAATTCCTCCATTATCCGCTACTGTGGTTTGGAATAACTTAGCTTTCGATTGTTGCCTGCATATAGTTATAAGTAACATGAGTCTTGCGGATTGAATCAGTCTTTTTCAAATCCCAACAAAGTGAGGGGCTAGAAAAAGATTCGGTTTACTTACCGAATTGTGCTGCCTTAAACAGGACCTGCAGAGGTTGTCGTCAAATCTGATTGCTCTGAAAGTCAAATTTTTCTCGCTGATAGGAAATTCGATCCATCGTAAGAAATTATTACTTGACATATCCTTGTCGCAACACAATTCATCAGATGGCCAATTAGAAACTGTCTGTGTCTTCAGTCAAACTTCCAGATGACCAGCTCTGGTTACGAGGCAGATGATGAGACATAAATCTTGTTTTTTTTTTCATTTTTTCCAACCATATGTTTCCTGCGCTTGATGCAGAGAGGTCCAAAGAAAACCAATCCTTTTTAAAAAGAATATCGATTTAGTCAGTCTACAGATCTGAAATTTGGAATGTCGGGGTAGTGTTTTGAGCTCTCCGGTTTCAGAAATTCAAGCAAGTACATCTTACAATTTAAAAATTGTCCATGTTGTATACTTAAAATAAATTTTTGCTAGGTAAAGCTCTGTTTCTAAATCTCTGTAGTCTTTTTGGGTTTTTCCGACTATCAGTATAGTTATACTATTCGTACATGTTCAAACTAACCAAAATTTTCTAGTTGTAGGGGCCTTAGCAAGTTTGAACCAAATGCACGTTGGTTATCCATCACATGAGTGAATTGCAGGAGTTTGTTGTGTTTGTTAAGTTCAGTTCCTTGTTGAAGGCTCCTGATACCTTTAAGGTTTCGGGTTGCAACTGTTCCAACAGCTAGCGTTCTGCACCTTCATAGCTGTACTTGGCTGTTTCTCTTCAGAAAATAGTAATGTGATGTCTTCGTTTTTTCGTTATTTTGTAAAACTTATCTTGCTAGAGAAATTATTTCAGCTAATTCTCTCTGTTATCAGCTAATTCTCTCAAGTTTTTTCTTTCACAATTTTTTTTAGTGTGTCATATTTTCCGTTGTGACATGAGACTTCATGTCGTCTGCGTTCAACATATTTTTCCTGTTAATAAAGTTCGACACTCCAATGTCCAAAACAATTGAAGAATGTCGTTCTCAATTTGCAGATTTTCTTGATTTTTGATTTTGTTCAAAAGCCTAAAACTCTATGAAAACTCCAATTTAGTTCTGTTGTGGATTTAAGTGGTAAGTTTCCATTAAAGCAACCGCTCCAATCAACTTTTTTTAAATTCCGAATTGGAGGAAATTGATGCTTTTAAGATGATCCTAGTGAGCGCAGATAAAGTTCAGCATTTGGAATTGTAAAGCAGGTGTTTGGAGATTGGGTTTTGGTGTGATGCTCAAAGGCGGGTTGGAAAAGGCGTTGGTGGCAGTTAAAGTTTGCACTCATACGAGAACTTCTTTTGAGGTTATGAAATGTTATCAGTAAAATAAAAACAATTTGCTACAATTATATTATCTTTTCCCTCTTTTCCTCTTATTCTGATCCGAGTGCTTCTGCCATGAATTTTTTGTGCATCTTCGCTTTACTGTGCGAGCGAGATCACATTGAGTTTCAAAGAGACATATTCTGTGTACAGTGGCAAGAATTGCTTGAAATTGAACTCGAGATCGTTTTCACGATATTAATTGGTTGTTGCAGCAAGTGTGATTTGGCTGTTGCGCGTTTGTGCTTTGGTTGTTGCCAATGTTTGTTGATTTAGTTTGGACAATGAATTTTTAATAGTGTTTGATAACTAGAGTGTTTGCTCTGTTATATTTACTGTTGAAGCTGCTACAATTATTTTTTAGTGTGATTGAAATAATTTGGATGGTTAGTTTTTATTGTTAAAAGTGTTTCCGCTAATGATGTTTCGATTGTTGTCAAAATCTATTCCATCGTTGAAACAATTGCAGAATGATTTTTGTCATGACTGGTTGTTTGTTTCTGATGATGTTGTTGCTGTTGGTTTCCTGGTTGTTCTTGAGTTAGCGAAAATATTTGGAAATCTGGCAAATTTTCAGTTGTTTCACTGTTTTTTTCTTTGATATAATAATTGAGGAATTGCCGATTTTTCTAAGTTGTTGCTGTACCCACCTAGAGAGCATCTTTGTCACTTGGTTGTTGGCAAAGATTGTTTGATCATCAAAACGAAATGATTCGGTGTGATTGATTTTTGTGTAGTTTACAGTTTTTTGCAAACATCTGTGTAAATATCAGTCAGCTCCCTGAATAGTGGTACAATAATCTGTGTAAAAGCATCTTATGACACATTCGTTGCGCCTGGTTATCACTGCTGGCATTCGTTTATCTTTTTATCTTTTGCAATCTTCAGGAATTTAGAGGATTGAAGTGAAATTGTGAAGTGAGAATCTTTGCACCATTTGTTTGCAAAACGCTGCAAATGATGCATACCAATTCCGGGGTTTTTTTAAATAATCTGGCCAGCGTTCCCGTTGAAATGATTTACCATGCTTTGACTTTTCACGTATATTTGTAATTCTTGTTTGGCCTCTTGGTAAAAATCGCCGTTGTATGGTTTTCTGATAAAGCTAGCTTTAGCACTGTCAGTGTATGCTATGAGTTCGGCATCTCTCAGTTTTGCATTATGATCCTTCATGGCTTTGAAAAAACTAAACTTTTCATATTATTGATTTAATCTTATATTAATAGTTATTCATTGAAGAAATTGAGTTGAGTCTTGTGAACAGTTATCGTGGATCTGGAAGGTTGTTGTAAGGCTTGTCGTAAAAAGTAATTGATATTTTTAGCACGAGTGTGTTGGTTAGTTACGTTGCTATAATTCCCTAATTTTCGTTCTAGTGTGTCGAGATTTACATTTCAAAACTTTTGAAGATTTCAGAAGTTATGTTGTTTACGTCCTTTCTGATAAGTTTTTGGTCTTTCAGTTGGTTTTTTGTATTGATCTGGTTTTTTTGTTTAAGTGTTTTGAAGACTTAATTCCTGATTGTGGCGACATTCATGATCAAGCGAGGTACCTTGACCTTGAGCATTAAGAAATTGTTTGTTTGTTTTTGTCAAGCTCATTCCGCATAACTTGTGTGTTCATGTTTCTCTGTTTTTGGTGTCTTGTCTTTTTTGTTCAGGTCCACTTTCATTTTACATTGCGCTGTTTTTATGCCAATGCCAAAGTTCGTTGTCTGTTATTTTTTAATGAGTGTGGGTCTTTAAAGATGATTTTAAAGAACCTCTCTTATAAAACTGCAAGTTGTGTTTAATAATCGTAGTTGTGATTGTTTTTTTTGCGTTTTCTTCGTTTGGCTTGTTTGTGTTATTTCACTGAGTAGGAATGCAACCAAATTAATTAATATTGTCTTGTTGGTGTCTTGGTTTTTTACTTTTAGTGTTTGTATAAGACTGATTTTGCTTGATGTAGTGGTACCAATATCACGTTTAAGAAATCGGTCAATTTTTTTCCTTTGGAGCTAAATATTATAGCTTCCTTAACATTTGCGGTTCGTCTCCGGTATTGCCTTCTTTGAGTTCCTCTCAAGTGATAGTGTTCCTTGTTCTGGGGTTGAAGCTTTGTAAAAAATCAGAGATTTTTGTAGATTTTTGATTAAAAACTTTACTTATTTAACTCATCAATCAGAACATCTGCCACAGGTTTTTGTGATGATGGATTTTGATTTGGCGCGTCTCCCTTTTTAGCTCAATATAAAGTTTTGTGTAGAAATTTCATCTTATAGAATTGCATCAAATTGTTTTAACTGACTGTGTCGCTAGAGAAAGAGATTCCTTCTTTCAATTCACGGTTTGTCTCATTAGATAGTTTTCCTTATTACTTTTTCCTTTTGCTTTTTGCCATTATCTTTTTATTTGCTCTGTGGCAGATTGCTGCGGTTTGGTTGCGGTGGTTATGTTTCATACAATGAAAGGTAATATATCTGCAGTACTCTTTTTTGTATCTGTTTCTCTCACTTATGTTTTTCGTATTCTTTATACTTTGAAAGAGCGTTTGTGTGTTTTTCGGTTCGAATGTTAGTTGGCGATTTTATTTTCGCCTGCAAAGCCTGTCGTAGTTCTGTCACTCGTTGATGCTCAGATAAATGACTGTAAATTCTGCAGTAACTTTTTCTGAAATCTCTCTCAAACTTTTTCTGTTCTAGAGAATAAGACCACGTTCTGCTGATTTCTCCAGTTTTTATTTTGCTTTAAGGTTATATTTGAACAAATATTAAGATTATTTTTGCTTTAAGGTTATATTGCAGAGTTTGTTGGATTGTAGTTTTGTTCAGAAAAGGACTCATAGGTTTTAGTGATATTTTCTAATTTTTCTGTTGAGTCATTCCGCAAGAGAGTCGAGGGTGGTTTTTAATTCCGCTTGTCACCTGTGTAGCTGCGCTGCTGTTGTAGCGTTTCATGTTGTTGACGTTTGGTTTTTTAAAGGCGCATCTGCAGTTTTAAAGTACAATCTTTTCTTTTGAAGGCAGCAATGACAATTGTTTTTTTTTTAAAAGAACAACTGTCCGGTTGGGAAATTTGAGGATAAATCGGTCAGACTGTTTCTTTAATGCGAGGATGTGTGTGAAACTTGACTGAATTTTCTTTTAACTTTTCTCGTTTTCAGAGGTTGTTGTTTTCATCTAATTTTAGTGCTTTTTTCTCAGTGGTTTTGCGTACGTTCTTTCAATTTTTCTGCGTACGTTGTTTCTACTTTTTCCAGTCGTTTGATTTTTTTCTGCGACAAGCAGCTGAAAAGTTTGCTGAAAAGTTTTGATTTCTTTACTGCTATTCCAGAGTTAAAAACAATGCAAATGCATGCCTGAAAATTATGCTGTGTAAAATCGAAAACTGTCACCTTTAGTGTGGAATCTTCTTGAGTAAACTGAACCAGCAGAATTTTTTTTCAAGGAGAGTGGACAACGTTTCCTCATATATAGGATACTAATTTAGTAAATAGGATATTAGGTCAGCGAATATAATAAATTTTTTTTTAGTTATGATAATATATCGGTGTTTTATATGTGTTTAAAATAAAGGTTACTTTGGATTAAGACCCGTGTTTTTTTTCTTTAGTTCCTTGTGCGAATTTCAAAATGAAGTAAAATTTATTGATTACTGAGACAAACTCGTCTGTCGACCCTTTTGCCTGCTATATTTTCTTTTTATTTCGTATTTAAATAATTGGTAAAATCTATTCTTTGTTCCCTTTTTTAAATCTTAATCTTCTTCCTTATCTTTTTCTGTTATCGTCGATGACTTTCGAAAAACAGCATTTACTGAATTTTCAAATGCTAGAGAAGAAATAAATTCGAGTACTCCCTGATATTGTTTTTTTTCAAATTCAGAAAAATTAGATGACTGCAATGTGTTTGTCGTTAAAATGTCACCAGTGTTTATTGCTTTTTACAAGACATTTCCAGAATACAATGAAAACCTAGCTTTCGCAAGTGGGTAAAAGCAATAACCCGCAAGTTTTAGAAATCAAGAATGAATCAGAAGTCCTAAATCGAACAAGTAAGGACATCATGCTTGTGCTTGAACATGTGTTGGTGATCTGATTAGATGTTGACAAAATTAACGACAAAATTTGCGCGCGACTAACCTGGTACCTTTTAACGCGTTGGACCTGTCTTTATTTGGAAATAACCGCTATTGAAATCATAGTTCATTGGAGTCATAGTTCTATATAACAATAGGATTTCGGCGAGGAATGTTGACGGCTGTTAGAAGCTTCTAACAAAATGTATTTCACCAATAACTCATTATATAGAGTTCAATTTTTTTCAACATTCGCCTTCAGAATTGGCTTTACTGTAATCAGTTTGATCTCCTGGTATATGAATTGAATGAAAAAGATCAAATGACTTTAAACTTATCTTAAGCTGCTAGATGTCCATCTTCAAACAGTGCCAAAAGAGAAATCATTAGCATTTTCAAACCTGATAAAAAATGTCTGGGGAAAATCTCACAAAAACATTAATGCAAAGCCCTTGAATAAGCTTTCAGAAACGTGCCAGCAATTTAGATGCGAGACTTCAACTGTTAGCGCTTTGTGCTTATACAGTTCATAACTATAAGACGTGAGAGTTCTTGAGAAAAAAATAAAGTAAATTTTAAAGTTTGATTTTGTTTTCAATTCAAAGCTCGGGGGTAGCGCTGATCAGGAGTTAAACCTGTCATGTACTTGACATCATTGATTAATTTTTCGTGTAGCTATTCTGTTCAATTTTCCTGAAACTTTATCCCTTTTAAGTAACTTGGATCACAATATCTACCGCTCGCAAAAATATTGGTAAATATTGGTCTAACGCAAAATTAAGGGTCAAGGTAATATCGTGTTAAGGTAAAGTTATGTTGACTTTAATTTTCTCAATATACTTTTTAACATTGTAAATACAAGTTTATCTTATTTTTCCTTTTTTTGTAGCGTATCAAGTACAGAAATGCATCTTTCCAGTAAAAATTTAACCTGAATTAGTTGATTTTTCCTATTTTGGAAGCCTAATTAGGAAAATTTCTCAGAACGACGATAAAGAGATTTCATGGCAAAAAAGATAAAAAGCAAAATTTTAATCTTCTTCAGTGGTCACGGAACGAAATAAGGATAAAGTGGATCAGCGCCAGTTTTCGATATCTGATAACTGCTGAAATTTTCTTCATTATACAAGCAACTAAAATATATCCCAAGGTGCACTGTCTTTATTGCGGAAATCATATATAGTTGGTCTAGTTTGAACTCAAATTTTTTGCGCCCGGCTTCCAAGAACCCCTAGTTCAAAACCCACGGTTATTTTGCAAGACGTTGCATAAATCTTGCAGGACACTTGCAAGATTTTACATAATTATACAAGATCTTGCATGTTAACCGTCTTTTTACAAGCAGCTTGCAAAATCGCCATCTTTTTTGCAAGACTCTAGCATGATAACCATCTTTTCTGTTTTTTTTTTTAAAAAAAATAAATTAAAAAAAATTTGCTATTTTTTTTTAGTTTTCAATAGATAGTTGATATCAGAGCATGTATTTCATACAAAAAAAAAGACTGGAGCAAGATAATCGTTGACCAAAAGTTGTTTGCAAGCCTTTCAAATGGACCGTGGTGCTGATGTTCTAGAGAGGCTGTTATCTTGTAAGTCTCTTGGAATAGTCCGTACAAGATAACCGTTGTAAGCAAGATCTTGCAAAGATAACCCTCAAATCAATAATCATAAGATCTTGCAAGACAACCGTTGGACTAGGGAAGGAGTTCTTTTTTAACGAGGTGGTGTTTGGGGTTTTAGTCTTTCAAGTTGGGACATTGTCAACCTTTCGAATGTCTCTCCAATTTGGTGCAAAGTAACGAACTTTGTCTACTCGGCCGTTGCATTTGCATCTCAGAATCAACTCGTTCTCATGAGCTGTGACCGATTCCTTGCAATTACATATAGCAAATACAAACCCAATCTCATGTTGAAAACAAAATACCCAATTCGATGCACAATCATCAACTATGTTTTGTGTGCTTTTCTCATGTCTCCTCTCTTGCTACGGAGCTCAATTGACCCTTTGACCTCACAATGTCTGAGAGAGAAAACTGACTTTGACCAATCTTCTTTATTCTTCATCATAATATCAGGAACTATGTTTCACGACGGAATTCCAATCTTAGTTATTGTCTTCACTAACACTTTTTGTGTTTGGAAGATCAGGTATGTTGTGCTAGAGTATTTTTTCTCCCCAGTTCCGGTACCGAATTGCGACAGGCAAATATAGCTCATGATCAGACCATCAAAAGTGCACCAGAGGGTGAAGTGCGCCCAAAGTTACCCAGACGAGGACACGCGCAAAGAGCGAGCTAAAGTCTGAGCTTAACTGACTCATTGATCTTTCCAAAATCAGACCATAAATAACTTTGAACGAACTGAGATTTGATCACAATTAATTATGAAAAAGCACTTGAAATTTTTTTTGAAACTTTATTTGTCATATGGCCATTAAACGAAGCTTAAAATCATTAATTGAAAGTAGGGTTCTTTAACCCTGATTTACGTGTTTTAATTGAACTCTAAACAATGAGAATAAAAAAATTCTCTCAACCAAAATTTATTTTATAAAATAATTCATGTAATTTTTTGAAGAAAACAAATGAGTACGCTGTATGAAATTAGAAAAACTGTTCATATTTAACAAAAAAGTTATCTTAGATGGTATATTACTTTTAAAACGAACCATACTAATCAACTTCTTATGTTAAAACCAAACACACGTAAAAATTGACGCCACTCCACGTGAAAATTTTACTTATCAAATGATTTCTCTCGCGGAAAATCAGGAGACAAAAATACTAATAACAATTTAAATAGTATAAAATTAAGAAAACAACTGAATGAGTATTCATTTTTATTGGTCATGTAAAAACGAAAAATTGAGGACCATATTAATTTTCAAATTTTCAGTTTTCCGCAAAAATTCCAATTGATAAAAAAATGTATATCTTAATTTTGCATCAATAATTTGATGAAATTGGTGCTAACAGTAGAAAAAAATAAAAGACTAGATACAATTTGACGAGTATAAAAAATTCTGTAGTGCATAAACCAATCACAGTAACTTAAACTTGAAAACCAATTGAAAACAATCGCAACCTTATCTGAATGCAAAATAGATTCCTTAAGTAAAGGAGCAGTTAATTTTTATGAGGCTACACTCTTTTTTAGTCTCAATTGCATCTCCTAGTGTCAAAAAATTTATAAAAAACATTTGAACGTGAAGTTGTGTTTTGCTGTAGTTCACCTTTCCCGTCATAATGTTTTCAAAAATTTATTTCGCTGCCAAAAATCTGAAAACAACACATTGCACAACAAAAGAAATTATAAGAAAGTGTAATTGCGAACTTTAAAATTAGTTCTAGAACAGCATTTATAAAGTAAAAAAGAAACTTGTGATGAGCCACGCTTAACAGATTTTTTTTTTACTTTTCAGTTGTTTAAATCATTTTTTAAAGTTTACTTGTTTTTTCTTATTGACATTGGTTGAATGCAAAATCAGGCTCAAGACAAAGACTTCGGATTAGGTAAGTTTCAAAATGATAAGCGCACTTTACTAAGTCTCGCCGTTTTGTCTCTATCCCCGGGTTGAATTTTTCCGCCCAAATTGACGTAAGAGTGGGGCTGCAATGGGAGGATTTTTAGGAAAATGCAGCTCAAAACTCTTACATCTTTTTGGGCTGCATTGGGCTTCCAACGGGGGTAAAATGGTGTACGAGTGAGGGGTAAAAGACAAATTAACCCCCCACTGTTACATCTTTTTGGTCTGTCAAGCGGGGTAAAACGATGAAAGAGTTCGGGGGTAATTTCTCCATTACCCGCGAACACTTACATCAATTTAACCCCTTGACAGACCAAAAAGATGTAAGAGTGGGGGGTTAATTTGTCTTTTACCCCCTCATTTTTACATCATTTTACCCATTGCAGCCCACTCTTACATGGCAATTTCAGTCAGGGGGAATTCTTGAAAAGTCCTCCCATTGAAGCCCATTGCAGCCCACTCTTACATGGCAATTTCAGTCAGGGGGTAATTCCTGAAAAGTCCTCCCATTGCCGCCTATTGCAGCCCACTCTTACATGCCAATTTTAGTCAGGGGGGTTAAATACTGAAAAGTCCTCCCATTGCAGCCCACTCTTACATGGCAATTTCTGTCAGGGGGGTAATTCCTCGAAAGTCCTCCCATTGCAGCCCAACTTTTACATCATTTTACACCATCTGAACAAATTACCCCCACAATCTTAAATCAATTTACCCCCGTAGACGAATTACCCTCCCCCACTCCTACAACAAAATTGGAGGATTTTAGGGAGGACAATCAACCCGGGCGAAAGCACGAAGAGCTTTGTTTGTGTCTCGAACGTGGACAAAATTGACAGCAGCGTCTTTTTACATAAAGAGAAGAACAAGCTCAATTATTTACTCAAGTGTCAGTTATTGCATAAAGAGAAAATACAGTCAATGAGAAAAATGTGACATTTAATTAAGAAATGCACCCAAATACAGTCATAATTTGCTTTTTACAACACGTTCAGACAATCTGTAGCAGCAAATGAAAAATTATATCAAAAATAAATTTTTTGATAATCGAAAAGTTCTGTATTTCATTAGGAGGCCAATGTACTTAAAAGCGAATGTCGATAAATTTGACGTTTTGTGGAATCGTTTGAGAAAAAAAGTCCACACTTTTCACAATTCTTATATATTTAAGAATTTCCGCAAAGGAATTTAATTGCGCAAAAGATGGAAAGAGGTTATTTATACTGTGAAAAAGGCCTACATTTTGTCACGAATATTCACGGATTACCCATCCTCACAATTTTCAGCATGTAAAAAAATTGTTGCTTTCAACTTGAACCAGTTAGTGTAGTTCCCAGGTTTAGGTGCGCGACCCTAGACCGCTCTGATCAGACCATTTCCCAGACTTTGCCCTCTGATCAGACAATCGTGCGACCCAAGGCCCTCTGATCAGACCGTTGTGCGACCCTAGAAATCGTGCGACCATAGTGCGACCCAAAAGTTCTCTGATCAGACCATAGTGCGACGATCAGACCGTAGTGCGACCCAAGAATTGATGCGACCATAGTGCGACCCAAAAAATTTGTGCAACTTTAGTGCGACCAACGCTCCCTCTGATCAGACCTTTCTTGAACACATGTCTTAATCCGTTTTTAATTGTTTAAATTATTCATTTCAAACCTATATACTACGCGACTTAAAATCTAATAAATTAGTATATCTTGTTAAGGTTAGGACAAAACTGATTGATAAAAATATAAGCAGAATGTCATTTTGAAGTGCCAGCAGTTTTTTTGGGGTTATCAAAAACAGTGATTAAAAAAACTGCAGTCAAATAAATATGGTCAGTTAATGCTCTGTGGTCAGATTTTGGGTCAACTTATGTTCAGACTTTGGTCTCTGATCAGACCGCAGACCAAAGTCGACCTATGATCAGACTATAGTGCGACTATGCCCTCTGATCAGTCCGTATTGCGACCATTGTCCAGACTTTCTTGCAACCTATGATTTGACTATAGTGCGACTTTGCCCTCTGATCAGTCCGTAGTGCGACCATTATGCAGACTTTCGTGCGACCTATGATCAGACTATAGTGCGACTTTGCCCTCTGAGCAGACCGTATCGCGACCATTGTCCAGACTATTTCCCAGATTTTGCCCTCTGATCAGACCGTAGTGCGACCATTGTCCAGACAATTGTGCGACTCAAGCATTTCCCAGACCATGTATTTTGGGTCGCGCCACGCCACCAGTGTGCGACCCAAATGGTCTGATAAGAGCAGTCTATGGTCGCACACCTAAACCTTGGTTATAGACAAACTATGCATAAAACGCAATGGATAAAATAAACATAGGATTCAGATTAACTAGTTGAAATGCCGTGTTCAATAGTTTACAGTGTGCTTTGTATTCGCTATGTATCTTAAATATTTTGAGCATGTTATTGATTAACCAAAGCCTTCAAATTGATTTTCAAAGAAAATGGACAAATACATCAAGCGTAATTAAAAACTATGATGTAAATTGAGATATCCTTTAAGTCCTCCGGAAAAAAAACAAAGCTTGTGTTTAAAAAGAATCAGAGCTTGTATTTGTCACAGACCGGCTTCATCACAGAATGGCAACAAAGTGTTGATTTCGAAAAAAAATAATGATTTTTCTGAATTTTGAGAATCAATAATTTCAATTCAAACGGGAAAGATTCAGTGTAGTTCGCGCAGATTTCATTAGCATTTACTTCGCGTCAATTTCATCTAATAACACACATCTAAAGTTTGTCTTATATGTGGCCCAACCCCGATAAGGATTTCTTAAAGTAAAAAACAGAATCCTCCAACTGGTCATTTTTATGGCCCAGTTTTGCTACCTAAATTCGGGATCAAGAAGAGTAATAGCAATGAAATAACTAAGAACTCGTTGCGAATTTCAAGCCTATTGCCCTATTTTGCATTAAACTAAACGCCTTTACTATGAGTTCTAAAAAAAAGCTATCATGGGATCCGCGTACAAAAAAAGCTCAACTTTTTTTTGACACACTTGTGTACATCAATCGGCCATTAAAAAGCGGTAAAGAGGATTGTGTGGTAGCTTTTTTAACTCAAGTGTTCTTTAGCTTTATCTGATAAGAATTTTTGAAATAATGATTGCTCACAACGTAACAATTCACATTGATAAGAAAAAACGGCATTGAAAACATCTTTGATTATTGAACGCCAACAAATATGGAGAGAAAAAATTGCAGTATAAAAAGAGTATTAAAAAATGTTGATTCAAGCATAGACCATACTAAACAGAGTTTAATATCCAGAATCATTTCCGTTGAAAACTACTTAAATACCGGAAAATGTTATGGTTTTGCCAGCAAGCTCGAAAAATTATAAAAGAGGAGTTTATTGCGCAAAACAATATGGCCATATCGACAAGTCTGATCAAAGCTGAATTGTATAGAAAAACTGTGATAGTCAAACAGAGAATTATAAGAAACGAACTTGCTGAGTGCTGTTTCAGTTGTCAGATAACTTCTGGAAGCAGTGGAGTATTTAACAACTTCAAAGACTGGAGTTTCAGTGCTGGTATTGTAGTTAATAATCACGACATCACAAACTTTAAAACATACTCCCAATTTTTTTGCTCTCTTGCATTCGTATACTTTGTCATCTTCGGGGTGGAATTTTTATTGAAAAAAAATTTAAATTGCCATTAGCGAAAAAGTAATTAGAGGGAACCCAACTTCCAGGACCAAACTCAGTCGCCAGAGAATTATCCGAAGAAGACCAGTGAACAAAAAGCTCCAACTGATGTCTGTTAATCATTGTCTTGCAAAAATTCTTGAAGTTGCACACTTCGTCAGCCAGAGGCTTGAAAAACTGATGTTTTCTTTCATATTTTAGAACACACATGTGAGTAAATCGTCCTGACTGCTGTAAGATAGTTGGATAGCGAATTAACCTATGTTGTTTGAAGATGACTGGTTGATTAGCAAACAGCTTTTTGAACTTTTGCAGGTGCTTGCCTGTTAAAACATGGTATTGTGTTGAAAAACATTTCAAAAAAATACTTCATGAAAACAAGAATTATTACTTTCTAAAGAGTTTGTCAGACTTCGAGTATCAAGGTGCAGATGCTATTGTACAACTAATGCCACTTATGAATCTCATATGACAGAATAACTAAATCCGCCCGCACGAATGATTGGGAGAGAAGTAGACAAATCAAGTCAAAGTAGTGCAATAAAAATTGCCAGTGCTCATCTTGCTGCGGGAAAATGTCACACAAAATGATAGGCAGAAACCTGTAGAGGGTGAAGATTTGATCTGTTTTCCCCCGTACACTGTAATCTTTAGTATCTCTGAGCCTAAAAAAGAAAGTCCACTTTTAACCCATCTAAACGTTTAGAGAAGGACTTAGTAAAAAAATAGTAGAAACAATTAATATTTCTTTTTCTTCAAAACTTAACGAAAATTGCCACTGCCTATTGCAGTGGTGTTTCAACAGAAGCTGCAGAAAACAAGTGTGCAAATTGACCTGTTTATGTCAATTTCCGTTGGTTTGCCGTCAATCTTTCGACCGTAGGGCAAAAGAATGTAGCCTGTAATTAAGCACATCAATGGAGATAATTTTCCTGCTGACAACCAGGTTATGAAGCACCAATTTCATTGTGTACTGTGTCCCCCTTCAAAGAGGTCATGCTGGATGTCAGCGGTTCAATTGCGATATGCACTGAAATGCTTTGTTTCTAGGTAGGACTTTGTTCGAACACCTTTTGAAGGCTTGGAAGTCAATTCGGCCTTCTCGGCGTTTTTCGTAAATC
Organism: Convolutriloba macropyga; assembly: GCF_964194025.1. Taxonomy (NCBI): domain Eukaryota; kingdom Metazoa; phylum Xenacoelomorpha; order Acoela; family Convolutidae; genus Convolutriloba; species Convolutriloba macropyga. The sequence goes on along the minus strand of NC_134471.1, from coordinate 59,626,451 downwards.
TTTTGAGACTGCGCAACGGGCAGTTTGAGTGGTCAAAGTGCAACTGAATTCATCAGCTGTTACGAGGCATCTCTCGCAGCAGAGGCTTTTAGAAAAAGGTTTTTCCAAAACCAAGCGCTGAATGATATTCAGCGTTATCATCTATAAATGAAAAATGAGCACCGGTCAAAATTATCTTTCTTCCAGTGTCAGTCACCACATTGAACGGTTGTTCCAAACTTTCCAGGTCTTTAATGGTTCTAGATAAGATTTTCTTGTAACCATACCGGTACAAATCTAAGGTGTTGCAGAATGCAGCAACATTTATTGCACTCGACTGAGATGTCAACCACGGAGGCAGTTTCGGAAGAATCCAATAATAACAAGTGCCTTTGTGCATAGTTCAACCGATTGGGCTAGCTGGCTCAAAATCATCAGAGTACAGCTGTAAGCAAAGCTTAAAAGACTGAGAGGTCATCTCAACATTTATTGGTAAAGGCATGTTAAACAGCGTTCCATTTTTTTCAAATGATTTAGCCTGCTGAATGTCAACTAAAAGACAATTATCAGTTAATTTTCTCAACATCTTGTTGTATTCAATTTCAAAAATTTGGCTCAGAACTTGGTCGTTCCTTAGGAGCAAGTTTTTCAACACTTTTGAAATGGGTACAAAGTAGCAATTTTGTTTCACGCACACTTGCCTTGGCCGACCAAATTTTAACCTTGTTTCTTGCCTGTGCCCAAAAGTACTTCTTCTTCAGATACAAAACGGTCTTGATTTTGTAAAAATTTTTGTAGGTCATTGTTATTTTTTATAGTACTGATCTCACTTTTACAAATGAAATTACATAAAATTTCGATATTTTCCGGGCAACGTTCAGAGGGATGTTGTTACGGATGTTTATGAATTTGATACATTGATTCAGTCAGAAGATTGAAAAAAGCTACCAACTTGCTCAAAGAATTTAAAAGCATTGCTTAATGTAACAGAGGAAGAAGACAGGTGACGTAATAAAAGTTCATCACCCGCTTCACCACGGACAATATTCTGAATGAGCTTGAACTGTCTCTCAAAATTCTCCTCTTTTTCATCGGCGGTTTCGGATTCTAACACAGAATCATTATCCTTTTGCTCAATTCATTGCTAGAACTATTAGTTTCTGTTGCTTAAATTCCGAACTATATGTCTTCGAAGGCTCCCAAGTGTAGAATAGAAACGAGGACAGAAGAGACAGAAAAAGGTTTTATCAAAACCGTGGTCTAGAGAAAGGTGTACTAGATACAGCCGCAAATTGTTGGAGATAACGAAAGAGTTCTCTCGTCTAAACAGAATGTACCGATTCTCAGAGAGTGTTTTTACTATATCATATTTGACCTTTTGTTGGAATCTATCGACTGTGACACAATCGTGGGCTTAATTTCGTTTAAGAAAGATGAGCTTTTGAGTTCCAATACTCCATCAGTTTCACTGTCCGAACAATGACTTCCACCAGGAACACTTTCCTCGCTAAAAGGTGCTGTTGATAGAGCTTGTGAATCACAAAGAACATTAGAAAAATAATCGAAAGAAGGAACAGTCAATCTTTTCTGAATATCTGGTAGATGTTTGTCAAAATGACGCACAAAGCTCTGAGAGAAGCAAAAAAAATCTTGAAAAACAGGACAGGAAGTCTGAGCCTCGAACCGATGATAAAGTTTCATGTGATACATCATTTCAGCCAGGTCAGTGTTCTCATCGCAAATAGTGCGTTTCAAGGCATAATCCTGCTTCTCTTCATTCCCCCAAAAATTTTCATATATGTCAGTTTTACGCTGTGAGCGTTTGTTATGTTGCTGTATCGGGGCATTAAAATTTTGATGTCTAAGAAGATCTTCCTTGACTGAAACCGATTCGCTAACAACCCGCAAAATTTGATCTTAAGGCGTTTCTTCATCAATGAGGGTTTGATTTGATGTAGAATTTTGTTTATTGGAGCATATTGCATGATGAAGACTGGAGTCTGAAGTGCGACTGCTGTTTCTTGTTGATCAGCTGTTTTTTGTGCATGAAGACCACTGTGTGGACACTGACATTGTGTTGAGATCTCCGTTTCGAAAAAATTTTGCTCCGTATTTAACGTAGATTTCGTCTCCTTGGTCAATGTCAAAGAGAGTGACCAGACGCACAACTCCCATTTTTGATTTTTTGCATTTTGTAAACAACATTGGGGCGACAAGAGTGGTTGGCGAACGAGATCGGTCCCAGCATTATCCGACTTTGATGCGTATACTGACAAAGAAAAGTTCAAAAAATCAAATTCAAAGTCCAAACCTTCGGTCAAATTCGCCACAACTCCTAACAGTCCAGGTATAACCACGCCCTTTTTATTATTTTGGTGTTGGCAACAACCGAAAAACACAATAACCGCGCTCGGTATCACTTAAAAAGGCAGCCACAGATGGTTTATAATCTGATTGGAAAGAAATTGTAAAATTCGCTTCAAAAAAACGTTAGAGGTTATCTTGATCGGAGAAACTGATAACATTTTCTGGGGCAATAGGTTTGTGACTTCTTTTTCCGTCCTTCTCAATAAGGGATTCAGTCAAACGAAAGTCAATTGAAGCCAGTAATTTGTAGTCATGCACCGTTGACTCAACAATCGCATCCCCTTTGGAAGAGAACATTACTTAAGGAGTTCGTTGTTTGCCCAGAAGGTCAACATTATGGCCCTTTCTGGAACAAATTTAAAAAGTTTCTCTTCACCATTTAAAAACTGAACTTCAAATTTACTCTAAAACAGAGAAAACAATGTGTTTCTTGTGCAAATCTTAAAACCGATAAACAGCGAAACCAGAAAAAAGCATCCAAATAAGTTCCACAGGTCATTTTTAAGGCCCTGTCCGTAAGCAAAAATTTAGGCACAATCAAGAAAACTCACGGCCTGTTTTCTTTTTCTGAGAACAAAAACGAAAAAGTCCAATTTTAAATCTGCAAACAATACATAAGATACTTCCAATTTACCTATCATCAAATGAACAATTTAGATGGTTCTATGCCATACCAACTGTAAATATTTGAGTAATTTGTCTTCATTGGAGTCAGGACAACATTACGAAATCCCAGCAATCTTTTGAGAGTTTTTAGGAGGAATCTGTCAACAAATGCGCGGGTCATTGATATGGCCCTGCTTTTGAAACCTGCATTAATCTGAAAAATAAAAGCTGTGTTACAAGCAGTTCAGGAGGAGTCACTAAGTACAATTTATTATGGCAGTTCATAAAAGCTGACTAGAGACATTATATTGAGAGGTGATACATTAACAGAACTATTAGCGGAGCAACAAAAGAGAACGTAATAGCTTGTACAAATTGAGTTAGCATCTTATATAACAATCACAAGCCAAAAAATTAACAACTGACAATCCATTAATGACTTCTTATTTAAGCTCAAGCTTGATTCTGAGCGCAATAGGAAAATTCTGATTATAAAGTACAAAGTAGGCGTTTGACGTTCGAATGCAGTTTCGCAGAGTCTATGCATTTTAAAAGCAAGCGCATAGTCATTACAGTTCTAATTATTAATGTCAAAATTATGGCCCTTCACTTTCCGTGGTTTTTTGGCCACGTAAGGTTCATTTTTCTTTTGAAGTCCTCTATTGCGGGTACTAAATTGGGCACTGACTTTTTCCAAACAAAATTGTCCAAATATGACCAAATGACAGCTATTTGGTTAGGGTATTTGAGATTCAGACAAGTGAAATATTTGTGGCTCAATTCCACTGCGTCAGTCAATGTCGTGCACTCAGCTAATTCCCGTCCACACACAACATAAGCCTATAATTGAGTAATCGAATTTGGTTGCATCATATGTTAGTGAAAAGTGAATTTTTGATTTTGGTAAACGGTACCTTGTTAGGGCTTTGAACAATAGCTCCATTGCAAAGATTCCACTTAGCAGCAAACTGATCAATAATGTCTTGGTCCTAGGAAAACATTTCTTAGCCACAATAAATACTTTGTTTTATTTAAAGTTATCTTACAGTTGTTTTGCTGATGAAGTTCAACTTCATTCGGCATCTTGAATCAGTATCACTGAGACGACTGTTTCCAAAGATCCTTTTCTGGGGAACAAGATGAGGCAATAGCAGAAGAGCTTTGTTTTTCGAATTATTGTCTAGAAAAAATTTAAAAATTATAAAGCATCTCTGCTTTTAGTATGAACCATTTGAATTTCTGATACCTCTCAATATAGACTCAGCTTCCTCTGGCAGGTCCTCAAATGTTTTTGCCATAAACAAAATCTTTTCCTGCTTTTCCTTAAAAAGGACTTCAAATGGTTCCTTGTAAGCATTTTTTGTCCAGCGCTTGTACTCAAGGTCAACCTAACAACGAGAAAAATGAGGTCTTTTAGCATTGAAAAGTATTAGTTGAACAACCAACGTGAAGTGCATCGTTAAAGGAGAGTCCAAAAACTGAGCTGTACGCAGTTATGTCAACTGCCTCCTTCGTGTTTTGGAAGATTTCTATTGGCTGAAGGAATGTTGATGCTCTAATGGTTTCACTAGACTGATGAGCCATGGAAAAAAGCTTTTTAAGCTCAGAAAGATCAGTCGTTTTCAACACTCGTCTGCTTGTGTCGTACTTTCTCTTACGAGATTTGGACTGGCTGTCTAAAACGACTACAAACCAAAAATTTCTTGAGCACGCTTTGCTAAACCAAATTTTGGAAACATGAGATTTTCTACGAAGTGGAGTTGACAGTCACTCAAAATCAGCGTTGGCAACAAATTTTTTGCAAAAAAAATTTAGGTGGGCCCACTTTACCCCATTTTTTTCATTTTAAAGTTTTTCTTTGGTTTTTATCACTGAAAAAAGCTCGAAATAGCATGAGAATACAATTGACAGAACAGTCTTGTGTTCTAGAAAAAATCGGGACGAGTACATGACCCTCAGAGGTTGCATTATTCAAGAAGCAATTTGAACCTATAACGCTTGAGTGCGCTACATCTACGTTGAACACATTATCCATAAAGTTTTTGAACTCTTTATACTGGGGTCTTTTTGTTGGGTTTTTATCAACCAGGGCATAAATTTCCAATCTAGATAACTAACGTATAGTCCATTGAGCTCACCAGATTCTTTTTTTAAATGACAAAAACAAAGAAAAAAATGCTCTTTACACCCAACTTTTTCAATTTAAAGTATTATCTTTGGTTTTAATCACTAAAAAGAGCCCAATTTAGCATGAAGTTTTCATGGATAGATCAGCCGTCTGTTCTAAAGGAAATTAGGACGAGGAAAAATCTGAATTTTCTATAAAAATTGCTTCATTTCATCATACATTCATTCACATGAAAAATCTTGTAATTTTTCATCACACGAAGAAAATTTTCTCGTGTGAAATCACATGAGACGCATTTTTCACACAAAAAATCGTGTGACTTTTCATCACACAAGAAAAAAATCGTGTGATTTCACATGAGAGATATTTAGAGTGTACATCTTTCACGAGCGTTTTTAGATTCATTAACCTTCTATTAAATTTTAATGAATTCAATAATTTGTTTTTGGTTCTTGCGTCATGGTAGGGTTGTGAAATTGTGCTGCTGCTTCTTCTGTGACCGTCTCCTCTCTGTGCTTCGTTTTTCGGGAGGGAAGACTTTATTTCATAGCAATAAAGTGAATATTCAGAACGCATTTTGCTGCTTTTGGACTGTTTAGCACTTTCAGGCTTCTTTTGACGAGTTTTGAGTTTTCTTTTAAAGTTGCCGATAATCTCATATAACCCACCCACCCATATAAATTGAGGAATTGGATTAGGTTGGAGATTGTGAAAATAAGATACTGCAACTGAGAGAATACGTGATGGGGAATTTTGTTACTTATAGCTTGGAAACTATTGACTTATGGCGTGTAAAGGAATGATGAAAGTTTGTCCCATGTTTTCAAGTTATTGTTTTTCTGCAAAGTAAGCAAAAATATTCTGTTTGGAATTAAATTTGAACTAAATGTAGCCTATAGTGTCACTTGTTTCTACACAGGTTTTTAAATCTAATCGTAAAACACGGGCCGTGAAAACCCCGTTAACATTGAGTATATAAACTAGATTTTTCGAACCATTGCCACCCAGGCCTAGACCTCGACTTATGAAAAGACTTTAAAAGTCTAGTAGGGGGGACCAATATTGACTATAATTACACGGTCGAGGTTCCTACTTAAAGTCGAGCTAATATCTTTTCATGAGTCGAGCTAAAGTCTTTTCATAACGAAGAAAGTCCAGCTAAGGTCTTTTCATGGGTCCAGCATTAGTCTTTTAATAACCAGAAAAGTCGAGATAAGGTTTTTTCATGGGTCCACCATTAGTTTTTTCATAAGTCTGTTTTTTTTCAAAATTCAAGTTTTTAAATTTTTTCCTGCTTCTGTTCGTACAGAAGCAGAACCGGAGCTAGAGTAAATAGTTTTGCACCAGAGCAGTCCAACTTAAGAATCAGTTGGAAATCTGCCAAAAGCCTTACGAATTTTGTCAAATCTTAAGATAAGGATTTATTGCAGATCGAATATATTACCACATTACCTGATTCAATGAAACCAGCTAGCTTAAGAGTATTGGTCCTGCCCTCTGTTCAGACCGTAGTGCGACCATTATGCAGACTTTCGTGCGACCTATGATCAGACTATAGTGCGACTTTGCCCTCTGAGCAGACCGTATCGCGACCATTGTCCAGACTATTTCCCAGATTTTGCCCTCTGATCAGACCGTAGTGCGACCATTGTCCAGACAATTGTGCGACTCAAGCATTTCCCAGACCATGTATTTTGGGTCGCGCCACGCCACCAGTGTGCGACCCAAATGGTCTGATAAGAGCAGTCTATGGTCGCACACCTAAACCTTGGTTATAGACAAACTATGCATAAAACGCAATGGATAAAATAAACATAGGATTCAGATTAACTAGTTGAAATGCCGTGTTCAATAGTTTACAGTGTGCTTTGTATTCGCTATGTATCTTAAATATTTTGAGCATGTTATTGATTAACCAAAGCCTTCAAATTGATTTTCAAAGAAAATGGACAAATACATCAAGCGTAATTAAAAACTATGATGTAAATTGAGATATCCTTTAAGTCCTCCGGAAAAAAAACAAAGCTTGTGTTTAAAAAGAATCAGAGCTTGTATTTGTCACAGACCGGCTTCATCACAGAATGGCAACAAAGTGTTGATTTCGAAAAAAAATAATGATTTTTCTGAATTTTGAGAATCAATAATTTCAATTCAAACGGGAAAGATTCAGTGTAGTTCGCGCAGATTTCATTAGCATTTACTTCGCGTCAATTTCATCTAATAACACACATCTAAAGTTTGTCTTATATGTGGCCCAACCCCGATAAGGATTTCTTAAAGTAAAAAACAGAATCCTCCAACTGGTCATTTTTATGGCCCAGTTTTGCTACCTAAATTCGGGATCAAGAAGAGTAATAGCAATGAAATAACTAAGAACTCGTTGCGAATTTCAAGCCTATTGCCCTATTTTGCATTAAACTAAACGCCTTTACTATGAGTTCTAAAAAAAAGCTATCATGGGATCCGCGTACAAAAAAAGCTCAACTTTTTTTTGACACACTTGTGTACATCAATCGGCCATTAAAAAGCGGTAAAGAGGATTGTGTGGTAGCTTTTTTAACTCAAGTGTTCTTTAGCTTTATCTGAAAAGAATTTTTGAAATAATGATTGCTCACAACGTAACAATTCACATTGATAAGAAAAAACGGCATTGAAAACATCTTTGATTATTGAACGCCAACAAATATGGAGAGAAAAAATTGCAGTATAAAAAGAGTATTAAAAAATGTTGATTCAAGCATAGACGATACTAAACAGAGTTTAATATCCAGAATCATTTCCGTTGAAAACTACTTAAATACCGGAAAATGTTATGGTTTTGCCAGCAAGCTCAAAAAATTAATAAAGAGGAGTTTATTGCGCAAAACAATATGGCCATATCGACAGGTCTGATCAAAGCTGAATTGTATAGAAAAACTGTGATAGTCAAACAGAGAATTATAAGAAACGAACTTGCTGACTGCTGTTTCAGTTGTCACATAACTTCTGGAATTAGTGGAGTATTTAACAACTTCAAGTATATTACCAAAGAAAGCCAATTGGCCTGTACTCGCAGTAATTTCTCGATTTTCAGAAAGACTGGAGTTTCAGTGCTGGTTTTGTAGTTAACAATCACGACATCACAAACTTTAAAACATACTCCCAATTTTTTTGCTCTCTTGCATTCGTATACTTTGTCATCTTCGGGGTGGAATTTTTATTGAAAAAAAATTTAAATTGCCATTAGCGAAAAAGTAATTAGAGGGAACCCAACTTCCAGGACCAAACTCAGTCGCCAGAGAATTATCCGAAGAAGACCAGTGAACAAAAAGCTCCAACTGATGTCTGTTAATCATTGTCTTGCAAAAATTCTTGAAGTTGCACACTTCGTCAGCCAGAGGCTTGAAAAACTGATGTTTTCTTTCATATTTTAGAACACACATGTGAGTAAATCGTCCTGACTGCTGTAAGATAGTTGGATAGTGAAATAACCGATGTTGTTTGAAGATGACTGGTTGATTAGCAAACAGCTTTTTGAACTTTTGCAGGTGCTTGCCTGTTAAAACATGGTATTGTGTTGAAAAACATTTCAAAAAAATACTTCATGAAAACAAGAATTATTACTTTCTAAAGAGTTTGTCAGACTTCGAGTATCAAGGTGCAGATGCTATTGTACAACTAATGCCACTTATGAATCTCATATGACAGAATAACTAAATCCGCCCGCACGAATGATTGGGAGAGAAGTAGACAAATCAAGTCAAAGTAGTGCAATAAAAATTGCTAGTGCTCATCTTGCTGCGGGAAAAGGTCACACAAAATGATAGGCAGAAACCTGTAGAGGGTGAAGATTTGATCTGTTTTCCCCCGTACACTGTGATCTTTAGTATCTCTGAGCCTAAAAAAAGAAAGTCCACTTTTAACCCATCTAAACGTTTAGAGAAGGACTTAGTGAAAAAATAGTAGAAACAATTAATATTTCTTTTTCTTCAAAACTTAACAAAAATTGCCACTGCCTATTGCAGTGGTGTTTCAACAGAAGCTGCAGAAAACAAGTGTGCAAATTGACCTGTTTATGTCAATTTCCGTTGGTTTGCCGTCAATCTTTCGACCGTAGGGCAAAAGAATGTAGCCTGTAATTAAGCACATCAATGGAGATAATTTTCCTGCTGACAACCAGGTTATGAAGCACCAATTTCATTGTGTACTGTGTCCCCCTTCAAAGAGGTCATGCTGGATGTCAGCGGTTCAATTGCGATATGCACTGAAATGCTTTGTTTCTAGGTAGGACTTTGTTCGAACACCTTTTGAAGGCTTGGAAGTCAATTCGGCCTTCTCGGCGTTTTTCGTAAAACTATTGAGACTGCGCAACGGGCAGTTTGAGTGGTCAAAGTCCAACTGAATTCATCAGCTGTTACGAGGCATCTCTCGCAGCAGAGGCTTTTAGAAAAAGGTTTTTTCCAAAACCAAGCGCTGAATGATATTCAGCGTTATCATCTACAAATGAAAAATGAGCACCGGTCGAAATTATCTTTCTTCCAGTGTCAGTCACCACATTGAACGGTTGTTCCAAACTTTCCAGGTCTTTAATGATTCTAGATAAGATTTTCTTGTAACCATGCCGGTACAAATCTAAGGTGTTGCAGACTGCAGCAACATTTATTGCACTCGACTGAGATGTCAACCACGGAGGCAGATTCGGAAGAATCCAATAAAAACAAGTGACTTTGTGCATAGTTCATCGTGAACCGATTGGGCTAGCTGGCTCAAAATCATCAGAGTACAGCTGTAAGCAAAGCTTAAAAGACTGAGAGGTCATCTCAACATTTATTGGTAAAGGCATGTTAAACAGCGTTCCATTTTGTTCAAATGATTTAGCCTGCTGAATGTCAACTAAAAGACAATTATCAGTTAATTTTCTCAACATCTTGTTGTATTCAATTTCAAAAATTTGGCTCAGAACTTGGTCGTTCCTTAGGAGCAAGTTTTTCAACACTTTTGAAATGGGTACAAAGTAGCAATTTTGTTTCACGCACACTTGCCTTGGCCGACCAAATTTTAACCTTGTTTTTTGCCTGTGCCCAAAAGTACTTCTTCTTCAGATACAAAACGGTCTTGATTTTGTAAAAATTTTTGTAGGTCTTTGTTATTTTGTATAGTACTGATCTCACTTTTACAAATGAAATTACATAAAATTTCGACATTTTCCGGGCAACGTTCAGAGGGATGTTGTTACGGATGTTTAAGAATTTGATACATTGATTCAGTCAGAAGATTGAAAAAAGCTACCAACTTGCTCAAAGAATTTAAACGCATTGCTTAATGTAACAGAGGAAGAAGACAGGTGAAGTAATAAAAGTTCATCACTCGCTTCACCACGGACAATATTCTGAATGAGCTTGAACTGTCTTTCAAAATTCTCCTCTTTTTCATCGGCGGTTTCGGATTCTAACACAGAATCATTTCCCTTTTGCTCAATTCATTGCTAGAACTATTAGTTTCTGTTGCTTAAATTCCGAACTATGTGTCTTCGAAGGCTCCCAAGTGTAGAATAGAAACGAGGACAGAAGAGACAGAAAAAGGTTTTATCAAAACCGTGGTCTAGAGAAAGGTGTACTAGATACAGCCGCAAATTGTTGGAGATAACGAAAGAGTTCTCTTGTCTACACAGAATGTACCGATTCTCAGAGAGTGTTTTTACTATATCATATTTGACCTTTTGTTGGAATCTATCGACTGTGACACAATCGTGGTCTTAATTTCGTTTAAGAAAGATGAGCTTTTGAGTTCCAATACTCCATCAGTTTCACTGTCCGAACTAGATTCGTTGTCACGTTGGAAACAATGACTTCGACCAGGAACACTTTCCTCGCTAAAAGGTGCTGTTGATAGAGCTTGTGAATCACAAATAACATTAGAAAAATAATCGAAAGAAGGAACAGTCAATCTTTTCTGAATATCTGGTAGATGTTTGTCAAAATGACGCACAAAGCTCTGAGAGAAGCAAAAAAGATATTGAAAAACAGGACAGGAAATCTGAGCCTCGAACCGATGATAAAGTTTCATGTGATACATCATTTCAGCCAGGTCAGTGTTCTCATCGCAAATAGTACGTTTCAAGGCATAATCCTGCTTCTCTTCATTCCCCCAAAAATTTTCATAAATGACAGTTTTACGCTGTGAGCGTTTGTTATGTTGCTGTATCGGGGCATTAAAGATTTGATGTCTAAGAATATCTTCCTTGACTGAAACCGATTCGCTAACAACCCGCAAAATTTGATCTTAAGGCGTTTCTTCATCAATGAGGGTTTGATTTGATGTAGAATTTTGTTTATTGGAGCATATTGCATGATGAAGACTGGCGTCTGAAGTGCGACTGCTGTTTCTTGTTGATCAGCTGTTTTTTGTGCATGAAGACCACTGTGTGGACACTGACATTGTGTTGAGATCTCCGTTTCGAAAACATTTTGCTCCGTATTTAACGTAGATTTCGTCTCCTTGGTCAATGTCAAAGAGAGTGACCAGACGCACAACTCCCATTTTTGATTTTTTGCATTTTGTAAACAACATTGGGGCAACATGAGTGGTTGGCGAACAAGATCGGTCGCAGCATTATCCAACTTTGATGCGTATACTGACAAAGAAAAGTTCAAAAAATCAAATTCAAAGTCCAAACCTTCGGTCAAATTCGCCACAACTCCTAACAGTCCAGGTATAACCACACCCTTTTTGTTATTTTGGTGTTGGCAACAACCGAAAAACACAATAACCGCGCTCGGTATCACCTAAAAAGGCATCCACAGATGGTTTATAATCTGATTGGAAAGAAATTGTAAAATTCGCTTCAAAAAAACGTTAGAGGTTATCTTGATCGGAGAAACTGATAACATTTTCTGGGGCAATAGGTTTGTGACTTCTTTTTCCGTCCTTCTCAATAAGGGATTCAGTCAAACGAAAGTCAATTGAAGCCAGTAATTTGTAGTCATGCACCGTTGACTCAACAATCGCATCCCCTTTGGAAGAGAACATTACTTAAGGAGTTCGTTGTTTGCCCAGAAGGTCAACATTATGGCCCTTTCTGGAACAAATTTAAAAAGTTTCTCTTCACCATTTAAAAACTGAACTTCAAATTTCCTCTAAAACAGAGAAAACAATGTGTTTCTTGTGCAAATCTTAAAACCGATAAACAGCGAAACCAGAAAAAAGCATCCAAATAAGTTCCACAGGTCATTTTTATGGCCCTGTCCGTAAGCAAAAATATAGGCACAATCAAGAAAACTCACGGCCTGTTTTATTTTTCTGAGAACAAAAACGAAAAAGTCCAATTTTAAATCTGCAAACAATACATAAAATACTTCCAATTTACCTATCATCAATTGAACAATTTAGTTGGTTCTATGCCATACCAACTGTAAATATTTGAGTAATTTGTCTTCATTGGAGTCAGGACAACATTACGAAATCCCAGCAATCTTTTGAGAGTTTTTAGGAGGAATCTGTCAACAAATGCGCGGGTCATTGATATGGCCCTGCTTTTGAAACCTGCATTAATCTGAAAAATAAAACCTGTGTTACAAGCAGTTCAGGAGGAGTCACTAAGTACAGTTTATTATGGCAGTTCATAAAAGCTGACTAGATACATCATATTGAGAGGTGATACATTAACAGAACTATGAGCGGAGCAACAAAAGAGAACGTAATAGCTTGTACAAATTGAGTTAGCATCTTATATAACAATCACAAGCCAAAAAAAATTAACAACTGACAATCCATTAATGACTTCTTATTTAAGCTCAAGCTTGATTCTGAGCGCAATAGGAAAATTCTGATTATAAAGTACAAAGTAAGCGTTTGACGTTCGAATGCAGTTTCGCAGAGTCTATGCATTTTAAAAGCAAGCGCATAGTCATTACATTTCTAATTATGAAGGTCAAAATTATGGCCCTTCACTTTCCGTGGTTTTTTGGCCCACGTAAGGTTCATTTTTCTTTTGAAGTCCTCTATTGCGTGTACTAAATTGGGCACTGACTTTTTCCAAACAAACTTGCTCAAATATGACCAAATGACAGCTATTTGGTTAGGGTATTTGAGATTCAGACAAGTGAAATATTTGTGGCTCAATTCCACTGCGTCAGTCAATGTCGTGCACTCAGCTAATTCCCGTCCACACACAACATAAGCCTATAATTGAGTAATCGAATTTGGTTGCATCATATGTTAGTGAAAAGTGAATTTTTGATTTTGGTAAACTGTACCTTGTTAGGGCTTTGAACAATAGCTCCATTGCAAAGATTCCACTTAGCAGCAAACTGATCAATAATGTCTTGGTCCTAGGAAAACATTTCTTAGCCACAATAAATACTTTGTTTTATTTAAAGTTATCTTACAGTTGTTTTGCTGATGAAGTTCAACTTCATTCGGCATCTTGAATCAGTATCACTGAGACGACTGTTTCCAAAGATCCTTTTCTGGGGAACCAGATGAGGCAATAGCAGAAGAGCTTTGTTTTTCGAATTATTGTCTAGAAAAAATTTAAAAATTATAAAGCATCTCTGCTTTTAGTATGAACCATTTGAATTTCTGATACCTCTCAATATAGACTCAGCTTCCTCTGGCAGGTCCTCAAATGTTTTTGCCATAAACAAAATCTTTTCCTGCTTTTCCTTAAAAAGGACTTCAAATGGTTCCTTGTAAGCATTTTTTGTCCAGCGCTTGTACTCAAGGTCAACCTAACAACGAGAAAAATGAGGTCTTTTAGCATTGAAAGGTATTAGTTGAACAACCAACGAGAAGTGCATCGTTAAAGGAGAGTCCAAAAACTGAGCAGTACGCAGTTATGTCAACTGCCTCCTTCGTGTTTTGGAAGATTACTTTTGGCTGAAGGAATGTTGATGCTCTAATGGTTTCACTAGACTGATGAGCCATTGAAAAAAGCCTTTTAAGCTCCGAAAGATCAGTCGTTTTCAACACTCGTCTGCTTGTGTCGTACTTTCTCTTACGAGATTTGGACTGGCTGTCTAAAACGACTACAAACCAAAAATTTCTTGAGCACGCTTTGCTAAACCAAATTTTGGAAACATGAGATTTTCTACGAAGTGGAGTTGACAGTCACTCGAAATCAGCGTTGGCAACAAATTTTTTGCAAGAAAAATTTAGGTGGCCCACTTTACCCCATTTTTTTCATTTTAAAGTTTTTCTTTGGTTTTAATCACTGAAAAAAGCCCGAAATAGCATGAGAATACAATTGACAGAACAGTCTTGTGTTCTAGAAGAAATTGGGACGAGTAAATGACCCTCAGAGGTTGCATTATTCAAGAAGCAATTTGAAACTTTAACGCTTGAGTGCGCTACATCTACGTTGAACACATTATCCATAAAGTTTTTGAACTCTTTATACTGGGGTCTTTTTGTTGGGTGTTTATCAACCAGGGCATAAATTTCCAATCTAGATAACTAACGTATAGTCCATTGCGCTCACCAGATTCTTTTTTTAAATGACAAAAACAAAGAAAAAAATGCTCTTTACACCCAACTTTTTCAATTTAAAGTATTATCTTTGGTTTTAATCACTAAAAAGAGCCCAATTTAGCATGAAGTTTTCATGGATAGATCAGCCGTCTGTTCTAAAGGAAATTAGGACGAGGAAAAATCTGAATTTTCTATAAAAATTGCTTCATTTCCTCATACA
>NC_134471.1:59569204-59606704 GCF_964194025.1 Convolutriloba macropyga | reverse complement strand
ACATAATCTATCCAAACTCCTGTAAATATTGGTGTCAATTATAATTCTAGAACACTACCATATCAAAATATTAAAGAGCTTTCAGCTGAAATCACGCGCGTACACACATACATACACAAATATGCAAATACAGAAAAACAGGCGTACACACACGCGCGCGCACACACTCAATAAACACTCGCACACATACACACGGACACACACATGAACACACGCAAATTCAAACACACGGACGCACACACACACACACGGACGACGCACAAACACACAAGCATGCACACTCACACGAACACGCGGACATACAGATGCGCGCACATATACATACAGACGGACACGCAGACACACTCGCACTGACGCTCAAACACACACACAAGCAAACACACTCACAAAAACACGCGATTATACAGACGCGTATACATACAGACGGACCACACACACACGGGCACACACATACACACACCCGGACGTACGCACGCACTGTCGAACAAAATTATACACACACTCTCTCTATCACAGACATGGAAGTACACACGCACACACATACTCACGCAAACGCACAAAAACTCACATGGACACAA
The DNA here is from genome assembly GCF_964194025.1 of Convolutriloba macropyga. Taxonomy (NCBI): domain Eukaryota; kingdom Metazoa; phylum Xenacoelomorpha; order Acoela; family Convolutidae; genus Convolutriloba; species Convolutriloba macropyga. The sequence goes on along the minus strand of NC_134471.1, from coordinate 59,606,126 downwards.
GCACCCGCATGCATGCACATACAAGCTCAGAAACCTACACACACACACACACACAAACTCCCGCTCCTTCCATACACACAAGTATTTCCAAACACACGCATCAAGACACAGACACTCACACACAAACACCTTCACAGACACACACAAACCAATACTACAAACACACAGACTGACGCACACAAAAACAAACACACACACGCATACGCTTACACAAAACCACACACACACACACACACACACACACACACACACACACAGACACACACACACACACACAGTTCCGGTTGAAATGCCCAAAGAAGTACCAGGCTTGCTTTCTGAAATTTTGTTAGTTTTAGCTGAATGTCAGTCCTCAATTAAAAAATATTACCTAAAATATCCAAACTTTTGTCAATTGCAGAATTTTTTGTCAGTTATTGTTCTTGCACAGGGTATGTCCATATCCAAAAACTAAGGAGCTCTTAACTGGAAGGACGCACGCACACAAACAGACATACACACGCACACACATATAATTTTTCGTTCAAACATGAACACACACAACCACACACGGACGGCCTCTTTCTCACACACCCACATATACACACACACTGAAATAATGACGCATCCACGCAGGCACGAGCACAAACAGACACGGACGCACACAAACACTAACACACATACAAACACACCCATACAAACATACATATATATATATATATATATATATATATATATAAATTTATATATATATATATATATATATATACATATATATATTTATATATATATATATATATATATATATATATATATGTATACATACCGTTGTATTCGGAAACGCTCAAAAAAGGTTCCCTACCTGCATTTGGGAATGTAAAGTGCTATAGCCAATCTTCAGCCGTCAATTAAATGTTATAACTTAATATATCTAAACTCTTTACGCTTTTAGACTATTTTGTCAATGATCTTTTTTGAAGAACGCATTACCATACACACATATATTTGAATGCATACACGCATGCACACACATATATGGACACAAACAGACGAACACACACAGGTGAATTGGCGCACAAACGCACGTACATACACGTTGAAACAACACACACACACACACACACACACACAAAAACATGCGCATATACATTCATCATTCCAAAAATGCTTAAAAATGTCCCAGCCTGCATGCTTTGTGGAATGTGAGTTGCTTTAGCTAATCGTCAGGCATCAATTAACTGCTATAACTTAATCTACCCAAACTCTGTAGCTTTCAGACTTTAATGTGAAATATCATTCTTGAACAGAGTGCAAATAAAAAAAACTAAGTAGTCTCAGCTGGAAGACCACACGTCCACACATACGCACACAAAACCACGCAATCACTAACCCACTTACACACACATACACACACGGACTAACATATATACACCCGGATGCATATACACAGAGAAACTCACACACACACGCACACTCACAGACAGACATACGGACGCACACGGACGCCCAAACACACACACACACACAATTACACACACAGAATCAGGCACACTGAAAAGTTCACAAAATTAAACAGAGTCACACACACACACGGACGCACTCACACACACGCGCACACAAAGAAACTCACGGACACACATATATACTCCCTCTTAAGCACACATAAAAATACAAACGGACATACACTCACACGTAAGCACACAAAAACAGAGAGTCCTGCAAATGCGCACGGACGAAAACACTCACACATGCATAAACACTGACGGACGAGCACGCAGACACGGAGGCCCATACACAGAGAAAGGGACGCACACACATACGCTCACTCAAACACACACAGTCGGACGCAGACACAAAAAAACACGGACGGACACACACACATACACACGCACTCACACGCACACACCGACGCATACACACTTATACACTTCCACACGCACACGGACCCCCCCCCCCACACACACACAGTTGTACACCCCCACACGGACGCACAAACAGAGAGACACACACATAAAGGCGCACACATATATTTGCACTTACAAGCATACACACAACACACGCTCTCACAAACATACACACGCAGACTCACACAAATACACACGCGGATGCATATACACACAGAAACGCAAGCGCGTGCGCACACACACACACACAATGTATGCACACACGTGAACGCACATACACTTACACAGACACACAAACACATATCCTGGGCCGATGTTTCACCCCTAATCCGCCTCTAATTAGCGGGGATTAGGGTGTAATGCGTATTCCACTCCTATTTATAGTGGAAAAAAGGGGTAAGCAAGTAATTTTTAGAAAATTATACTATATTTTCTCTCATTCCTACACTCTTTTTATACTTTTTGCTTAGAGTGTAATTTAGGGCGTGGACTGATAAAAATTACACTCTTACACAATTACCAATATAGCCAAATTCAAACTTCTTGTACTAGTGTGAGTTGGAGCAATGGTTAACGCAGACAATGAAAGTAACTTGTTCTACAGGGGTAAGATGGGGGGATCAATCCTCATTACCTTCTTTCACCTTTATTTTTAAAATTACACTCTTATATCTACACTCTTCCACCCTTAATTAAGAGGAGAAATAGGGGTGTAATTTTTTTTAATTTATACACCCTCTACACTCTTTTCCCCGTTATTTTTGGGGAAAAGCCTCGGCCCGGGATACACACAAACATACTTATATGTATATATATATATATATATATATATATATATATATATATATACATATATTTTATTTATTTATATATGTATATATATATATATATATATATATATATATATATATATATATATACGACACACACGGACACAGGAACAATGAAAAACGTACACAAACCAACACGGCCACACACACTCACGGACGCAAGCACACAAGCGCGCACACACACACACACACACAGTCGTACACAAAGTTCCAGTTGAAAAGACTTAAAGAACGTCCTAAGATGCAGGCTTTTTGGAATTTTTTATCCAATTTCCTTAAAATCATTGACCAATATCATAAGTAACTGATATTCTGATAACTACCAACAGATTTATCCAGGAGCTCAGTATCCAAGGTTGAACTGTTGCAAAGTGTGGGATTTCTTTTCCGACTGCTCAAAACAACAATGGGCCTAGTGGTTATCCTAATTCAGAACAAAAATCTGCGGCAACTTATAAAAGATGTGTATCATTATGTAATTTACAATGAAACACCGAGTGACGTTGTGTGGCAGGAACGAATGGAGAGGAATGGTCGAGCGTACCTAGAAGAGCAAAGGAAACGACATGTCGATTCTGTTCCCATGAAAGACGTTCCCATTAATACACATTTAAAGGCCACTCATGACGACTCTTCCCAAGATGCCAGACAAACATCTCCTCTTTGATATTTACTGGCTAGAAGTTATATAGGCTATATGCCCAGAAAATAGCCTGGTAATAGGAATTTCAGGTTTAACAACGAATTCAAACAAGCTTGGTTGCCTCCTCGTTCGTACACTTCGCTATTTTCTCTTATAGTGTTTTCATTAGATGTTAGCTGTGCTTTGATTGAGTATTTTAATGTGACTAAATGAATAAAATCTGTTTATTTCACCCTTTTCTTCATATTCGCCACTTTTTTCAGTCGTAAAGGAGTTAAAAGAAGAAGCACCCAAGTCAAGTAATTTTAAATTGGTTTCAGCAAGTTCTATTCCTTCAATAAACAATTCTAATAAAACAAACCGGTAGCAGATTATTTCAGCCTGGTTTTAAACATGGCAAAATTTTTTTTTGTCTTTGTGCGCCGAGCTACAATTGTGCTTTTGTTTATAGCGCATTAAAACACATCGTGTTATAACAATCCAAATTGACAATTTTGTTTGTAGAATTGTTTCTTCTTGTCAACTTTATCTCAAGTATATCAATTTATCAAGAAAGTCAAAAAAACTTTGAAAAGAGAAAATTTAACAATATAATTTCCCCTTCAAATAATACTTGCATTTCAATTCCAGACTGCATTTGAAGAGGAATTATGTCCTAACACTTTCACAAGATGTCAAACTTTTCGATAACTTAGGACAATTTGAGATAATTGACAAACAATTTTTTTTTTGAATGAGTTACAACTCTCCGTTTTCAGATTTTGAATAGAATGCAGCAGTGAATCCGGCTACAAGGAGTCCAGTAAGTTTTAGTAAGTAGAGTCCGGTAAGTTTCAGAGTCCAGTAAATATAAAAACTTTTTGTTACCTACCGTAATATAAAGCTAGGAAGCAGAGACATGACAATGTTCAAATACAGGACTAACGATACTCAACTACTGTGAAGAAATTTTAAGTATTTTTATCCTTTAAAGTTATATGCTTTGTGCACGTGACGGGTCAGAACAATATGAACGCACATTACCGATGCGTCTTACTGGTTTTCAAAACAACACAGCGGAAAATTCAGCGTTGTTTTAATGAAAGCATAAGTAAAAAAAATAAAGTCGCTAAAATATTCATGTTAATGAAGTTAGGCAAAGTCCCGGTTGTCTGCTATCTTTAAAAATACATTACTGCATTCGAGTGTTAAAATTATACTTTATAAATAGACATCTTTCTTTATTTTTCAAGGAAAAATTGCGTTCTGTGGTCCAGGTAAATCAGCCAATCAGGAGCCACTTGACTGCTTTCATTCATTTGAGGATCAAAAAAGAAGTGTGTGAAAAAGAAGGGAAAACAAACTAACAAAAGAGCAAACACCAATCAAGATCTCTTTATTTTCCCTCTTCCGATAGATTCAAAGCACACTTTTTTATTGGATTAAAAAAGAGTGACTCGATACTGGCACCACGTAATTTCAATCAACTCCACTATCTGTTACTTCTCAATTTGCAAACACAAATTATTTGACCTATTTTGCTTTGTTTAATTGGCGCTATTGATGTTTTTTGTTAGCTCGGAGAGGTATTGAATTTTACATCTGCCGAAAATCATTGTCCGGGTTCGTATTGGTTTTTACCCTGAAGATTGTCATTTGAATATTTGCCCTCCATGAAAGTTGATCGGCTCAACCCTTTTAACCCAAAAGATTGCTCTACACGTGAGAAAAATGCGATGAAAACCATCGCATGCATTTTAGTGCAAAAACGAAATTTTTCAGCGCGGATATATATTTAGAAAGAGCTGCAGTTCTCTTTGCAAAACAAGATATCGGCAATCAAGTAATGATTTTTATTGCGTAGCAATTTCTTTTAAGATCTGAACAAAATAAACCGCTGCTCAGAGCAAAGAAACCGGTATAGATCTGAGCAACGTTTTGATACTTATCACATGAGCTCAGGAAAACAAAATAACAATTAAGATATGAATTATAAGCTAGTTAAATTTCGCAAAAGTTTTTATCAAAAACTTGAAAGTAACAGAGTTTCGCTAATAATGACGGCAAGACGCAAAACAAAAGAAGTAATTCAATTTAACATTTTTTTCTTTTTTTTCAGCATTAAGCAGATTTTCAAAACTCGAATTGAATATTTCATATTAGAAGAGAGAGTGCTGTTTATTTGATTAAAGAAATCGAGCTGATAAAAAACTCTTTTCGTGTACATTATTAGAAGTTATTGATGAAAATTTGCAATACACAAACCTAAAATAGAGTAAAAGAGAGAAACTTATTTTGGAGAGCAAAATAAAAACTTTTATATTTCATTTTCAGAACAAATTTTTCTCATTTTTTAATGCAAAACAAATGTTAATCCTTCATCATGCTGAACGAACAAACAAATATTTTAATGAATGATAACTAAAACTGAACACTTTTTTGTTTGAACAAAGTTTTTGTACATGAAAAAAAATGAATTCTAGAAATTTTTCATAAAATGTTAGATAGTGGTCTAGTAACTGCTCCTTAGCTATCATAATAGTTTCCTTGGACAACAAAATCGAAGACAATTTTTTATTGTTATGTTTCTTTATTGAATTTTGGGTTTGAAAAACAATATAGCATAATGTAAATTAAAATCTGCCAGAAATATTAAATCTTGGTTGTTTTGCACCAATTATATAGTTGCTGTAGGTTGGTGACTTTTTGGCAAATTTTTTCCTAGTTTCTTTCCTAGAGGAAGGAGTCTTCTATGATTATTTGCGTCACCTGCAACACTTGCATCATAGTGTATTTGATAGAACTTCTCAGTTTTCCCACTTGTTTGGATATACCGATTTTGTTACTTTTTGAACTTCGAGAAAAATTTGTAGAAATACTAGAACAAATATTGCAAAACAGACCAATTTTTTCAAGATTTTGTATTTTAGGTTTTAAAAATTTTGTGTGTACTAATTTCATTTTGCTACAGATTGCAACTGAGGTTCATAAATTGATGACGAATGATGACACGTTTGTGAGGTTTTTTCTCAGATTTTGAATGTCTTTAAAAACTTCTTTCGGAACATCCTGCACTACATCACGCATTGAACTACGAAATCCTTTTCGTCACTATTAATGAGCGACCGACACATTATGTGGACACAAAACTTAACAAAACTCATTGAAATAAAAAACTTAAGCTAAACAAGCTTAAAGCTAAACAAGGATGTTCGTTAATGTGCGTTCGCACACAATGTTTCGACCCAAGCTTATCTATATTTTTGACTTAATTGTCAACCTAATGATCAGATAAATAAAAATAGATCTTTGAGTTTAAAAGAAATCGTTACACGACTGAACTACTAATTGAATTGCATAAAACCATGCCTCATCACAGCGCTCACAAGATATGCCATAAGAAAGACTACAAGAAAAAAACAAACAACAAAACAAGCAAAAATGGAAATTTTTAGCGAAATTCATGAAGAAGAGAAAAAGAAACACAAAGATTGACCACTAACAAAACTTTTATGAAAACGCATTTTCTCCAACAAACAAAACATCAGTTACGACATGATATTAATGGAAAAATAGTTTTTGAATTACAAGGAATTGGATGGAACCTCTTAATGGTGAGAATAAGTTTCAAAATGACGAAAAGAACAAAAACTAAAAATTATAAAAAAAATATTTAAAACGAACAATATAATAAGCTTTAATACCATTCGCCATAAACTGACTGCAAGGAGTAAGATCATTTATTCAATCCTTAATTAAAAGCCTATGAGACCAGTCAGCATTTTATAACTAAGCGAAGAATCTAAAAACAAAGCTAAAGACAGCAAATTAAAAAATTGAGCGAGAAAAGTGTCCAAGCCAATAACAAAATGAGATTTTTGGTAAGAATTTTTTTTTACTAAACTATGCACTAACTAAGCCTAAATGAAAATACGCTAAACTATGCCTCAATGAGAAGGCGAGGATGTTTGTCAATCATAAGTCATCAACAGGACTTCTCAATAAGTCTTATGCTCATGAAAACAACAACAAATTGATGCAAAAACCAAAAATTCAGGAGAAAAATGCGAGAGGAAAGTGTCGCAGCCATTTAAACCATGAGCGGTTATCTGAAAATTTTATCTACGAACAATTGAGCGTCTCCTATGAGCCTCTGCGAACTATCAATATAGGATAATTTAAGAAAACTTCAAAGGGAACTGAAGTTACAAAACAAATATCCAAAAGTTAGAAAAATTTTGAAAAATTGTGGCATCGAAGTCAGAAAACCAATAGTTAGAAGACAAAGCCGCTAACCATACTCATCTTAATTGCAGTAGAAAAAAGAGGGCCTGTCGTTCCTGAGACTGATATACAAATTACGAAAACAAATTTAATATTGGTTTATGTCCAAAAAACTCTAAAAAATTGTTTCAAAGACTTACAGCCATTAAATTCAGAAGTTTTCGACGGCAGTTAAAAAATACACTACGTTTTACCTCGATGGGAAACTAAGGATGTTAATTATTGATATGTTAATACCACATCACAGTAATATGGCATCACAAAAGGTCCTATGATTAAGAAAACGACGACAAATGCAGGCAAAAACCAAAAAATTCCGCAGAAATGCGAGAAGAAAGTGTCAAAGCCATTTATACCAGAATATTTTCTCTAAAAACATTAACTATGATACAGTGGACGTTTTTTCTAAGCCAATGGGAGCTATCAGTTTAAGGATACTTAGATAAGATTTCAAAAGAAACCAAAATTGCATAAAAAATTCGAAATGTTATTTTGAACGTATGATAACTCGTGTTATCGATGTCATAAAACCAATATTCAGTAGACAAAATCGCTCGCCAGATTAACTTTTGGTGAAGTAAAAAAGAATGGGGTGCTGTCAATACTGATGCTGACTCACTGTTCATGAAAAAAATTTAATATCAGCTGATGTTAAAAAAAAATTCGAAAAATTATTTTTAAAATCCTAACAACCTTTAAACCATTAGCTGTCCACTCAAGGCACTATATAGGTTTATCAAATGCATATTAGGAAACCTATTGCGTTTTTAGTCAGCGAGTTTATGCCGTAGGACTCCAAAAATTTACTAAAATTTCAAAACGAAAATCAAAATGTCCTTAAAATTTTCGAAAACTCAGAGTCGGAGACAAAATAAACATGAGCGATTCCTTGAAAACTATTTTTTGTTAAATGAGTACGTTTTGACTGTAAATGAGGTTTTTCACGAACTGAACCTCGATATGAAAAGTGACTAGTCTCTAGGTGATTAAAAAACAATAATAAATAGCAGAGTTTTCAGCTCTTAAATTGAATTCCAGTTTCTTAATGATAGTGAACTTCCTCATGTGACCAGAACTAGTCCTCTTATTGCTCTATTGGTAACATAAAATTGTTTCATTTTGTTGCGTGAAATGTAATTTTGAGGAAATAAATTTAAAGAAAAGCCTTAATTTGAATAAAAATTACGCTAAAAGTGAACAAAATCTTGCAAATATCACGTGGTCACACAAAATTTTAAACCCCTCAATACATCCTCAAAAGACACAAAATTCAAAAAATATTTTTAGTTTCGAATTGTACGCTGGACGAGCTTTTTAATGATGCCACTCACATTTCTCTATGATGAATATATCGATCGGCCAAAATTGTCTGAACAAAAAAAAACCATTTGAGTATTTAGTTCCTGCCTCCCACAAGTGGAGTCGGAACAAAAAAATGAAACCCGAGAAAATAATAAATTTGAAGAATCTTTATAAGGCGAACCATTAAAAGACCAAACTAGACACCTCTCTTCTATTTATAACATGAAAAAAATGTGAGCTACATTTTTTGGTAGACAGAAATTGCATGTCAAAAAATTCTTTATTTTCCTCATATCCGGCCTTTCCTTCAAATTAATTGAATGTGGCGGCTTCTTCACATGTAATTTTTATTGATCTCAGCTAATGCATATTTTCCGTCACTTTCAGCATATATTTATCAACTTTCTTATCATAAAAAATTCTGATGGAAGTTCAAAAATGCTAGTTCAAATATGATAGTTCAAACACGTTCTATAATTGATATTTGCTTAGTCTACTCTAGTTTGCATACTTGGGACAAAACAAATCAGCCTTTTCCTGAATGGAGGGAAATGAGGCAGATTGTTTAGGGTAAACAACCAATCATCATTCTCATATCTATCATGGTCGCACACCTATGCCGCATAAAAATACATCTTTTCCATCAAATTTCTTCCCTTTATTTCTCCTCTATACATGGAAATCATTCCCATTAGTAATATTAGCTTCCTTTTGTAGTAAAACAACAAAGCAAGTAATAAAGAACAAGAGTGATTTTAGAACATATACGAGGGCAAGCGTGCAAAGGGGCAAAAATTAAATAAAAACGGGGGGTGAAATTTTAAATCAGCGTTAATATTAAGCACCAAATTTTCTGACAACTTTCAAACTATTTCCAACCGAACGCTTTCTTCCTTTTCTTTTTATCATTCTGTTTTAACTGAAAATTTGTATTTATATTTCATCCTACTTTATCTACTCTTATCTTTGAACAGGTTTACAAATTTGCCAAGACCAGAAGATAGCCAATAAAAGTTTTCCCCTCATAAACTCGAAAAAGGGGGAAATTCGATTGAACATTTTTACCAATCAGACGTTTTAAAAAGTAGAACATTTAACATTTAAGGTTTACAAAAAAATTCAGACGCGTTCCAATTTACAAATTAACGGCGTTGTCTGTGCCCCCGCCTACTAACTAGAGAAACCACAAATCAAATAATTTATTAACTCTATTCCTTACCCTCAGACACTTTTATTGCAGTAATTCTTCCACGCTACATTTCACCAAGAAATGATGCTTAACTCTAAATGCATATCGCTTTTGCCTGTTGCTATTCTTGCGTCGTTAATTCACGTTGCAATCGTGAACTCTTACTTTATCGATTCTGATCAAATTGCAAAAAGGTTTGATCAAATACCAGAGGAACAATCTCTGCGTGATATTTTAACGGACGATGATTCAGAAAGCGATGAAAATGAAGAATTCCAGAATTTTGACCTTGAAGACCCGGCAGATCACGGGTCGATTCCGGAGGTGAAAAAAAGGACGCTGGTCATTCAGGGCATCAAACACTACAAAACATCGGTTAGTTGTTGTAATAAATTCGTCCTATTTTCAAGACTGCTTTGTCAAATTTTGACAATTACTTCATATAGTTTTCAGAAAAGGGATCATTTTTTAAGCAAGAAACGGGAAATATATTTTGCTGGTCATTTTCCACCATATCAGATCTACCAGAACTTAAAAAAAACTCATTTAACATGGACATCGTCTTGTTTTGTACGGATTACTACCGTACTGTAACGCAAACAATTGGCTACCTATTGTTGGTATTAACCCCTCTATCATTTCACCCCGATTTTAATCTTTCTATAAAATAAGGATTATTAAATTAGCAATATAATCATTTGGCCATGCCTCACGGGCCATGGTCATGCATCAGCGGCCCGTGGGACTTGATATAAAACTATCACAGTCGAATGTGGGATTAATTTATCCACTTAATTATGACAAAACATGCCTTTAATATCGACTGCTATTTGGCGAGAAGAAATGCTAGAGGGGTGAATAAATCGGGGTTAAATGATAGGGGTTTAAATGAATTGGGGTGGAAAAAAAGTAGAACCAGAAATCAGGGTTCACAGATTTCAAGTTCTATGAGAATCAAAATACAATAGCCCCGATTTCAAAAACGCAAAATGAAAATGTCTGAGAATGCTATTGTCATTTAAACGTCTCCATTCAAACAAATTTTTTGCGCATTTCTTGATCCATAAAGAAATCGTACTATACAAAACATTTGATGTAAAATTTATGGTATACATGAAAAAACAAGAAGGCTCTTGTGATTTGTGCGTAGCACAGAACGTTCCGACATACCTCTCAAGGTTTTAAAAGCAATTTTTTTATTCTGTTGCGAGTATCCAAAAGCAAATTAGAAGCATTGGAGAAAATTAATTTATAATTACTGTATGAACCACAAAATATATTATTTTTTTCACACACACATACACACACACCACACATAATAGACAAACAAACACCGACAAATAAATACGAAGCCCAAAACCAAAATAACTATTCTTAAATTTTCTTTTCGACAATTTGTCAACAGTCAATGTTCGTCACTGATCATTTAGGTCTTCATTATTTTTTCCCAAAACCACACAGGTGTAGAATCTTTGAGGCAACTGTGTCTCCAAAATAATTTGGACTCGAAATTCTGAAAATAAGCTTCTTGGACAATTTTTTAAATAATTTCGCAGATGTGTAGTCCGCAACATAAACAACCCACAGTAATGATTTTGAACTGATTGAAAACAGTATTTTGTAGCAATGATTAAGTATTTTTTTATTAATCATAATTTTTGATAAGTCTCTCTCAACCTCTAATTCTGTCCAACATTTAAAGAGGCTAACTTTCTCAAGCTCAAGTTCTTTCAGTAGAATTGAGGAAAATTAAGGAGAATTGGCTATTAGTAAATTTGACATTTTGGGGCTTTCACTATTCTAAGTCAGAGTATTTTCTAAAAAAAGCAAAATTGTAACAATTTTCAAGTGAAATGTAAAAGAAAAAAACTTCCTTTGCTTCCATAAAAAAACTCAATTAACAGAAACCGTCGAAGCCTGATAAAAAATATGAACAGGTGCGTTAACTTTTTCAATCTGGCAATCCATAGACTGTCCAAAAATTGTTGTACTTCATTATACAGGAGGAGATTATTCCGAAGGATCTGCTCTGACAATATCAGGAATGAAAATAAAAAAACGATCAATAGTTCTCAATCTTTACATTTCAATAATTAATTTGGTTGATATGATGTTGAAATTATGAAACCCGACCGGACTTTTTAAGTCTTCAAAGCTTTTCCCAATAGACACATTTAGTTCTGATGAAGTAAGTAAGATTTCCTTGTAAAAAATATTCTAGAGTTCATGAAAAAAAAATACAATTTTTCTGCTTTTAGTTTCTCCTTTTCAAGTTAATTTTAAGTTAAATTTTGCCAAATTAAATACTCTAAATAGCCTGAAGTCTTTGATTTTTCACAAAAAGTTCATACAGGGAAAAATGTTCGTGAACCTGTTTTCTACAGCAGAACGAAGAGAGCGTGATACAAAGTTTCTTACATTCTAGGCTTTTTCCATACTTTCCCAAAATTAATTTTTGTGATATCAAAAACTAAATTAGATACAGTTTAAAAAAAGTGAATTACATCCTAAATCATCAGAATCCAAAAATCTAAGTTGAATATTAAAACATAAGTAAGAACTCAAAATTTTCTGGACATGATATAAAGTGTCAGCAAGTGATTAGAAAACCGATTATACCACTCATTCCTTCAAATCTTGGCATTGTAGTTTTTAACAAAACTGAATGCTAACTTAGTAATTTCATTGAAAATATGAAATCGAATGGACGGAATGCACAGCGCCATACCACCGAAAAGTTTCAAAACGAAATAGGTTTTCAGTTCCTGACAAAAATTTTGATCTGATTCAACTAATAGGAAACTAAACAACGTGAATTATTTTATGTTAAGAAAAATTTTGCCAAAAAAGGTTCAATTAAGTTAGTCCTTTTGATATTTAGATATCTGGTAATATTGAACTGTGTTTTGTTTTAAAATCTCATGTTGTCAAAGTTTTTGGCGTAGTTTAGCAATAAAGAAAAAAATGATTAGTTCTGATGGAATAAGAAAAACTTGTCTGAAAAATTTGTCTACAAAAACAAGTTTTTAAAAACAGCAAACTTTTGTACTCTTTTAGTTTGTCATTTTCAAAGTTGATATTTGCTAATTTGAGAGCACTAAACAGCCTGAAATCTTTGATTTTCCTAGACATTTTTCCCCACAAAAATGGTTCCTAACTCAGTTTTTTACCACCAGAAGACATATATAGTGTCTTAGTAATTTTCGAAACAAATTTCGAGAAGAATTCTCACTTTTAAGGTTTGAAATGGTAAAGAATAAATGTTGAAAAATTGCCATTTAACCTACCTCAATTTACTAAAAATTGACCTGTATATTTTCCCGTTTGTTTTTATTTTGAATTTCGACCTGATCTGTCACGCTCAACCCCCTCGAGCAAAAGTTTCAATTTTTCCTTCGAATTTTTAAGGAGTTCTCTTTCTTCATTTTTCTGTTAATTTTTAATGGAAATCAAAACAAGATCACCCGAGATACAAAACGGCGTTCTTCTTTTTTCACTTTGATGCGTAAACAAAACATGAAAATTGTAATGAAGAATAAATAACAGCCTTTCAAATATATATATATATATATATATATATATATATATATTCATATATATATATATATATATATATATATATATATATATTTTTATATATATATATATATATATATATATATATATATAAAAATATATATATATATATATATATATATATATATATTTTTATATATATATATATATATATATATATATATATATATTTTTATATATATATATATATATATATATATATATATATATAAAAATATATATATATATATATATATATATATATATATATATATATATATATATATATATATATCATTCCTAAAGAAGTCTAAACACTTTCTATTTTTCTTTAAAATCAAACATTAAACGAAATTCAAACGCAGACAGCAATAATTTTCAATCATTGGTTTGCAGGGCGAAAATAAGCTAGAAAGGAGTTTTTCATTATTAGTTTTTGTGAAACTAAATTAGACACAGTTACAAAATGTGAATTTCATCCTAAATAATCATAATCCAAAAATATAAGTGAAGTCTCAAAGTGTACGTAACAAATCAAAATTTGTGAAGGTGATACAACGTATCAGCAAGTGATTGGAAACTTGATTACGCCAATCATTCCCGACAATCTTGCCGCTGTAATTTTTACTAAAACCCAGTGCTAACTTAGTGACTTAAAGGAAGTTATACACTCAAGTGGACGGAATGCACAAGAAAAAGTTCCAATAAGTAATAGGTTTTCATTTAATGAAATTTGATTTGATAAAACTGAAGCTAAAGGACATGAAACACGTTTATGTTCACAACGTTTTTGTCTAGAAAGATTCCATTGAAATAATCCTTTTGGTATGTAGATATCTGGTAAGATTCAACTTTTTATCCTGAATTTTACTTAGAGGTGAGGTTTTTCCATGTGAAACATTGCATTTTTGCAATGTAGAAATTGGAATTCCCATCTGTTTTTGTTTTTCAGAACACTTCGAAATAATTTATTGAATAAAATTTTACTGATATTACTGTTGATTTTTATTCAAATTTTTTCACGTAGATGATTTTTATTTTTTTTGTCTGCTGAAGTTCAGATTGTGACACGTAATTTTTTCCTCTGTTATATTCTCTTAGTGATCTATTTCAATTTCTCTCTTAATTTTATTTTGTTGATATAATCTTCCTAAACAAAACGTTCAAAATTGTTCAAACTTGTTTTTATCAAAACTATTGCTTAATTTAAGTTTATTGCTATCACTCAATGTTCTACGGTTCTATTAGCGTAAGCACTTTCTTGATTAGATATCTTCTGCAACAATATTTCATTTAGTGTTAGTTCTGCTGCAAAATGAGGAGTTTGAACTTTTCTCCATATGTCTTCGTTTTTCATTATTTTGCAGGACCGAAATTCCGCTTCGTGATAATCAACCAAGGATCCCATATATAGGCCTCAATTCTATTGATGACCATTTTAAGTGAAGCAAAATTGTGATCTCGAAAATGTTCTTTTTCGATTTCTATTCAAGCCTTAAGTTAACCATTCTAAATATTTCAAAATTTTTTGCTCCTTAATTTTTTTTGTTTTGTTGTTGTACTGCAACCAATTGTCAATCTGTATTGAAATGCAGGCTACAAAATTGTGTTGAGTATCTTAGTTTGTTGATCATCTCGTTTCTGCGATTTTCTATATAAAGTTCAGCAGCTTTTTGTTAGCCTTTAACCGGATTGAACACCGAGAACTTAAATTTGCGGAGACAATTTACTTAAAACACTCACGTGCACATTTTAAAATGCCGAAACTCTGCAGTACCAGAAGTCAAAATGCCAGAAGTTGCTACTTAGCCAGAAGTTGAATTTCGTTGACTTTCGTCAATTTAGAACGTGCGCGTTTCGTGTTTTAAGCATGGTTAAGTGACTCTGCAAAAGTCACTTCAAAATTCTGACTTAATATCTCGAACCGCTTCTCGGTTCTCGTTAAACGCCAGAATTTCTCAGTGACTTCAAGCAGAGTCACTTAACCATTACTTAAAGTTTTTCCAACTATTAAATGTATGAAAAAATTCAGTTGTAAATTTCAATTAGAAAATATGGCTTGTAAGCAAACTAATCATTACATAAAAACTGTAAAATGATTGCACATAATGGTTAAAGATTCAGAAAGCACGTTTAAAATTCTGTTTGACGATAAAGAATCTTTGTTCACTTTCCCATCCCACTGGATACAAATTCCTTGTGTGTCTAAAACGAAATTCTTTCTGTCAGTGAATAATCTTTTTTTATTCAGCATTGCTGCATTCACAAAGTTTCAACTTACGGTTTCAAGTTGGCGTCCAACAACGTCTCGCTTTTCGAACCGAGTCTAGAAAGAAACAAAAGGTACCTGCCAAATTTTTTAAAATATTATTATCCGACTGACGTCATGAATTAAACGATAGCAACTGGAAGCAAACGGATAAAATCATTATATTGAAAATTTAATATACATATTTGCTTTTCAGATCACACATTGATACAAGTTCTGAATCGCTGACTCACCCTCTTGACACTTGAATTACCTACTCAAAAATTTGCTTTTTCTATACAAATAAGCTAAATAAGATGAATTTTCTCGGCTTACCCCCTCTACCCTCGAGTCCCTTCCTAGTGAGTCAGCCTTCTCTGTTCTGAATGCACTCTGGTGTCTGTAGAAGGTGCCTGGTACCACTTCACTACTAGTCCCCCTCATTGTAGCCACTGGAAGACCTCCTGACAGGATCTGCTGCTCCTCAATTTGTTCACACGATGAAGACATGTTGTTTTGATTTCTTACTTGCGCTTAAAGTTGGGCAGTTTTCAAGGAATGAGTTGGGCTTTGAAGTTGCACCGTTTGAATGTTAATGAATCTATGAACGAACCCGCCCGTTTAAGTACCCTGCACCTGTATTGTATAAGTTGTGTTTGAATATTTTGTTTAATCATTACATTGTTCTCTGTCATTGTTCTCCTACTACATTTGGAAAGACAGTTTAATTAACAATTAGCATGCCAATATGGAAATTTACGTCAGAGATAGTAATTTGCCCAACTTGATAGGCAATCTCGAAAACAATCTTAGATTGCAACAAACAGATCATTGAGCGAAATTGAATCGAACTTATCTGATAGATGAAGTTTCGTTTGCGATTAATAAACACTGAGTTTGATCTGCAAAATAATCAGCCAAAAAATCTGAATAAATTGGTAATCGACGCCAAAGTTTTTATGCTGACAAAGAGGCGGATTGTGGCTTATGGTACCAAACGCTCTTGCGATGTCCAACCCGGGCCCAGGTGTCCACCCGTATTAAAAAATTATTGAGCGACCATAAGTGTGAAAAGCAAATTCCATTCTTAAATAGCAGGGAAAAGAGTGTAAGAGTGGAAAGTACACTTTTTTAATTGCTCTCAAACGAAGTTTGTAGCAATTATATTAGTCCAGTCCGTCTTTTTTAATGCAATTTTTCAAGTGACCGATTTTTTGTCTGACCCATTTGACTTTTCGTCCTCAAAAACGGGATAAAAAGGTAGCGCCCAGCTGGCATTAAGTGCTCTTAGAGCCTTTCAGCTCACTAGTCTGCAAGTATGCGATTCACAGAAACTGTTCTGGAGACTTGTACTGCGGTTCTTAAAGGTTGACACCCCACAACACATCCCCTTCCCACAAAAGCCCGCACCCGCCACAGCAGCCCACCCTCTCACTTCACCCCTCCCCCCCCCCCTAATACCCACCACTGCACATCGTTCAGACCGCAAGGACCCCGTGCAGCCAAAAACCGCACTCTCACCGTTGACCCTCCCCCTCTGTTACCCCCACCCACTTGTCCCACCCCCTCCATCCCACCATCAGCCTTCCGGTGCACCCCACGCTGCGCTCATCTGACGACCCAACAATAAAACTAAAACTAGCCTCACTAAACTGTGGCTAGCTACTGACGAAGTCAACCGCTCGCCGGTTGTTTCAGCAATTCGCCCGACGTTAGTCGGCTATGTTTTTATTCTTTACACTCCCTACTCCTCTCGTATTACACTCTCAAAATTTCCTTATGATTACACTTTTTACAAACAAAAGGACTGCATACTTGGAATAATTTTTTTTTGGTTGTGCTTGAGAGAGAGAGAGAGAGAGTTCGCCAGTTTGATCTATTAAAATTCCAAAACGCCTTCATTTTTAAAACTATTCTCATAATTTTCTTTCTATGCCTTTTCCGTTTTCTGTTCAAAAATAATCAAATCTGAGGTACAATCTGTCGAATAGTCTCCGCTATAATTCAAAAATTTGCTTCCGTCCTTATTTGGTAAAAAAAACTGGACACAATTGCGGAGTAGAGGGGTCGGAAAATCATGCACTATGACGCATATTAATTAGCCTACTTTCTACAATTCATTCAATTTATATTCAGTTATATACTTCAATCTATGTTCAAAGAGGCGACAAGCTGGGTGCATTATATTTTTATAGTAACTATTGGGGATTAAGTCTTGCTTGTCGAATGGAAAGTAAGCCAATGCAAAGACAGTCCGATTTATGTTTCGATAGGTAGTGCAGCATGTATATCATAAGTTGTCGGATGGGATATTATCAAAAAATTACCAGTTGCATTATGCAATAATAATGCTACCTCTGAAACCCGTGACTTGTTTCACGGAACTTTCGACAGTAAAAAGTGGGAATTTTATCCCAATTCAAAATAACCTTGTTGAGCCTGAGAAGTAAACAAACTGGGAATTAAGTAGGCTTGTTAAAAGAAACGCAAAAAAAACTAGTTTGTCGAATATGGAAGGTTATTGTTGATCTAACAAAATGGCAAACGATATCTTAACAAAATAGTTGATTTCAAAGTAAAACGTAATGGAGCTCTCCATTCTATAACTACCTACTCTTTCATTGCGGCATGACTTTACTAGACCATTTTTTTTAGAAATTTGCCTTGCTTCCTTTTCGACTTGTTTGACCGCAGACTGATATTTCTGTTGTTTTCTTGAAAATTTTTCAAGTAAGGTCAATATTGGTAGTTTTTAATTTTGATGGCGTTTCTCCACTAAAAGCCATCTGCGAAGTTCAGTGTTGTTTTTCTGAAGGATTTACAAAGGGGCTATCCCAGGGCCTGCTTTTAATAAGTGGTCATCAATTGAGTCTCTATATGTCCATTTAAAATTCTAAATGGCTCTTTGTTTAATGCATATTTTTTTTCTTTTTCAAAACATGTTTTAAAATAAAACGCCTGAGACGCCGTTGCGGGCTACACTTTGGATATCAATTTGTCATAATGTTGATAAATAACGTGATACATATTTCATAAATTAACAAGGAGGCTCGTTAATGTGCGTTCGCACATGATGTTCCGACCCGCGTTCATCTACATTTTTACATAACTGTCAACCAAATGAACGGATAATCAAAAACTGATCTTGTTTAAATAAATTGTCAAAAAAAAAACATTCGTCAAAAACATACGACAGACAACATCAAAAATCAGAAGGAACCATAACTACATAATTTTTTGTTAGTACAAAACATATGGGATTTCATATTAATGAAACTAGGTAACAAGTTGACAAAAAGATGCAAAAATGAGGCAAAATTCAGAAATCAACCAATATTTTTTCAACAAATAATTACAAAGGTCTTAAAAACCATCAGCTTTAAACACAGAGTTTCTTGTTGAATATACTGAAAAGTTTTTGAAAAACGGATAGAATCTGTCTTTTGTTAGACTAATTCACAGAATAGGACTAAAGGTGAAGAAAAACTGAGAAAATCAGAAACAATTTGTGAAAACACAAAATTTTTGAAGCCATTAAAATCTTCGGCTGTTATCTGAATATTATGTTTTTTTTGGTTCAAAAAATAATTAAACTATTTCAGTAAAAACTATTTTCAATGAATGAACTATGTTCAATTGGGACGCATTTGATGATCATTGGGATCTGTTATTACGCATGACAACGCGTATTGTTCGAAAAGTTAAACATCAATTACGACGTAAAATTGATAGTCACTTCAAAAATAGAATTAGAGGGAAGTGGATGGGGCCTCTCAATGACGAGAGTTAGATACAAATTGACAAATATAAGAAAAAAAACAAAAAATTAAAAAAAAAACATTTTATAACAATTATTATCATAAACTTTAAATCTGTTGGCTATAAACTTACTGCATTGAGTAACTTCATTCATTAGGTTACAGGCTAATGGAACCTCTCAGATCTTTACGACTAAACAAAGAAAAAAATAGGCAAAAACAGCAAATTGAACAAAAAAAATTAAGAGAGAAAAGCGTCGAAGCCATTAAAAAAAATGAACTATTCATTGAAAACTTTTTCATTTTCAAAAATTTTTTAACAACAATTGAATTCTTTTTTATAACAAATTGACTTAAAGAAACCAACAAATATGAACAAAATATAAAAACCACGAAACTTCTGAGAAAAACCATAGTATCAAGGCCATCAAATTCAATAGCATTCAACGGAAATCAATTAATTAAAAATATATATTAAGTTATACTTCGATGAGAAGGCAATAATTTTTTTTTCTAAATAATCAATAAGTCATCACAATAAGTCGTATGACTAAAAAATACGACATCAATAAGAGGCAAAAACCATAATGCAATTAGAAAAAATTGAGAAGACAATGTCGGAGCCCTTTAAAACCATTTGTTCTTCTCTGCAAACTTTATCTATGATCTGTTCAAAGTCCTCTTTATGCCAACGGGGACAGGCAATGATAGGATAAGATGATAAGAATTCGAGAGGATTCAAAATTGTTAAAAAAAAATAACCAAAAATTCAACGAAATTATGACAAGTTGTGGCATTCAAGTCATAAAGGCAATACTTAGAAGATAGAACTGCTAATCAGATTATTGTTGCAGTAAAAAAAAGAATGGATTTTGGCAATAGTGAGACCGACTTACAGTTCAAAGAAACAAATTTAAGATCGGTTAATGCCCAAAAAAGAATTTTTGTAAAAGAAGTTTTTTTAATAAATTTTTAACAGTCATTAGCTGTCCTCTCAAATTACTACATAGGTTCGTTCACTGCTCTTTAGGAAGCAAATTGCGCTTTTAGTCGTCGAATGTATGCCATAGGACTTCAAATTTTTATCAAAAAAAGAACATTTGAGTTTCAAAAAAATTACGAAAACTCAGAGCCGGAACCATAAAAAATGAGCGATTCCTCAGAAACGAAATATTTCGGCATCATTAGGCATCATTCGACTGTAAAGGAGGTTTTTCATAAATAGAACCTGGATTTGAAAAAAAAACTAGTCTCGAAGTGACTTGAAAAAAAATTAAAAATGACGTTCTTCTTAAAATATCAGCTCTCAAATAGAAATCGATTTTTTTCTTATAATAAACTTCCCTATGAGACAAAACCGACCCCTTTTTTAAGGCCTTTCGTCGGTTAGAAACACAAGATTGTTTCATTTGCAGCATTAAAAATATTTTTGAATTGATATTTTTTGTAGAAAAAAATCTTAATTTGAACAAAAAGTGAACAAAATCTTGTCAAACATCACGTGTTCACAGAAAACTTCAGACCTCGATAACTCCTCGAAAAAAAAACGAAATTCAAAATAAAATTTCTTTAATTCCGAAATTTACGCTGAACGAGCTTTTTAATGATACCACTCACATTTCTCTACGATTAATATATCGCTCAGCCAAAATTGTCTGAACAAAAAACCATTTGAGTATATAGTTCCTCCCCCCACAAGTGGGGTCGGAACAATAATTTTTTATGAGGAAAATTGTTTTGAAATCATTAATTCATTTTGTGAAGGTATAACAGGTCACACAAATGTTTTAGGTTGTGTTGTCGATACCAAGTGGTCAGTTTGAAAAGGGAGTAATTATCATAAAAGCAATGTGTTGGCACCTTACGATCACTTTTGTTATTTTCCTACCATTTTTTAATCAATGCTGCTTTGTGTTGTGGGGGGAGTTAACAAGTCAATATCAGGCTGGTTACGTTCCCTTATAAGGTCATGCTGGTTACATTCCCTTATAAGGTCATGCTGGTTACAGTCCCTTATAAGGTCATGCTGGTTACAGTCCCTTATAAGGTCATGCTGGTTACATTCCCTTATAAGGTCATGCTGGTTACATTCCCTTATAAGGTCATGCTGGTTACAGGCCGGTTTCAAATTAGAGAGGTCGGCACCTCTTTTGTCCAGTTTTTGCAATTTATTTTAGAAAAAAGCATTTTGGCAACGTTTGTGTATTTTTTTCTTTTCTCACTCAAGGAGCAATAATGAAGAGCTTAGTCTTGACTCAGAAATTTTTTGCCAGACACTTTTATGTAACTTGAAGTATATTTCCCCCGGCTTTACAAGAACTTAAAACGACCGTTATACTTGTAAAAAGTGATTCAAGCTGTTCTTTGATCTGCTAAAAGGCAACTGCCATTGTCGTGTTGGTATCCAATTAAAACGTGACTTAGGGGTTCTGTCTATAAATTCGTGTGGGTTTTTTTGGATCTTTGTAGAACATTTGCAGGAAAAACTATTATATTGTCATTAATGCGAGACTGAAAAGCTTAGAATAAAATACATCTCTAGAATTTGACCGAATAAATTCATGACAACAGCTGATTTTGTCAGTGATAGCTGCCAAATAGACAGCTGAGGAAGCTATTGTAAATTGTACAAACAAACAACTTGAATTGCATTGAGATTTTCATGTGTAAACTCAGTGCGAAATAGCAATTTTGTAATTTCCGACGAAGTTGAAAATTTTACTTATGCCATTTTAGCTGTAAGGACACAATGGCAGTTTATTATGCATACTGGATACTGCATAATGATTATACTGCATATTGGATGCATAAAAACGGGGGGGGGGGGGGAGGGTGGGGAGGGGGGAGGGGGTGCGTTCAGATGACGTTCCGGGTGCGGAGGTATGAGTTGAATATGATCTAGAAATCTGTTAGACAATTCTAATGAGTGATACCGCCGCGTTGGCTTGCAACTCACACAAAATATGGAGAGCATATTTTTTCTTGTTCAGACAATTATATTATTGTTGAAATTATTTCAAAGGAAATTTTAAATTATGACTTTATTCATGATGATGCACTAAATGAGCAAAAAAGGAACGGTAAATCAGAGAAAAAAGAAATTTAAAAAAGGAAATGATTCGCACTTCTATCAATGTGTGCTTACATTTAATTTAAACTATAAAGGATAATTTTGTATCAAATAAAAGCATATTTGAAGTTAAAAACGTGAATACAAATTTTTAGAACGAGTGCTGCCAGCCTTAATTTTCGACGGCAAGACAGTGTTGTCTCAAATTTTATTCATCAGTTAAATTAATTGCCATGAAAAATGTCTGTATATTTTGGCTACTGATATGTGATGGAATTTTTTGTTAAGAAAACTAACTATTGTTAATTTAAAAAATAACATTGAACCAGTGCGCTTGATATACTAATAAAAATTTCGGTTATCTCAGTCGTCTAAGACTATTTCATAAGGGTCAGAATTGATAACAAAAGCAAAATTAAAAGAAATGATCATTTTAATTCACTTTAATGTGATTTGTTTGCAACATGAAACAAATTGATTTAATACTGTCTGAAAAAAAATTGAAATAAACTTTGAGACCCAATCTTTGATAAATTTGATTATTTTCACCTTTTTTATAACTTTTCGTGTGTTGGTGGGAAGAACGTCTGTGCTACCTTTCTGCGAAACTTCCTATCACTATGAACCAAAAATGGGGCTAAGATTCCAGAGACATGTCAAAAATACACACTTTTTTGTTTGCTTAAAAGCTGTTATGATAAAATAGCAAACGTTTTCAAAAAATGCGGCTGTTAACTAATACTGAATTTGTATAAAAGTATCCCGCTCTAGAACATAAATTCTTGATTCAATTTCCCCCAATTTTTTGTAATTCCTCAAATTTTCCAGGATAATTTTTGTTCCTTTCGATTTCCTCAAATTTTTTTTTAGATTAACTTCCACGTTACTGCTTTCTTTTCTGATCGTTGCGACCCATTTTGTGGGGAATATTTCTGTGTTCAACTGGATTTTTTTCTGCAGTCAATTTTGGCAAATCAATATAATCATGCCAGAGAGTTGGCGCCGTTATCGTTCAAAATCTCGTCTGGCGAGGAAAATAAATAATTGAAAATGTTTTTCTTTTGAAATTCGCTTTTCTACGGAGTTGTCGAGCTTTAAATTTTTCTGAACTCTTGACTGATTTCCGTTGTTTTATTCATATTTTCCGTATTTTTACTCAAATTGTTGACAATTTTGTCAAAGAAGTTGTTAAATCTACAACAATAGTGTTATTGTTTTTAATTTTTTTCAATAAAAAAACATAGAAGCGTTGCTGAACTGTTTGATTCGTCTTTTTGGCAAATAACTCAGCTGAGTTTTTCAAAGTTCATCAAAAATAAAAAAAAACAAGCCTAAAAGCTGCCAACTAATTGTTATAAAACTTCAGCAAGGGGAGTTTTACTTTTTCTTCACATGAGAGTGTTCTGGAATGAAACTTTAATAAATTTGTTTTGTCAAAAATTTTTTTTGATAGTTTAAATTGATACTCATTCAAGCTTCATGATTTGTTTTCAAGCAGTCAACTTTTTGTCAAATTATCTGTTTTACTTACTTTTGGAACACTTACATGCTTTCAATGGAGGAAAGTCAATAGTGAGTCTACTTTTCTACTTTTTTCTAATTCTGGACTTTTACAATCCAAAATTTACCCGGATTGTAATAGGGCACTGTTATTTTCAATTTAGCTTTTTTTATTATTCATGAACGAGAGTTATTTCCAATCGAAGCTCACTTATTGACAGATCGAACATTTATAGTAATTTCATTGAAAAGTTTATGGTTTTTATGAATTCAACGACGTGTTTGCGTAAAATTGTTTGTGAACTTTTAAGTTTTGCCTCTATTCCTTGCTATTTTATAGTTTTGTGTCTTAGTGTTACTAATGTCAGGTCCAGTTGGACTCCTAGCTGGTTCCCAATTTATCTGTCTAGTGTTTCTACTTGAAAGCTTATGGTTGTTTTAACTCTTAAAAACATTTGCTTTCAATAAAAGAGAAAATTTGTTTCAAAAGATTTTTAATCCTCTTTCTACTGATTTAATTTCAAGTTTAGTCTTCAAAGTAGTTTCTTGTTTTTGGTATTGATATTTTGGCTATGATGTTACGGGTTTTGATAAACTGTTTTGATATTTAGAGTCTTTACTAGTTTTTGGTTTTTGTTTGTTATCTTGGCACATCAATAACTTAATAATAAAAGAAAATTTACAGTCAAGGCCTTCAGAAAAAGCGCAATTGAACAATTTTTTTTTCAGTTGTTAAATTACGGTTTTAACGGCTTCGACATAGTTTTCACGCGAAATTAAATGGATTTACGATTATAATTGTGGTTATTTTTGTAGACTTGAAAAATATTTTGGATAAAGACAAGCCAATTGTGCTTCCTATGGAGTTAGAGCAAATGTTGATTAACTTTTGGTGCTGACAATTAGCAATATTGAAGACATTTTTCAGTTTATTTTTTTCTAAAGTTTTTATCGTTTTTTGTATTTTTCAATTGTCCAATGCTTGTTTCTTGTCCACTTGTTGCATAGTCTTATTAAAAACGGGTGTTGTTTTTCCATTGAAGTACAATTTAATTTGTTCAATTCAGGTTTTAAGTGATGTAATTTCGATTTTCCAAGTAACTGTTATTAAAAAAGTTGACATTAAGTTTTTGCCGTAAATAGGATTTGTTGTTATCAAACTTTTTTGCTTGGCTTATCTTGAGCTCTCGTTAAAAGCAAATGTCGCCAACCAACTCACCAATTCAGCGTTTTTGAAAATGTAAAAATTTCAAGTTTGTAGCAGAAATTTTCAAGCATGAGTCATTGGCAAACAGGATGTGAATTTTTCAATGTTTTCTCTCTCCTCCTTGTTTGGAGACACACTGGCCAAAAATTTGTGTGAGAAGCGGAACAATTTTGTGCAGACCGAAATTGCTGCGCCTCTTTGTTTTGCTGTTCTGCTTGATTTTTCCTTCAATTTTTGAAATAATCAAAAACGAAAATTCGTAAGACAACACTCATAAAGGTGGGCAATTTGTCAGGCTCTTTGATGGGACTCTTCTAGTAAACAAAATGCTTGTGTATCAATTCACATCTACAGATGCAAAACTGAAAATAGCTCTGCTTTCTATTCTTTTAAAAATATTCCAGCTAAAAAGCATTGATAATATAGAAACTCTGAATTTCAGGCCTTAGCAAAAAAAGATCATTACAGAATATAACAACAAGGAAACAGAATGAAGAAATTGAAAAAACACTAAAATTTCGAAAACGCTCCGAACGATCTTAGTTTTGTAGTTACAAACAGACACAAAGAAAACCTTCTGAATTTTTGAGTTTTTAAATAAAGCATCAAAACAGTAAAATGAACCCAGTTTTTAGTGTCTTTGAAATTTGATCAGTGCCTAGTCTGACGCTTCCTTTCGTCAACATTATTTTACGCCGGAAAGCTTTAAAAACGTTTTGGATCACGTACTGGCGTCAGCTTTCGCCTGTTCAATGCGCTTGACTTCATTCTTACCTCGCTGTATAAAATCGTATTTAACCGCATTGCGTTTTTAATTTTTCATCATAAAAAATTATTCAAAAAAGAATTTTTAAATCCGAAAAAGGCAAGTATGGTTACTCTTATTCACTATCAAGCATAAAACACTATTACATAATGAAAGCAGCCCCAATCATGTTTATATATAATATTGGGGGATATAATTTCAAGGGGGGCTATAATAGGAAACACCTAAAAAACTAATAAAAAATATAAATCTGCTTTTAATTTCAATTTTGTTTGAGCACCAATAAGTTCAAATAGTATTACTTTTCTAGATAAAATTTATGGCAATCAAAAGACATTTGCAGTTAAGTTTCTCATTTTGACGACTCCTAAAGAGCCGTTAGTTCTTTTCAGGTTAAACCTGTGGCTTCAAAAACGTTTTTTGTTTCAGTGCGGCAATCATGCGCTCCGAAGGAAAGTAAACGGATTGCGTAACGGAAAAATTTCAACCAAGTTTTTGGAAAGTTTTGTTAAATGATTGGCTCTTTCAATCAAAATTTGCTATTTTTAAGCTTGTCAGTTTTAAAAGAGGTACCGCTTTTTTATCTCTCCACACATCGATTGGACAAAAAGACTACGCAAAAAAAAACTGGGCTTGAAGTTTCTGACCCCCAAAAAAGTAGAGTGATTAATAGCTTCAATGATGACGGCTTTTGTAATAATAGAAATTTTAGTCTTCCGGTGCTATTACTTTATGTTTTTATTTTCATTTTTCATCCTTTACTTAACCTGATGTTTTATAGAATAAATTTTTACGTATTAGAAAATTTCGCAATTACTGTACTGGAACAATATTACAATGGGGTTTATAAAATTATGCTAACAATTACAAATTGATTATCAATTAATGCAAAAATAAAATAAATTAGGAAAATTCAGAAATGCATTAACTATTTTACGTGTTATCATGGAATCTCTGCAGTAGATTCTGCAGTAGAATCTCTGCAGTTAATTATTTCACGCCTATATTAGCAACTTCTGTCGCTTTTTCAACTCACTCTTCAAAACAAGAAGCCATTAAGCAAAATTTTATTGTTCAAAACTACATGATCGTTATTACAAAATGTCTGATGATGAGAAAGTTAATGATGATATACGTCAGCGCATTAAACTTAGTGTGAGCTAATTATTGACGTAATCATAAGAGCGGTGGTGACGTCATAGTATGAATGCTCACTTCGTCATGCCGGCTGCCACAAACTCTTTGTGTGTCTGAAACGGAAGTCATTACAACATCAAAACGTAGCTTTTTTCATCCATAAATTAATAATGTCGGCTAAAATAATTAACATACTGTCTCAAGTTGGCGACCGGCAACGTCTCGTTTCTCGAATCGGGTCTAAAAACAAATGATTTAATTTTATCAAATATGTTGGAGTCATGGTTTTGGAGTCAAATAAATAAATGATTTGATCAACAAGCTCAATATTAACTATATAAAGGGGACGTATACCAAGTTTATGTATGAGTGTTCCTTTACACGAATTAAGTTTTTGTACCAAAAATAAGATTTAATCAACCCTGATCAAAATAACTTTGGCACCAAATTATAGAATATCTAGTCTGTACAGCTGCGATTTGTACAGTGACCAGATTACGATTATGTCACCGTTGACTGTGAGACGTTGAATTTAGAAGATGATTTTTTAATTGGTCTTGATTTCAACTTTAAGACATTCCTCTAAAACACTCGACACTAATTTGAAGCTGGCATAGAATTGATACAATTTCTATATGCCAGCTCGCCACTTGAATTCTCTCATCACAAACTTGCTTTTTTAAAAGAAAGAGATTCAATTTACTAGGATCAGGTATTTATATAAGTATTTATATAAGTATGACTCACCCCCTCTACCCTCGAGTCCCTTCCTAGTGAGTCAGCCTTCTCTGTTCTGAATGCACTCTGGTGTCTGTAGAAGGTGCCTGGTACCACTTCACTGCTAGTTCCACTCATTGTAGCCACTGGAAGACCTCCTGACAGGATCTGTTGTTCCTCATGGTGCTCCGATTTCATTGAGAGAGACATTCTGTTGATTTTAAAAGTGGTCTTTTAGTCTGAAGTTGAGGCTTTCAATTTCTCGGGTTGTCGATATCAAAAGAATGAACTTTATGAAAATTGGGACTCCTTTTAAAGGCAGCACTTTGCATTATGCCATTGTTTGATATGAACTTGTCAAATGTTTGAGTGAATTGTCTTTTCAGTGAAGATCAAATTCTGATCAATCAATTGTAAGTCTAGCAAGGTCGCTATTTGAACGTCTGTGCCAAATTTGTATTATATCAAACAAAGAAGAACAATGAATTGAAAAAAATGAACTTGATGAAATATTGGGATTGATTAAATATAGCAATGATTAATCAGTACAACTATACCACTTGATTTTCTATTCGCTTTTTCTTGAGCCACTGCACATGATTTCGATGTCTGTTGATCATTAAGCGACTTTAATTTGCTCATTAGGTAATTTTGCAAAAGTGTTATAAAATCTATCTTTCCAGCCGTTCATTGTACATAAGATAAGATTGTTCTAAAGTTGCAGTCCTGTGTCTAGTTCAGTAGACATTTTTGAGATCATCAGATAGTTATGAACACTAGCATGAACTCTTTAGTAGTTAGAAAAGACAAACATTTGTGAATGTTTACGGTTCTCTACTTAGCGAGGTTTGATTTTAAAATGCGAAAAGTTTTTTTTTAGCAGTTGAACATTTTTAGAGCCATCGATCAAAATTCTTTTTAACAAAATAAAAACATAGTAGGGAAATAAACTGACTTTAATTGGCACCAAACAAAGTTCTTAGCAAATATTTAGGTCCTGTTGGACTTTTATAAAAGCCTTTAAAAACATTTTCTGTCTCATTGACCCACGAGGATTAAGTCGCTGTAGAGTTTTGAAGCTGTACGGCTTCAATAGTTTCTAGGTGTACACCTCATCAAAAACGCTTGCAAAATCTATACAATGTTTTCTGTTTAGACACCTCATTTTGTTTGCCATCAATAATCTATTTTGTCAAAAGGATACGTTTTGCGGTAAAGTTGAGTAAAAAGTAGGTGAAATTTTCTTCAAATTAAAATAAAGTGCCAAAAGATCAATTCTTTAAAATTGCTAAATACTGATCAGAAAAAAAATCATTTTTTGAAACATGTATTTAATATTTGAAACAATAAATAAGTTGAAAATTAGAACAGAAAAGAACTATTTTTTACAAAAATCTCAAAACGTAAGGTTACGGAAAAATAAAAAAAACGCTCGCAGTTTTGACTTTCGGCAACTTCGTTTGAGAGCAATTAATGTAAAAATAGATACCGTGTTTGAGTTCTGCGCAATTTTACGAGAGGGGCATATTTTTGAAAGTGATTCCACCACCATTAGTACGCTATTTTTAATGCCGATCCACTCATAGTAGGATGAAACTTGATGAATATTGCCCTGACATTGAAGATCGTGAAAAAGCTTAACATAAATTGCCGACATCTTGATAGGTAAAATTTCAAGGAATAGGTAGATGAGATTTTGAGAAGACTTTCTCAAAGTGCTTATAGGAAGTTTCTTGGTAGTACTTGTCAAGATCATTTGAAGAGTCGACAACTAAAAAACAATCTTTACTTAGCCACTAAGAAAATTTAGCATTAAATGTATCATTTACAGTTTTCTTCCACTACTTTTTCTACTTCGAAAACTCTTTCCCATTACCTCCAATTCACAAAATGTTGAATTGTATCAGGTCACTGTCTTTTTACGACTTGAAGAGGAAAAATAATTCTTTAATTTGTAACCTCGTTATTTTGATAATGTATTTTAGAAAGAGTCAAATGTTGCACGTCAAAAAATTGTTTAGGCAATCTGCGGAACAAAAAACAAAAGCAGAGAGAGAATTTAGAGCGGATTTTGTTCATCGATTGTTTTAAGAGGAGAATCACGGATGACAAATTTTGCACTAAGCAAGAAACCGTTTCTGATCATACGTGGCTTTTTTCAAAGCGTTCTTTTTCTTTTTAAATTTTAAAGCCAAAGATGTTTGTCTGAATTATCTAAGCCAAACATTATACGGAAATAAACATTAAACATTGTTATTGGAGTAATCATTTTTGAATATCTGAATCAGAAATATATTTAGATGTAATTTTGAGCTGCTTTGCTTTTTTGTTGTGTTGGACGCTTGTTTAACAGTTTTTGTACTCTTGATCAAGTTAGTTATTTTATTGGTTTCTGAGATCTTTTGATGGGATTTGATTTTGATTTTGAGTTGTTTGTTTTAGAATTGGAGTATTTTGCTTAATTTTGGTATATATTCATATGTTTCTTCAACATTTGTGCCTATTTTCTCTGATTATTAACTTCTCTTAATTTTTTTTGTTCACAATTTCATTTGTAGCGATTCAACACGTTTTGCTACGAAAAAAAATGAATGACACTTCAATCTTATTCAGAGCAGAGTTCACTGAATTGAAGAATACACATTTGTAATTTTTCCAGATTGTTTGTGATTTCCTTGTTTTAACTGTTGTTTAGATTGTCTCTGAAACAAATTAGAATGAGCGAAAGATTTTTCTGATTTAGCAGAAAATTTTTGTTCAAATGGACTTTTTTCTTTAAAAAATGTTGGAAAATGCCGCTTTAGCATTTTGTAGAGATTTTCGTCACAATACTTCTAATTTTTCCTTCCTTTCTTTTCCTCTGTAATTTTCCAGGTAACTTTTCATCTGTAACTTTTCCAGCCAATTCTTGAATGGCTACTATTTGTTATGAGTGTTTTGCTAATAGTTGTTTTGGATTTCCTAAGAAACTTTTTCGGATATTTTATCAGATTTCGTTATCACTTTTAGGTTTTCTCATGCATTTTTACTCCGCTAATTTTGCGTTCCTGAACATTTGCTTTTCCGTCAGTCATTTTTTTTGTTCACATGCGGCAATTCACAACTTGTTCACAACTTTTTGAACTAAATTATTTTCCGAGCCCATTCCTAGTAATCACTAGGCCTAGTTTTTTTTGCTTAGCCAATGCAAATTTTCTGAATGGCTGGACTTGTCCTGGTAAAATTTTGTTACTGATTTTGGTGTTATTATACCATACCTATCTCAGTTTGTTGATAACTATATTTTAAGTCAGTCTTTTTAATTGTTTAATTTTTGTAAACATTTAATTAAAAGTGTGCGTTGTTATGTTCAGATGATTTGTGGCCATGGTGACGTGTGCAAGATCCCAGGAGTGCCTGCATTCGAGTGTCTTTGCCCCCTGCACACCTACTGCACAGCACAGGGCAAATGGTCAGTAGTCTCACTTATCATTCAGTTTTGAAAAAAAGACGATCCGAGTTGAATGTGTTACAAGCGGTCAAATTTTTTCACATTTACAAAGATATTCCTACGGATCTGTTGTGTCTATACTATGTAAAAATAGCATGCGCGCCCGGAAGTTATATGGCTTGGGGGAGTAAGTATGTAAGAATGTAAGAACCTCTCTTACATACTTACATGCTTAGAATTTTTGAATACGGTGACTTGAAAGAAATGTGGTAAATTCAGCACCCAGGTTGAAGTTTTTATAATTTCATTCAAGGATCATATACGATTTCATACTGACCATACTCGACAGTAATCATCGTCAATATTTTTTTTCACTGCAGTCACCGCAAATCTTACATCTTTAGTTATTTTTAGCGTTAACACCTCGACCCCTGCGCATACTGACCACACTTGCATACATAAATATATACAAACATGCGCACATACCTACCTTCCTGTTCCTATCAATTAATTTTCTAGTTATATTGAGATCACCAGACGCCCCGTCTCGCGCCTAATTAGATTATCAGAACTTGGTCAGGTGTCACTTTAAATACACTCTTACTACCCTCTATTTAGTACACAAAATGTAGTCGAATGTGTTTGCTAATGTTGAACGTTTGATTGGCCGTCCAAAATTCAATTTTTAACTTTACACTCGCTTTTATTTAAGTGCATGCCCCATAAAAATAAAAAAGGTACTTTATGTACGTGAATTTTGTTCTTTCAACTCTCTTGTTTATCCCATTTAATGAGACAAATTTTGTTCAATTCATCATTTGATATTGGTTTAGTTTTAGACTGTGATGCACTGTTTTTACTTTTTACTTAGGTGAACCTAGTTCAAACCTCTGTTCATAAGAAAACATGGTATCAAAAAGAGACGCTTTCTACTATAGTTTAACAAAACTAGCTGAGGGGGGGGGGGCAATGAAATTTACGCCAGAAAGTATAGAGAGAGAGAGAGGAGAGAGAGAGAGAGAGAGAGAGGACAGCAATTGACCGAATAACTATGAAAAGAACAATTTTTGTCTTTAAAAAGTTTTGATTTTTGCTAAACTCTGTGATGAACTCTCTGCAAATTACATAAACCAATACAAGTCATCTGAATTTTTGCCCAACCAAAAAAATTTAGACAGTATTAGACAATTTTTCTGTCATAATTCTGCCCTTTTGATAAGCTTAAACTTTTTTCGAGTCAATTTAGCCAATTTTCTGTTTGTTTTGCAAAATTCAGAGAACCTCAGAATTAAGATGCAAATCATTTGAGATCTGTCAAGAATTGCTTCATTGTTAATGTTATTGTGAGAAAAATTTTTAAAAAAATCAGAGAGAGATAGAGAGAGAGAGGAGAGAGAGAGAGAGAGAGAGAGAGAGAGAGAGAGAGAAGAGAGAGAGAGAGAGAGAGAGAGAGAGAGAGAGAGAGAGGAGAGAGAGAGATAGAGAGAGAGAGAGAGAGAACGAGAGAGCGGGAAAGAGAGAAAAGAGAGAGAGAGAGAGAGAGGAGAGAGAGAGAGAGAGAGAGAGAGAGAGAGAGAGAGAGAGAGAGAGAGAGAGAGAGTTCTTATCGAAGTTCAGAATTCAAGACATTTTTGTTTTTGTTTAATACGTAGCTGACCGGACAGCAAGCAAAACTGTTGGTTGACCATTGTGTATTGATATAATCAACGTCGCGATTTCAAAAACTCTTTCTTTTGTGTTTTTCCTTTGATCATATTTTGCCCAATCATTCAATTTATGTTTGGATATTGGTAACCCATCCTTAGATATGTTCACAAAGTTTTCGGCTTTTTCTTGTCAACGAAAGGTCAGGTTAGAGTGCCAATTTAAAATCACACAGAAGCAAAAAAAAAAAAGAGAGAAAAACGTGAACAGTTTTGAAGAGTGCTTTAAAAAAACAGCATGTCAAATCATGGTCAAAACCCGAGGAATTGTATAAAAAACGTAGAACTACTCTATCTGACCAGCAGATCGGTTGAACAATAGTAGCCAAAAGAGGCATTCTGAAATTTGAGTAACTGAAACAATTGAACCAAGCAAAAATAATTATTGCTAAAATTCCAGGGCTTCAATTTGAAGGCCAAATTTGATCCATTTAAAAAGGCGTCATGCTCTTAAAAAAAATAGGTTTTTTAGTAAAGTTATCATTTGCGGACCACTACCATGCCTAAGCGAGCCGTGGGGATTGGTATGAAACCTATCACACCGGAACATGGTATTAAGTATCCGCTCAATCACTTCAATACATGCTTTTACTGTTCGATCCTAATTGGCGGTACGACATGATAGAGGGATTAAATGATAGAGGGGGTAAATGATATGGGATTAGGATATTAGGGTTTAATGAATCGGGGTTGATAAGATGGAGAACCAATTTAAATATATCCATTACCCCGCTCAAAACATTTCAAGAGGTCTTTCGGCCAATAAACATAGAAAACTCGAGCAATAAGACAAATGATTCAGAAATAATAAAAAAGCAAAATGTATCAAAAGTTTCTAAATTTCTCAATATTAAATGTTCATTGCCTTAAAGATAGATCCATAAACCTTAGAAATTGACAAAAAAAAAACTTCGAAAAAAATTAAAACTATTGCAAATTTTAAATAAATGTTTTTAAAAATGGGGGATGTTGGTTTCCCTGGCAACCCTTTCATGTCTCCAGGTGCTTTTCAGTCACCAAATTTTAAGCCCTAAGTTTTTTCACTGGCTCAAAGAGATCAAAAAGCTAGGAAAATCAAAATAATTTTCAGAAAACTTGAAAAATTCTTTTTCAAACTTTGTCAAAAAATTGCAAAGTTCGTCAAAATAAAAAAGCTGGAAACCATTCCATTGCACCTCGCAACCATGAAGTAAGACACTATCAAACTCTAGAGGGGGTTAGTTGGCCACTGAGGCCAAAAAACGGAGAAAATTTTATCAAAAAATTTGCTCAAAATCGTGGTATCAAATTGTTAAAAACAATTCTATTGCCACAAATAGCTATGCAGTAAACTGTAAACAGACCCTTTAGGAAGTTTTCTATCCCCTAAGAAAGGAAGAACTCAAAAATTTACGAAATTTTGCAAATAAAACTTGAAGGAGAATTGCGAAAGTTAGTATCAATTTTGGTGTTGATGTTTTGCAGCGCCAAAAACTATAGCTTATAAAATGGTGATCAAGCGTAATTATATCTTGCAAAAACATTATCAACTTTGACAATTGTCAATTCAAGACTAATCGAACAAAAAACGCGAAGAATTGGAAAGTACGTGAAAAATTGCAAAATTTTAGGCTCAAAAACTTCAAAAGAAGACTTTTTTAACCTTGAATTTAAGGCCTTACCAAGAGCTGAACTCCTCTTAGAACTTGAGGAGAAATAAAGCCAGCTTTGGGCCTCTATTGAAATTCAATTGCCTACTGGGTCTTATCTCTGCATCCCGTTTTGAAAGATGAAAATAACCCAAAAATGTATGAAAGCATCTTAAAAGAAAAGACAAAGCCCCACTACAAACCAATTCTTGGATTGTGAAAACTACCTTTAACGTTGAGTGAAAAACCAGCTTTTTGAACAAAATTCTTTTTTTTTCTATAACAGTTTTTCACGCTCATCATTGTGACTTTGTTTACACTGTTTCTTCTCTTAAGTGTTATTGAAATAATACATCTGTGTTCTAATTCAACCAAAATTCAAATGGTTGAAATCATCAATGTGCAGATAAAGCGTTGGTTTGAGTTTTTGAGTTAGATACTTTTTGTTGTCATAAGTCATAAGATATCAGTGAATATTTGATTTTTACGTTTTAATTATATTTAATTCTTTAATTTTTTTTATTTTTCTTGTCTTATCCATGTCTTAATATATTGACAGGTCTCATTCGGCAGTTGCTAATGACTTAAAGAGTAACCTAATTAATGGTTACTGTCATGGATAGTGATTTCCTTGGCTTTGAAATTATTCGTTGTCAAAAATCATCACAGAAATTGAGATTTGCGCGAATTTGTTGTACTTTTACTGTTCGTATCTTTTAATGTCATTAAGGAGAGGTACCAAGGTTGACGAAAGTGGTTATGTTAATCAATAAAATCGTTTCAGTTCAAAACGCCATTCTATAATTTAGAACTAAATATTTTAGAAAAACTTCAGCTAATTTTTGAGTTTTTTTGTTCACTTAATTGTCTTACGTCTCAGTTTCATTAATGACAGCTCTCATTTGCTGCAAAGGAAACCCAAAATTAGATTTTTTATTTCAATTCCAATAACTTTGCTCTCTTGCCTAAACGCTTTTCGTTGTCAAATCAGTGTTTACTTTTTTTAAAAAATTTTGATGGTATTTTTTTTCACTTATTGCTATCTTATAACTTAACCGTATTCATGACAAGTCGGTTGCCAGTGAAAAAATAGTTTATCGAAACAGTCTTTTTCGGTCTCTTAAACATAATCGACTAAACGTCGGAAAAAAATGCTCTCGAACTACTAGCGGGAGCTCTAATCAATTGCAGCCTGCTTCAGTCGGGGGGGGAGGAAGCCTAAATGGGACTAAGAAGTTCAATAGTGGACTTCAAATAACCACATTAGAGGTTAACATATACATATATTAAGATTTAAAGTAAAAATGACACCAGTTTCAGCTCACTTTTCATTTTACTTTTAGTATTAAATTGCCGCCAATTGAGTTCAGCTGCTTGGAAATTGTGATTGAGAGAGAATTCTAGATCACGCGAAACGCAAAAAAGTCAAGGGCGTAAAAAGTCACTCGAAAAGTCATAATTGTCAAGCAAAAATTTTGCTTAAAAAAGACACACACGTTTACAATAAATGCTATGAACTTTTTTCAAGAGCAATTAATAATGCTTTCTGTAACTTTTACACTATTCGTACTATTCGTTAAGAGAGAATTAACCAGTTCTCACATTTTGGCAAAAAAAATCATTTTGTTGTCTTATGGTTTAGTCTCATTAAGAATGAGCTTCATTTGTTAGTATAAAGAAACAGTGAAACCCTAAAATTGCTTAAAATTCGTAGCAGTCGGTTGTCAAAATTGGACGTCCTTTTCAGATTAAAAAAAATTAACTTTTAGTACTGAATATTTTTATTGTTTTTCTTGTGGTCTTACTGCTTTGTCTCAAAAATCACAATAGGTTGGCTTAATTTTCTTCTTTCTGGCAGCAACTGATAGTTCATTTTTTCTTGGATTGCGATACCGTTTTTTTTGAAATCTTTATTGATTTTATGAGTTTGGGCTTTATTTGTCTACTTTTCCGCAATTAGATCAGCTGAAGTTTTTTTTATGACTCCCAATGTTTTATGTATGCTATGCTAAGGATTCCATCAAGTAGTTATGTAATTTTTTCATTTCATTGCCACTGATTTTCAAAAACTAATCAGATTTTGCCAATGTTTT
>NC_134471.1:59405581-59558081 GCF_964194025.1 Convolutriloba macropyga | reverse complement strand
CTAGTCTCCGGCCAATCTTGGACTGTTAGAATCCAAAAAGAATTCGGATTGCAATCAGTCGTTCTTTTTTTTTGAAAAAAAGAACTTTTTTTAAAAATAAAGAACAGAACATATCAAATGAAAGCTCAGGAGTGATAGGTCCAATTGGCTTCCTAAGCAACTCCAAGCTAATGCCTTTAGTTTTTTAGTTGAAAGTTTATGATCGTTTCGAGTTTTTAAAATTATTGATTTTTAAATAAATAATGGCTTAATGAACTTTTCCTCATTTTTTTTCTTATTTGGTCAACTTACAGGTTAGTTTCAGCAAAGAAAGAATGCTTTTTCATTCTACTGATTAGAAATTTAGTCTCAATTGCGTTTTCAGGCCTGAAGTTTTTGTTTTCTGGCTTTGATACTATTAGATTTCAGATTTTTTTTTTTGCTTTTAGAAATTTGCCTGTTTTTTTTTTACGTTTTCTAGTCACATTATTACATTACTGACAGTTCTCATATCACATTATTAGCATTGAAAATGAATTACAATTGAACATTTTAAAATCCTTAAAGAGATAGATTCTCGTTTTAACGACCTCGACACTTCTTTCTTCAAGAAATTAATTGAATTTTTTTATTTTGTCTTTAACTGTCATTTTTACTTTGTTATTTCAGTTGAATGAAATTTCCTGTATAGTGATAGGTTTCACTGAATATTTATGGAAAAACAGACAAGCCAATATTCTGTATTCTGACATCAATAGATAGCTGATGGCTTCCATGGCTTTGACAACAATCGTTTTCCAAAACTAAAAATAAAAAAACTTTTTAACTTCGCAAGATTGTTCTTTTTATTTTTCTTATTGGTACCTAATCTCGTTAATTACGGGTCAAAAAAGACATTATGGGTGTCATGTGAAGGCTTCAAAAGGGATTGATTTCCCAAAATCTATTTTTTTAAAAGAATGCGGTATGACCTTACCGACTTCGACACCGGTTTTTCACAAAAACAGTAAATTTTATTGATTTTTGTCATGTTTGACGTTCTTTATGTGGACGCAAGAATTATTCTGGATAATTGCAGGTCTCAAAGAATTCCTTTGGATGAGTAAGCGACCCTATTTAAATATTTCATTTTATAATTAATGTTTTTCATGACTTTGGATTTGGATATAATTTTGTTTCGAAAAAAAATCAAAATTATTACATACTTTTGCTCTTTGCTATTTTTTGTCTACTTCTTATCTAGTCTCACTAATGAATGGCCAGATACTACATTATCGGTGTTTGAAGAAGGCGCAAACGAATATATTTTGAGGGCCGAAATATGGTTTGACGGTTTTGAAAGCGTTTTCTGGCAAGTTTCAATTAAACTTTTGTTTGTTGTTCTTTACAGCCGCTTAAAAAAATGAATAAGGACAGGTCCTAATGCCCTTCTATAGAAGCATTGGTAATCGTAAACGTTTGGGATATTTTACTTGATTTCTAATGGTTAATTACTTTGAAGTTAATTGTTTTAACAAAAATAAGCGAACTTTTAATTTGCACTGTTTTTGTTCTTTTTTGTCTAATTGTTACCAAACCTTTTTATGGACTGGTCCATATCTTTTCTGGTGATTTATCAGTTATTTTGTTTAGTTTTAGGTTCATCTGATGGTATGTTGACTTTGTTATTAAATTTTGTTTTTTAAAACGGACAAAAAATTTTTGATGTAATTAATGTTTGTTGTTGTTGTTGTTGTTTGATTCTGCTGTTCGTCTTGAATCGCTTTCTTAATATTGGCCTATCACTTTAATGCTTCAAAAAGCAATTTAATGCTTCAATTTTTACTCCACTGAGTTATTTGCTTCGGAGGCTATGTTATCGTTCATACACAATTTTTTTGAAAAATACTTGGGCTCTTTTGGGTTTTTTTTTGGGATTCCCAAAAAATAATTTTTGGGTTTTCTATCTGTTCCTCATTTGGTAGACAATTATGCCCAAGTTGTGGTTGGCCGTGTCGGAACCGTATGTGCCATCGCACATTGCTGAGCCGCCTTGTTGGAGTAACAGCTCAATTATTAGAAACTGCACAAGTCCTAACCGACAAACGAACTAGCGTATTTTAATATTTTCTATCAGCGCTTTTGCTCAGATCTTAAAAAAGCTAATTTTTTCACATTTTTTTTGAATGATGCATTGTTTGATTTTGAAATTGAGTGCGTGTAGCTATAACAAAATGGTTATTTTCATTTGCGTGTTTAAGATTTAAAAGAAATCAGTTTCTTCAAACTTACATCAATTTTTCGAATAATTATACCTTCTCACCGCTGACGCTTCGAACTGCCAGTTATGTTCACGCGTGTGTTAGAAACTTTTTGCACACGCAATGAAAGTGGATAATATGCAATGCTCTTCTTTTTGACGTTTTAGTGGGGACGTCAGAGGTTTTTCAATGCATTGATGCCGGGTGATTTGAAGTTGGCACGTTGCGTTGAGTTTATGGTGACCCTTCAAAATTTTTAACAAGACATCCAGTAGTTGTGTTACTCTGCTTTATACTGAAACCAGTGGAAAATCTATGCAATTTTGAGTATTTTGTTTACATAATTCATGCAAGGATATATTTCCTAGCAGACTTGAACGGATTATGTGTGATTATGTATATAAATAGTCTGAACAAAAGATTACCAGAACATAAGATTACATAGGATTACATGATGCATTTCGGCATATCATTTTAGATCAATTTGATCGTTGATCAAAAATCAGCCGCACAGATGTTTGAAAAAATTAATTCTTTCTTTGAATATAAGATCGATCATTGGTTCAGCCACTCTCTTTATGGTAGCAAACTTCAGCTCTTTATGTTAAGTAATGAAAATAATGCATCGTTCGTATGATATATTACACTTAACATTCCGATCAATATTGAGAAACATTTGAATCATAGAGCTCTAATCAACACATATCATTGCTTATATTAGTGCTGATTTTGGGCTGCACTGACTTCGCTTTAGCTATGTCAATTATCATTTTTGCCAAGTTATTTTTATCAAGAAGAAATATAATAATTTTGTCAACAGAAGTTCTTGCACCAACTGTCCCCGAATAAATTGCAACTTCAAATTGTAAACAAACCATTTTTGGAATCAAACCTTTTTTCAACAAAATCTGTGTTTCGCATTTTTACGTGGTACAATTTTGCACAAGTGTGCTCCATTCAAATACGGGGTTTTGATAGTTTTTCGCAAATATATGCTCAAAATCTTTTCAGTCATACTTGAGCCTCAAGCATAAGACAAGAACTGAAGGCTTTTCACATCAATTATTCATGAATTAGGACGGTTTAATAGTGGACACTTGATATAATTTGTTTGGAAATTTAAACAAAGCTCGTCGGCTTAATTATCCTCAATAAAGGAAGCTTAAAACCGGGGTGAAACAATATAGGGGTTAAATAATTGAGGGGTTAAATGATGTAGGGTTACAAAATCGGGGTTAAAATATAGGGGGTTAAAAGAATAGGGGTGAAAAAACAGGACACCCATTAGAAAGCTCGTCCAGCGTAGAAAATGGAAATAAAAAGATTTTTTTAATTTTCGTTTTCTACAGCGATTTATCGAGGTTTAAACTTCAGAAAAAAGTAGAGTGAATTCACGTTGTTTTATTCACATTTTCCGAAAATTTTGCCTAATTTTTCGTCAATTTTGCTAAGATTTTGTGAAATTTTTAAGAATAGTGTCGTTGATTTTATTTTTAAGGAGAACAAGCCTTGTTGATGATTTTGATTTATTTTTTTGGTCAAAAATTCTGGATAAATATTTCAAAATTCAGCCTTTTTCATCAAAAACAGCACGAAATAAGCTACTTTAGTCCACTTTGATAAAATTTGCCGGCACTATACCCCCAAACAACACTAATACAACCTTTGTAGACTCAGAAGGGGGCTATTCTTACTTCAACTTCCGCTGAGAGTGCTCTGTAATTATAATTTTGCCGTTTTTTGCTAGCCTTACTCGTTTATTATCAAAAATGCAGAATTTTTTTGAGTTTTCAACTAACAAATTATCTATATCTACAATATTCATAAAATCAATAGTTCCTAACGGACCAAAAGCAATAGCAGGGCTAGTTTCCGGCCAATCTTGGACTGTTAGAATCCAAAAAGAATTCGGATTGCAATCAGTCGGTCTTTTTTTTGAAAAAAAGAACTTTTTTTAATAATAAAGAACAGAACATATCAAATGAAAGCTCAGGAGTGATAGGTCCAATTGGCTTCCTAAGCAACTCCAAGCTAATGCCTTTAGTTTTTTAGTTGAAAGTTTATGATCGTTTCGAGTTTTGAAAATTATTGATTTTTAAATAAATAATGGCTTAATGAACTTTTCCTCCTTTTTTTTTCTTAATTTGGTCAACTTACAGCTTAGTGTCAGCAAAGAAAGAATGCTTTTTCATTCTACTGATTAGAAATTTAGTCTCAATTGCGTTTTCAGGCCTGAAGTTTTTGTTTTCTGGCTTTGATACTATTAGATTTCAGATTTTTTTTTTTGCTTTTAGAAATTTGCCTGTTTTTTTTTCACGGGTTCTAGTCACATTATCACATTACTGACAGTTCTCATATCACATTATTAGCGTTTAAAATGAATTACAATTGAACATTTTAAAATCCTTAAAGAGATAGATTCTCGTTTTAACGACCTCGACACTTCTTTCTTCAAGACATTAAGTGAATTTTTTTATTTTGTCTTTAACTGTCATTTTTACTTTGTTATTTCAGTTGAATGAAATTTCCTGTATAGTGATAGGTTTCACTGAATAATTATGGAAAAACAGACAAGCCACTATTCTGTATTCTGACATCAATAGATAGCTGATGGCTTCCATGACTTTGACAACAATCGTTTTCCAAAACTAAAAATACAAAAACTTTTTAACTTCGCAAGATTGTTCTTTTTATTTTTCTTATTGGTACCTAATCTCGTTAATTACGGGTCAAAAATGACATTATGGGTGTCAAGTGAAGGCTTCAAAAGGGATTGATGTCCCAAAATCTATTTTTTTTAAAAGATTGCGGTATGACCTTACCGACTTCGACACCGGTTTTTCACAAAACCAGTAAATTTTATTGATTTTTGTCATGTTTGACGTTCTTTATGTGGACGCAAGAATTATTCTGGATAATTGCAGGTCTCAATGAATTCCTTTGGATGAGTAAGCGACCCTATTTAAATATTTCATTTTGTAATTAATGTTTTTCATGACTTTGGATTTGGATATAATTTTGTTTCGAAAAAAAAATCAAAATTATTACATACTTTTGCTCTTTTCTATTTTTTGTCTACTTCTTATATAGTCTCACTAATAAATGGCCAAATACTACATTATCGGTGTTTGAAGAAGGCGCAAACGAATATATTTTGAGGGCCGAAATATGGTTTGACGGTTTTGAAAGCGTTTTCTGGCAAGTTTCAATTGAACTTTTGTTTGTTGTTCTTTACAGCCGCTTAAAAAAATGAATAAGGACAGGTCCTAATGCCCTTCTATAGAAGCATTGGTAATCGTAAACGTTTGGGATATTTTACTTGATTTCTAATGGTTTTAATTACTTTGAAAGTAATTGTTTTAAAAAAAATAAGCGAATTTTTAATTTGCACTGTTTTTGTTCTTTTTTGTCTAATTGTTACCAAACCTTTTTATGGACTGGTCCATATCTTTTCTGGTGATTTATCAGTTACTTTGTTTAGTATTAGGTTCATCTGATGGTATGTTGATTTTGTTATAAAACTTTGTTTTTTAAAACGGACAAAAAATTTTTGATGTAATTAATGTTTGTTGTTGTTGTTGTTTGATTTTGCTGTTCGTCTTGACTCGCTTTCTTAATATTGGCCTATCACAGCAATTTAATGCTTCAATTTTTACTCCACTGAGTTATTTGCTTCGGAGGCTATGTTATCGTCCATAGACAATTTTTTTGAAAAATACTTGGGCTTTTTTGGGTTTTTTTTGGGATTCCCAAAAAATAATTTTTGGGTTTTCTATCTGTTCCTCATTTGGTAGACAATTATGCCCAAGTTGTGGTTGGCCGTGTCGGAACCGTATGTGCCATCGCACATTGCTGAGCCGCCTTGTTGGAGTAACAGCTCAATTATTAGAAACTGCACAAGTCCTAACCGACAAACGAACTAGCGTATTTTAATATTTTCTATCAGCGCTCTTGCTCAGACCTTAAAAAAGCTAATTTTTTCACATTTTTTTGAATGATGCATTGTTTGATTTTGAAATTGAGTGCGTGTAGCTATAACAAAATGGTTATTTGCATTTGCATGTTTAAGATTTAAAAGAAATCAGTTTCTTCAAACTTACATCAATTTTTCGAATAATTATACTTACTCACCGCTGACGCTTCGAACTGCCAGTTATGTTCACGCGTGTGTTAGAAACTTTTTGCACATGCAATGAAAGTGGATAATATGCAATGCTCTTCTTTTTGACGTTTTAGTGGGGACGTCAGAGGTTTTTCAATGCATTGATGCCGGGTGATTTGAAGTTGACACGTTGCGTTGAGTTTATGGTGACCCTTCAAAATTTTTAACAAGACATCTAGTAGTTGTGTTACTCTGCTTTATACTGAAACCAGTGGAAAATCTATGCAATTTTGAGTATTTTGTTTACATAATTCATGCAAGGATATATTTCCTAGCAGACTTGAACGGATTATGTGTGATTATGTATATAAATATGATTATGTAACAAAAGATTACCAGAACATAAGATTACATAGGATTACATGATGCGATTCGGCATATCATTTTAGATCCCTTTGATCGTTGATCACAATTCAGCCGCACAGATGTTTGATAAATTAATGCTTTATTTCTTTGAATATAAGATCGATCATTGGTTCAGCTACTCTTTTTACGATAGCAAACTTCAGCTCTTTATGTTAAGTAATGAAAATAATAGATCTTCGCATGATATAGTAACCTTAACATTACGATCATTATTGAAACATTTGAATCATAGAGCTCTAATCAACACATATCATTGCTTATGCTGATTTTGGGCTGCACTGACTTCGCTTTAGCTATTTCAATTATCATTTTTGCCAAGTTATTTTTATCAAGAAGAAATATAATAATTTTGTCAACAGAAGTTCTTGCACCAACCGTCCCCGAATAAATTGCAACTTCAAATTGTAAACAAACCATTTTTTGAATCAAACCTTTTTCAACAAAATCTGTGTTTCTCATTTTTACGTGGTACAATTTTGCACAAGTGTGCTCCATTCAAATACGGGGTTTTGATAGTGTTTCGCAAATACATGCTCAAAATCTTTTCAGTCAAACTTGAGCCTCAAGCGTAACACAAGAACTGAAGGCTTTTCACATCAATTATTCATGAATAAGGAGGCGTGACAAAAAATACGAGGGGTGATATCTCGACCAAATTTGAATGGAGGGCGTTTTCCATGAATCAAACATAACTTCCCTTGAAGATAGACTTCTTGATGCTTTTATTTATCCCACTTCCCAAAGATTGACTTCCATCATTTTGTGGTAGCATTCAATTGATTATTTCACACCTGTTTCAGACACTGCAATAATTAATCACGTTTTTATCCTTGCTTCAGGTACAACTCCGTGTGTGGTAGCTCTCTGTACAGTTTGGTATACAAACAACGAGGATAAACAAGGAAAAGTGTGGGGAATACCAGAAGTAAACAAGTAAACAAAATGGAAAACAAACAGACTGCGTGCAGACATATACACTCACATCTCTCAATTATATTCAATTTATCGATTGCCGTGGGAAAATTAATTCGTTTTGGATTAGTCTAAGATCAGAACTGTTCTTAGTTGATACATGGTCAAATACACATCTTCAAAATGACATTTCTTTCTTGTTTTCATGTTGTTCTTATTGTTTTGATCCTAGCTAACTTAAAATTCAAGGCGGCCTTCAAATTGAGGCAATACATGTATTAAGGTCAAACCTAAAGCAATAAAATTGTTCAGACGACCGAAATGTTGTAAAACGATATTTTGGACGAA
Source organism: Convolutriloba macropyga (assembly GCF_964194025.1). Taxonomy (NCBI): domain Eukaryota; kingdom Metazoa; phylum Xenacoelomorpha; order Acoela; family Convolutidae; genus Convolutriloba; species Convolutriloba macropyga. The sequence goes on along the minus strand of NC_134471.1, from coordinate 59,550,074 downwards.
ACATTTTGTTAACCTCTTAACAGTCCACATAATTGATATCATGCTGTTTTAACACCCATTATTTGTTGAGAGTATCTGAAGTATTGCCGTATCAATTTGCTTTCTTCAGCAAAAGCGGGCTAGCAATGTTCTTAAAAAAGTAAACTTGCGCTGAGTAGGCTGAAAATTTTCCAATTAGCTTCTAAATTGGTTTAAAAGGTTCTAATTTGCAGGTGCCCTTATTTCGTTTTTTTTTTACTTTGAATAATGATAACAACGCTCTTTCAATTGTAATTTTTTATGCGTCATCATGGTCTTTTAAAAAAGAAAGATTTGGTGTCAAAATTTGCAAGCTTTCAAAAAATGTCTCGCCAATTTAATAAGTTTCGTTTAGTGTTTAATTGCCTTATCATTCTTTTTCAACTCTGATTAGATAAGCTTCAATTTCGTCAAATTCCCTATTCTACTAATTTCCTCAATATGATAACTATGGGTTAATAAGCACAGCCTGTGCTCAGGTTTGAATGCGATTTATTTATTCGTACCACTTATTAGTGAGTTGACGGCTTAATCAAATCCTACCCTTAAGCTGGTATCTCCCTCGGGAAATAAACAAAACTTCTCTCCATTCCCAATTTCCTCACTAAAATAAATAACTCTCCACCATTGCCATTTATTGATGACTTTTCCACCTTTACATCCGCAAATATACAGAGCTCTTTAATGTAAAGTACCCAAATGGAACCCAAAATATCCAGTGATTAACAATACACAGTGTCTCAATAGGTTCAAGGACCTATTATAAATTTACAAAGACTTTCTTCCACTCAAGGGATGTTAAATATAAACATACCACGCTATTTCACTCCAGTTCTGAATATTCTAATTTCATTCAATGACCATTCAAAGTACCGCAAAAATTGGCTCAGACGTTTGCCAGGTAATAGTATTATCTTGTACTCAACAAATAATTGATTTCTTAAACATGCACTAAGGTACAAATCTGAAATACTTAATTGTTTCCAAGTATATGTTAGCCCATAAATCTAATTCGCCCGAGGGTCTAAGCGACATTGTATTTGCATCCGACAGCAGGGTACAAGGGTCGAGAGGAAAGGGATTTTTGTTCCGACCCACTTAAGTGGGCGGAGGAACTATATACTCAACTGGGTTTTTTTTTCAGTCAATTTTTGCCGATCGATATATTCACCGTACAGGACTGTGAGTAGTATAATTAGAAAGCTTGTCAAGCGTAAAATATCTAATTAAAAAGATTTTTTGAATTTCTCTTTTTTCCGAGAAGTTACGGAGGTTCAAAGTTTCGTGAACGTTTGGCTCACTTCCGCTGTTCCGTTCATCTTTTTTTGTAATTTTGACCAACTTTTGGTAAAATATGTCAAAATTGTTAACGATAGTCTCATTAGTTTTAAGTTTAAAGATAGACGGATAGAAGAGAGTTCATGAACAGTTTGAACCAATTAGGTAAATTATGTAAAACTTTTGAAAATTCGTCAAATCTTCATTTTTTTCATAAAGAAGGCATCAAATATGCCTATTTGTTCCACTTTGTCCAGTTGGACTGGGAGTGCAGACATGAAAACAGCCGACACAATCTTCCTTTATTTAGATAGGGGCTAATTACATCTCCGTTTCTTATGAAAGTTGCCTGGGAATAACACTTTTGCTGTTTTTCGCTAACTTAGAACAATACTGTTTTAAGAAAATTATAGTTTATTTTCCATATATTAAGATTTTAAACTGCCAAGAAAACTATTACCCAAGTTTATAGAAAAAATGAGTTCATTAAAAGCTTCGCAGGGATAGCAAAGCCATTTTTAGTCGTTTTTTATTGCAATGAAAAGGATTCTGATTGTATTTTGGGGCCGTCTTTTTTGAAATATTTCTTGCATTCTTCCTTGCAATCAACAGAGAGTCTTTTTTCAATTAAACGTTCATTTAATAAGAGGTCCAATTATGTTCCAATAAGTTCAGTGAAACAATATTGTGTTGTATGAGTAAAACTCATGGTTTTCACGGCTCCGACAAATATTTTGTAAAATTTTACTTCACTCCCTAACATTTTCAGCATTTGACGATCTTTATGTGGTCTTACGACTGAATCTAAATAGTCAAATATTAAGTTTGGTATCAGTGGAGCTATTAAAAATTATATAATGATTTCAGTTGGTACATAGGGGTTTTTTTGTAATGTTACAATTTTACTGTAATGGAGAAGCAGCAGCATAACCAATATTGGTCTAGTTTTGAAATTTTAATTTTTTAATTCAAAAATCACTTGGATTAAAATTGGGCGCGGCATACAATTTTTTTTAAAAAAATTTACCTTTGCTTTTCATGTTCTTTACAGACCAGAATCATTTCAAATCAAATCTCCCTTATTAACTGATAAAAATTTAAGTGAAAAAGGAGAACAATGAACTTAGATAGTATTTTGAGCTCAAATCATATGGTTTTTCGAGTTAAAAAACATTTGGATTCAAAAATTCACAAAACTGAGTTCTGACTGTTTTCGGTTTTTTTGTGTAGTCTTTTGATTTGGTCTCCTCATTGACATGTACAATTGGCCTCCTATGCAAAAACAAGTGGAACAAATTAACGTTTTTAAGTTGACCGCTTATGGTTGTTATGCCTTAAACTTTTAAGAAATTTATTTCAAGAAAATTAATCTAAATTGAGATTTTCCAATTTCCATCTTATTTCTGCAACTTTTCAGCCTCGTATCAGCAAGCAGATAATTCGCATTTTTGAAAGTGAATCGCAATGTATTATTCTTCGACGCTATTTTTTAAAATAATGGATATTTGGGTTGGATACTAAAAGTTTTCACAAAAAAAATTTATTTACTGTTTTTGACGTTTTCCAACTTTTGATGTTCCAATTAATGACACAATAATGACAAGTCGAAGATCACATTGATGCCGCCAAAAAAAACGCAATTGACATTTTTCGTTAATTTGATTACTTTTTTCTTTTGTGAATAGATTTTGGGCTTAGGCTTAGACCACGTTGCGTCGCTAATTTGAAGTGGATCTTCGCTTTTTGCATGTTTGCACTTTTTGTAGTAGTATGACCAACTGATTATTTACGGCACTCAAATGGTTTCGTATGAAACATTTTAATGAAGCCCATGAATGATTTCCTATGACAGCTAATTGCTTTCGTGACTTTAAAATGAATTGTTTTCGAAAAATGTAAACATCTTTTCTAATTGCGCCCTTTTTTCTGTATACTTGTTAATCACTTTTAAACAAGAAAGGTCCCATTTCTTTTCTGGTAAAAAGCAGGTCATTTAGTTTGGTTTACCTTTAATCTGATTCTTATCTTTTACGTTTTGTTAAGTTTTTTTTTTACGAAAATAGAAAGCATTGAATTTTTGTCGTAAGAAGCGCTTGTTGATTTTATTTCATTGTACTGTATGTCTTGTCTCTTGCTCTCCTTAATTGCAGGTATCCTCGGCCCTCTAATGATTTATTGTTTCATGTTTATATTGGTTAGAGCTCAAAGCGATTTTTTAAATGAATACACAAATTATTTTCGAACAATAAGTGGTTTTTTGAAAATTTTATATCTCTTCTTTACATGGTGAGGAATTAAGTCAAATTCTTGGTTGAGCAGGGTGGGAACATTATGTGCGAGCAGACATTACGGAGCCCCCTTGTTTGTATAAATTACAAAAAAAAATCAAATGTGAAACTTATAAAAACCATTCATTTCAAATGAAAGCCAGAGATTTCCGAGGATGAGAATTTTTCATAATCACCAAGGCGGTGTTTTGTTTTTCTCCACCCCCAAAATTTAACCCTCTAAAACTTAACCCTGTTGTTTAATGCTGATACCATTTAACCTTGCAATAATCTAACCCTTTTATTCTTTCACCTCGTTTTTAAGCTTTCTATGATTGAGAATAATTAGGCACAGTTCAATTCTAATTAGTCGCATTTACAGAAATTAAATGACCGTAAAATTACTGCAGTATGCATTTAACAATTTCACAACTCACTCATATCACCTGATTTTAATCTGTAAAACTAAGGCTCAGAATTGCCAGTAAAAAAACTTTTTCACATTTTCACATTCCTCTATAGTCAAATTCCTCTATAGGGCAAACCAGGGCAATTGAAAAATTGATCAAACTCTACAACATTCTTGCTTTAATGCATCTTTAAATCAGCATGATAACTGTCAACTTTGAGCACCAACCGTTCTAAGAGTAAAGAAAAGTTCGTACTAGCAGGCCTTTAATTTTACTTTAAAAGCGTGAACAAGTATACCAATGACAGGAACTGCATGAATTATCAAAAATACAAATGCCCGGTTTCGGTTTTTACACACGATGACCAACTTATTCGCGTGAACGGTGAACGCATTTATAATTCTTCTATTGGAAGCCAGCACTCGAAAACTTGCAAAAAGATCAAAAAACAGTAGAAATTTAACGCCTGCAGCAGTCGTAGCCTCCACATAAATATCAATAACAAACACAGTTTACAAAAACCCCGAACTGAAATTGAATGCCAACTTCTCGGCGTTTAAGCAAGACTTAACACAGTCTCATTGACTGAACCTACAGGGAATCTTAATTTTGGGGACCCAAACACGATACCATTTCTCGCAGATTCTGCATTTGACTGGCAGACAAACCGTTAATGCCATTTTTTGTAAATCAAATTTTTAACGTTTTTGCTCATAATCTCGGTACTGATCTTGCATGGTTATGCTATCCGCCTGAACCAACCAGGAAAAAGGTATGGCCTAATTCTTGATGTTTTGGCTCATTTGGAAAATTTTGATTTATTTGCAAAAAGGCGAAGCAGTGAAAAAAAGTAATTTTTATTTATGCTTTATCTGTGCAAAAACGCTCTACAGGAAGAAGTATGAGAGCCTAAAAGGAAGGGTTTTTAAAATAACGGAGGTCTATAAAGAAAGGAGGAAATTGTCATTCATTTCCACCGGCCTATTGCCAAATTGTCACAATTCTGCGTTTGGTTTAAATTATGTTATACAGAGTTTGAAATCCATTTCGTTAATTTCGTGTTGTGCCCTCCAGCGTCCTCGCGGAGTTGTTTTGAAGCCTTATATAGTGACTGGTGAAGCCTTATATAGTGACTGGCTAGACTATTTGATACCTGGCGTTAATCTTGTGGTGCTCGTCCTATTTGGGGTCATAGTTTTGCACAGCATTTCCAGAGATATAAAACTTGCACAGCCTATCTTCTTGCAAACATTTCAATGTGGGTTTCAATAAAAAATCTCTTAAATACAGGGTTACGTTTAGTTATAACCCCCTGATTAGAGCCTCCTCTAATTTTAGATTTTTCTGTTTAGCTTAGATTATTTCGTTTGGATAATACCAATTTTACCGATATTACCTCTAGAATGAGACAACTGTTGAATTTTTTTTGATTCAGATCAAAGTTCAACATAAGATTTTGGACTTGCCATGTGTTCTATTACGAATGCGTTTTTTCATTAGTTCTGGTTTATCAACAGAAGCAAGCTGTTTAATGAAGAACTGGAGAAGATTAGCGCATTTGGACTATCTCAGTTCTTGGAATTTTAATTTTGCTCTTCGTTTCGGGTTGAAAGAAATGCTCTTCGTTTTGCTCTTCGTTTCGGGTTGAAAGCGATTTCGGGTTGAAAGAAATGCGTGGTTGAAGTATTGAGGTTTGCAGACACACGTTGTTGAATGATACGGAATTTAAAAAAACGTGGGGAAAAGAAAAAGAATCGACCAAGACAGCGTACAACAGCAAAAAAATTGATAATGATTGTTTCTACAATTTTAAATAAGTTTTCTTCAACAATTAAAAAATCACATGTCAGAATACAGAAAATGTTTGTACAAGAAGGCGACAAACTAAAAGCAAACGGATGGAAAAACTCAAAAAAATTAGCTACAAATGCAGTTTTGTCAAACGAAAGAAAATACGATCAAAAGAAAAATTCCACAGTACAAAAAACTGCATTAAAAATCAAACAGGACTAAAAAAAAGTTCGTACAATATTCGTTTTTCTAGTTTTTGAGGATCGTAAGAAAAAATATTGTTCAAGCCAAAAATTGCATAATAAAGACCACAAGACGAACATTATTGCTACGGACTACGTTTGAAAGCAATTAACTATCTGGTTTTGGCAAGCTCTGAAGTTTGTTTTGAAAAAAAAACATATTTCTCAAACATGTTATTTCAATTAGTGTGGACATGGGTACCATTATGAATCTCACCTAGTGCAGTAAATTAATACACCTCTTAATGTAGTACATTTATGTCTCACGTTGTTACCCAATTGTATGTAGCTGAGTCATTCGTCTCAGGATTGACTCTATACTTGACAGGTACTTGACCTCGTCTATTATTGTGTTCGCGTTGACAGCGAAGTGATCAATCGCACATCTGCTTAACTTACATGAATTAACGGTTGTCAACGACTTCTCTTTTTCTATCGATCTAGTTCCACTCATCAGAGTACAACATAGCGCAGGCAGAGTCAAAAAGCAAAACCATGTTGGGCCTAGAACCATTCTGGGAAAGACCTAGTAGTAACCCTCCGATAACCTGGGAAAAACGGAGAAGCCAGGTAAAACTATCTATCGTCGCAAAGACAAATATACAATTAGATGACCTCCTTAGAGAGAAACCGACTACAGTCATTTACCCCCCTGAGCCAGTAGAAGAGGCACCAGTCACTAACTCAACACAGGCAATGGAAAGAGGGCGACTCACGCGCTATCATCAAGCAATTACAAGATGGAAGAACGAATTCAATATGATTGACCAAATAGGAGTCCTTTGTGGAGACAAACCTTGGGACATTACAGACAGAAAAGTCAAATCGTTACTCTACCTCAGCCTAGGCATGGAAGGCCAAAAAATGCATAGCAGGAAGTTCCCACACACAATTGTTGAAACAACAACAACAAAGGACATCTGGGAAGAGCTACAACTAACATTCATAAGACCCAGAAACGTAACATTCGACAGATACTTGTTATTGACCCGACGACAACAGAGAGGAGAGATCATGGAGCAATTTCACTGGGCACTAAGATCGTTGGCCGAACACTGCCAACTCGGAGCGCTGAAGGACGAATTACTCCGAGACATCTTCACGGCCAACATGATTGACCACGAAAATCAGAGGGAATTGTTGAAGGTCACATTGTCTCCAGAACGAGCATTAGAGGTGGTAATAGGTATAGAACTGGGGGTAAGAAGCCAACTCGTTTTGCAGGCAAAGCACCTACAACCCACAACAGTAGCGTCATTAACAGCCAGACAGGATGACGTGATTGTTATATCAAGCTCGCGATACAGGGGTACAAATCGACCGGCGCGAAACATTACACCGACAACAGGGCGAAAACCGAGGCACAACTGCCGCAACTACGGATCACCGTGAACAATGGACCATAAGTCAAAGTGACGAAGAAAAACCAATCGTCAACGAAGAAAGACCAACTAAGAAATACAAATTGATATAGGATGACCTATAACCGACGGTCAAGGTAGAGAAGTCTTCTTTCTAGCAACCATTGACCGCTTCTCGAAACTCCCAACACTTAAAATGTATAATAATGCCAACGGCCCGAACATTGAAAAAATTTTGAATCAGTATATGATACAACATGTAGTTCCGCGCAATTTAAGAATTGACCAAGCTCGCTACCTAAAAGATAACAAAGTCCAACAACTATGTACCAAGCACAACATGTACATAATATTTGCCCCCGCCAATGATCATCGACCGATCGGACTAGTCGAACGACTTATTCAAACGGTTAAACGCAGACTAGGATGAATAAAACTATACCATAAACAAAAGCCATTCAACATTAAAAGGGCACTAAGCCAAATCACAAACGAGTTACGCATTTGTCGGAAAAAGTCAGCTTTAGTATCACCATTCGAAGCCCACAACGGTATGAAACCGAATACGGCCCTCAGCAACGCTACCACAAATCCCCGCCGAAACAACCTCGATTGGTCTAACACGATTAATACATATTTAGATAACAACATCATCGAACAGGAGGACCTAATTTCGGACCAAGTCAGTTACGCGGAAGTTAAGGCAGCTAAAGCCAAAAAGCTCGAAGACGCAAAACAGGACAAAGGGGAAGTACCACGAACCTTCCGACAACAATTCTCTAAATTTGAAGAGCACCTAGCCGCCACCAGCTCAAAACTTCAACTTGCTCGGAAGACAATCGCGGAGAATAGAAGTAAGAAGCACCTGAAAGAGTTGTATGACGCAGTTCCAAAGGGCACAGTATTAGTGAAGACCACGGACGCGACTTTTACCCGGAAAGTCCCCGGTCAGAGAGAGACAGTCCTGAACAAGGCAGACGTGGCCGAATTCGGTACCGCCGAACAACGGAAGATCCCTTTGATAAACTTCGTTGCCCGCAAAATGGTCCGCAACCATCACTCAAAATTCCAGCAACAAATGGAAAGCCATGGACAAGCTCAATGGAGCAAAATTATGGGAGTACGCACCATCAGAGTAAGGGACAAAAAGCCAAGAGAACCGAACAGCAAGTCCAACTTAGAGAAAGTCTCCCGCACAAACGTGCGCACGAAAAAGCGATACACACGCCCCCCAAAATGGGGAAACAGGCAAAAGCACGCGCACGAAACTCTTCTCATAGCTCCCAAGACCAAGAACCCGCGGCACAAATTAAGGACACCTCGGACACCAATGACGATTCATCGGACCCCAACGTGGACTTCGAAGTTGAGGCCTCCCGACACGTCGAAGTGACAGAATCAAAGAACGCACTCATTACTACGGCGCAAATAAAGAAGATGACCTCCTGAGCAATTCGTCGGACAATGAACTACCCCCGCCCAAGAAGCAATTCACGGGTACGGCTAACTTCCAACTCCCGAAGACCATCAGCAAAGCCAGACGACATCCGCACACATCAATCTCATCACGTCGGACCTTACCGGGCCGTACCAACTACCTCATGCGCTGAACCACCCACCCGCCAACGTATGCGCTGAACCCGGGACCTATGTGCTGAACCACCCACCAACACCTGAGCACAACCTACTGCCGACAGCTGACGACAACCCACCTCAGTCGGAGGATCCACACGAAGCCATGGCAGGAAACGAGAGATGCTCAGACCCGGATGAACTCTAATTAACAACAACACATAAACTCAGACAAACCTTGCTTAATGCAACCCCATTAAAACTTGCATATCGATCCAGCTAAACTTGAAGCATAACAGTTGCTAAAATTTTTTCGTTTCGTTCTCTCAAAGGAGGGAAATGTGGTACATGGGTACCATCATGTATCTCACCTAGTGCAGTAAATTAAAACACCTCTTAATGTAGTACATTTATGTCTCACGTTGTTACCCAATTGTATGTAGCTGAGTCATTCGTCTCAGGATTGACTCTATACTTGACAGGTATTTGACCTCGTCTATTATTGTGTTCGCGTTGACAGCGAAGTGATCAATCGCACATCTGCTTAACTTACATGAATTAAAAGTTGTCAACGACTTTTCGTTTTCTATCGATCTAGTTCCTCTCCAGAGTACAACAAGGTCATTACAACAAACAAAATTAAACCAAAAAAATTAGGCTGCATACTAGATCAGAAATTTAATTTCTTTTCTTTTGTTGTTGAAAAAAATCAACCGCGTGGTTTTTAGAATTTAAATTTAGAGATTTGAACTGCAACACTATTCATCTAACTTGTTTCAATAGGCGGCAATAAACATTAAAATTTTTGTAATTTTTTCAGACCTTTCAGTAGCCCTATTGTACTAATTTGCAGAACGCTAGTGACATTAAGTAGTATCTGAATTGGAGGAAGCATTTAAATGGTACCAAACAAAGTTTTTCTTTCTCTATTTGAAATTTGTACTTGACTTGGAATTCTGCTTCCAAAAATAATTCTTTCAGAAAAATTGTGGTTGTGTGGCCTTGCAATTGGTTGACCTCACTATATAGGAGTCCAGTATTGACGATAAACAATTTTGTAGTCTCTTCAAATCTCCATCCATAATTTTTTGTTAAAGTCAGTGAGAGGGTGATAAATCAAATTTGATCAAAAACTAATCACGCAATGCGGTTAGTTAAAAACTCAAGGTTATCCAGGTCACAAAAAAACAACAAAACAGCGGCGTATATTATGAAAATAAAGTTCTCAGGTTTGCGAAATATAAACATAGCCGGCAGATTGTCGGGAAAAAGCCGCCGCTGACGCGCTTGATGCACATCGGGTTTGCAAAAAAAGGATAAATATTGAGAAATTTTGTTCTATTATTATCAGTGTCGAAACGTGTTCTAATTCGGCGTACTATTTCAGTTGGAATCAAAAACTATACTTAATTCAGCTTCTAAACTGAAAGCTATTAAGCGTAATACCAATTTCAATTAGAAAACACTAATGAAATTTGATAATATAAGTCTAAATGACCTAATGACCGGGCTTTCTCGGTTTATCCCGTCTCTTTTGATTTTGTTCTTTTGGACTTGACTGTATTCTTTATCTTGCGTAAATCATTGAACAAATGGATTTGTCAATGAAGATTTACAATTCAAAGACTTTTCCTGGACTAAACAAAAAACTAGACCTAGAACGGACTATGAGTGAAATGGGAAAACGATTTCTAAAAAAAATCAGAAAAAAAGCAGAAAATCTTTGTCAAATTGCCGCTAGCTAGAACAAAAAACCACTAGCAAGAAATTTAAATTGGATACTATGAATGGATTGGGAAAAACGTTTAGAGAAAAAATCGATACAAGAATTGAAAAGAAAAACAGTTAAAACCAAAATGAAATTGACGCATGTGAACAAAAAACCACTAGCGAGAAAGCGAAATTTTGTTCAAACAGCGTTTTCTCATTCCAGTATAAATTTAGAGCGAAAAAATTTCACGCCGCAAAACCACTCGCTTTTTCGCTCCACTTCCTGATTCGGCGTGACCAAAATGACTACTCCGATGTGACTTGAAAATCATGAAAATGTGTGAACAGATCTTTAAAGACAGCGTCCTAAAACAATTCAAATTCTTTGAATTGTAAAGACATAGCAGGACAAGTACTGACATACATTTCAAAAAATTTCCTTTGACTAAACAAAAAACGAGACCTAGAACAAACTATGAGTGAATTGGGAAAACCTTTTCTAAAAAAACCAAAAGAAAAAAAACAGAAAATAAATGTCAGAATGCCACAAGTGAACAAAAAACCACTAGCAGGAAATGGAAAATTAGTTCAAAAAAGGCACCGAATGAACTATAAATGGATCGTCAAAAAACCATTTAGAGAAAAATCCGATCCAAAAAAGTGAAAAAACATTCAAAATCAAAGTGAAATTGTCGAGTGTAAACCACTAGCGAGAAAGCAAATTGTTGTGCAAACTCCGTTTTCTCACCCTATTTTAAAATTAGAGAGAAAAAATTTTACGCCACAAAACCACTCGCTTTTTCTCTCCACTTCCTGTTTCGGCGTGACCAAAATCACTACTCCAATTTGACTTCAAAAATCATGAAAGTGTAAAACATAGCCTATATAATAGCCGTTTGAGAGGCTGACGGCGGCTATTGAAAATGAAACAAAAACACATAAAACCTCATTTAGCTAATATCAAATTACAACTAGGGCACTTTCAGAAAAAGATTTTTTCTATTGCCTAATTTTTTGAAGCAGCAAAACTGTCAAATTGGTCAACTTTGTCCACTGTCAGTAATTGGTTAGTCAAAAATTCCTAGAGCTGAGCAAAACGTTTTGAATTTCTTTAATGCTATTTTTACAACGAAATAGTAAATCAATGGAAAAAACCAGCAGCAGAAAAAATCAAGTTATTTAAAAATTATCTGGAAACGCTGGCCTTTGCACCGTCTTCGAAACCAGTAATTTTGAGAGGAAAAAATAAGGACACTCAAAAATTAGCAACTTTTTCTAAGCACAACTCAAAACTGAAAAATGTTCACCACAGTTGTATGACAGGTATACACATGAGTTAAATTCTTTTCAGGTATTTACGTCATTTTAAATTTCCGTCTGTTTCATCAACAAGAAAATGTGCTTATAAGGAAACTAATCTTTTAGCCTGCACACTTGGTAAACACATTAGAACGCTTGTGTTCAATGGCTATGAGATTTTCTAAATTTTGTTTGGAATTTTCTAGAATTCTCTCTGAAACGTTTTAATAACATCCTAGCAATTTTCGGTACTCAAAATTATATTGTCGTTCAAAATACATTTTCTAAGAATTTTGAGCCGTGTGATTGATATATTTTATACTAATGAGAAAATTATTAAAGCTTACTATCAAAATACAAACGAGAAAAACAAAAAATGCTGATACAGATTCAAAGTTGTTTTTCATTTTCAACTTGGAAATATTTCAAATCAATACTTGATCAACAGGCAACCAATTAATATTTTGCTAATAAATTTTAATAAATAAAGATTCAGAATTTTTCTAGTTTTAAATTGCCTCGGTAGGCTTTGGTAACATTTACCAAAAGTTCGGTATAAATAGGGAATTTATTAAGCATTGCGCACAAATTTACGAAAGCGTTTGATTATTACATTTATTTATTTCAGTACAACGACTCGCTTTTTTGTTGTGAAAGTATACATTTGCAAAAGATTTTAAAAATTTGCACTACAAACATCGCCCACCGTCAAATTTGTTATCAAAAAAACCAACATCTGTTGGCCAAAATTAGCTTAAATTAGGGACAAGATTTCAGCTTACATGATTTTATTTCTTTTCCACTTGTCTATGGCTCGATCAAATAAAATGTCATACTGGCTTTAGGGGTGTTTATTTTTCCTACAGCTGGGAATAAATAAAAAAAGAAGATTCGATTTGTATGAACGCTTATTTCGAATCACTTCATATTATACCTGTCTCCTTCCTTGTAGAGAAGCGAATCAAACAAGGCGAATCGGTATTGTGCAATTGCATATAAGGTTCCGACCCCACTCATCCAAAATTTTGGCATGATTATCTACCAAATGAGGAACATAGAAAAACCCAAAAAGTCAAGTATTTTAAAAATTGGTTTATGAACGAAAAGATAGCCACCGCAGCAAATAATCCATTGCTGGAGTGAATAATGGTGCATTGGATTGATGAGATGGGCAAATATTAAGAACGCGAATCAAGACGAACAGCAAAATCAAACAACAACAAAATTTAATGACATCAAAAGCTTTTAATTCAACAGAAAGATATGGGACTGCTCAATAAAAAGGCTTAGTAACAATTAAAAAAAGAACAAAAACAGTAAAGTTGTAATTTTCGCATTTTTTAAAGCAATTGATTTCAAAGTAATGAAAACTATTAGAAATCAACTAAAATATCCCATAGGTGTACGATTACCAATTCTTCTATTGAAGGATTTAAGAACTGCCGGTATTCAATTTTTCATGCGGTTACAATAAGAACAACAAATAGACAACAAAAAATCAATTAAAGCTTGGCAGAAAACGCTTTCGAAACCGTAAAGCCATACTATGGCCATCAGAATAATCAGAATATAATAGATTGCACTTTCTGCCAGCACCAATAATGTATTATGTAACCTCTCATTAATGAAGCTATGTAACAAGTGGATAAAAAAGAAAAAAAATGCAAAATTAAGTAACACATTTATTTTTTTCGAAAAAAATATTTCCAAAGACATGAACGCCATTAATTACAGAATGAAATAATTAAATAAATTCTTTTTTCTTCCACAACAAGCCCTTGAAAACTTAAATATTCCAGAATATGTTCTACGTCTACAAAAGAACGTCAAACATGAAAAAAATCAAAAATTAATTTGATTTTTTTCCGTGTCGAAGCCAGTAAAGTCAACGAATTCTATAAAAATATTAGATTGTGTGACACCAATCCCTCTTGAAACCTTCCTTTGGAAACAATAATGTCTCATTTGGCTTGTAATTAACGAGACTAGATAACAAACGGACAATAAAAGGAGCAAAATTGCGAAGTTACAAAGTGTCTCCTTTCAATTTATAAAACATTTGTTTTCAGAGTCATGAAAGCCACGAACTATCTAATAATAGGATCATCTATTCTTCCCTGAAAAGCCAATGAAACCGGGTCACTGTACTGGAATTTTCATACGACTAAAAAGACAAAGTAAAAAGGACAGTTAAAGACAAATTTTAAAAAATTCAAAAAAATTCTTCGGGAAAGTAGTGTCGAAGCCGTTAAATTCAAAATCTATATCTTTAGGGATTTTAATATTATCGATTGTGCCTTATCCTGAAAGCCAATAATGTGATATACGAACTTTTGTGATAATGTGACAAAGCTAGAAAACGTGAAAAATGGGCAAAAACCCAAAAAAATTTTTTAAAAATGTGAAATCTAGTAATATCAAAGCCAGAAAAACATAACTTAAGGCGTAAAGCCGGAATAAAGAAAGAATTTGATTTCTATAGAAAGAGGAAGCATTCTTTCATTGCTGGGAATAAGCAACAAAATGACCAAATTAAGAGAAAAAAAGAGGCAAAGTTCAATAAGTCATTATTTATTTAAAAACAAAACAACCATAAGCTTTCAAGTAATCAACTAAAAACAACAATTCGGAGCTATTTAGGAATCCAATTGGACCTATCATTTGAAATGTTCTGTTATTTAATTAATGTAGAGAAAAATTATTAAAGCTTACTAAGTAGAGAAAATTATTAAAGCTTTTTATCAAAATACAAACGAGAAAAACAAAAAATGCTGATACAGATTCAAAGTTGTTTTTCATTTTCAACTTGGAAATATTTCAAATCAATACTTGATCAACAGGCAACCAATTAATATTTTGCTAATAAATTTTAATAAATAAAGATTCAGAAATTTTCTAGTTTTAAATTGCCTCGGTAGGCTTTGGTAACATTTACCAAAAGTTTGGTATAAATAGGGAATTTATTAAGCATTGCGCACAAATTTACGAAAGCGTTTGATTATTACATTTATTTATTTCAGTACAACGACTCGCTTTTTTGTTGTGAAAGTATACATTTGCAAAAGATTTTAAAAATTTGCACTACAAACATCGCCCACCGTCAAATTTGTTATCAAAAAAACCAACATCTGTTGGCCAAAATTAGCTTAAATTAGGGACAAGATTTCAGCTTACATGATTTTATTTCTTTTCCACTTGTCTATGGCTCGATCAAATAAAATGTCATACTGGCTTTAGGGGTGTTTATTTTTCCTACAGCTGGGAATAAATAAAAAAAGAAGATTCGATTTGTATGAACGCTTATTTCGAATCACTTCATATTATACCTGTCTCCTTCCTTGTAGAGAAGCGAATCAAACAAGGCGAATCGGTATTGTGCAATTGCATATAAGGTTCCGACCCCACTCATCCAAAATTTTGGCATGATTATCTACCAAATGAGGAACATAGAAAAACCCAAAAAGTCAAGTATTTTAAAAATTGGTTTATGAACGAAAAGATAGCCACCGCAGCAAATAATCCATTGCTGGAGTGAATAATGGTGCCTTGGATTGATGAGATGGGCAAATATTAAGAACGCGAATCAAGACGAACAGCAAAATCAAACAACAACAAAATTTAATGACATCAAAAGCTTTTAATTCAACAGAAAGATATGGGACTGCTCAATAAAAAGGCTTAGTAACAATTAAAAAAAGAACAAAAACAGTAAAGTTGTAATTTTCGCATTTTTTAAAGCAATTGATTTCAAAGTAATGAAAACTATTAGAAATCAACTAAAATATCCCATAGGTGTACGATTACCAATTCTTCTATTGAAGGATTTAAGAACTGCCGGTATTCAATTTTTCATGCGGTTACAATAAGAACAACAAATAGACAAAAAATCAATTAAAGCTTGGCAGAAAATGCTTTCGAAACCGTAAAGCCATACTATGGCCATCAGAATAATCAGAATATAATAGATTGCACTTTCTGCGAGCACCGATAATGTATTATGTAACCTCTCATTAATGAAGCTAGGTAACAAGTGGATAAAAATGAAAAAAAAAATGCAAAATTAAGTACCACATTTATTTTTTTCGAAAAAAATATTTCCAAAGACATGAACGCCATTAATTACAGAATGAAATAATTAAATAAATTCTTTTTTCTTCCACAACAAGCCCTTGAAAACTTAAATATTCCAGAATATGTTCTACGTCTACAAAAGAACGTCAAACATGACAAAAATCAAAAATTAATTTGATTTTTTTCCGTGTCGAAGCCAGTAAAGTCAACGAATTCTATAAAAACATTAGATTGTGTGCCACCAATCCCTCTTGAAACCTTCCTTTGGAAACAATAATGTCCCATTTGGCTTGTAATTAACGAGACTAGATAACAAACGGACAATAAAAGGAGCAAAATTGCGAAGTTACAAAGTGTCTCCTTTCAATTTATAAAAAATTTGTTTTCAGAGTCATGAAAGCCACGAACTATCTAATAATAGGATCATCTATTCTTCCCTGAAAAGCCAATGAAACCGGGTCACTGTACTGGAATTTTCATACGACTAAAAAGACAAAGTAAAAAGGACAGTTGAAGACAAATTTTAAAAAAATCAAAAAAATTCTTCGGGAAAGTAGTGTCGAAGCCGTTAAATTCAAAATCTATATTTTTAGGGATTTTAATATTATCGATTGTGCCTTATCCTGAAAACCAATAATGTGATATACGAACTTTTGTGATAATGTGACAAAGCTAGAAAACGTGAAAAATGGGCAGATGCCAAAAAAAATTTGAAAAATGTGAAATCTAGTAATGTCAAAGCCAGAAAAACATAACTTAAGGCGTAAAACCGCAATAAAGAACGAATTTGATTTCTATAGAAAGAGGAAGCATTCTTTCATTGCTGGGAATAAGCAACAAAACGACCAAATTAAGCGAAAAATAGAGGCAAAGTTCAATAAGTCATTGTTTATTTAAAAACAAAAGAACCATAAGCTTTCAAGTAATCAACTAAAAACAACAATTCGGAGCTATTTAGGAATCCAATTGGACCTATCATTTGAAATGTTCTGTTATTTAATTAATGTAGAAAAGATCGATGTTTTTAATAAAAAAAGACCGACTTTTTACAATCCGAATTATTTTTGGATTATACCAGTCCAAGATTGGTCCAAAACCAGCCTTTCTAATGTTGTTTGTCTATTAGGAGCTTTTAATTATCCGGATGTTCCAGATATTAATATTTTGTTAGTTAAAAACTCAAAAATAGATGCTGCGTTTTTGATAATCAACGAATAAACTTATTAAAAAACGGCAAAGTTTAAATTACAGAGCACTCTCAACGGAATTTGAAGTAGAAGCCCCATTTTGAGTTTAAAAAGATTGTTGTGGTGTTTGGATCTGTACTTCCTGTAAATTTAATCAAACTTGACTAAAGAAAATAAATTCAGGTATTTAAGTCATTTTAAATTTCCGTCTGTTTCATCAACAAGAAAATGTGCTTATAAGGAAACTAATTGTTTGCCTGCGCACTTGGTAGACACATCGGAACGCTTGTGTTCAATGGCTATGAGATTTCTAAATTTTGTTTTAAATTTTCTAGAAAACTCTCTGGAACGTTTTAATAACATCCTAGCATTTTTCGGTACTCAAAAGTATGTTGTCGGTCAAAATATATTTGTAAGACCGTTTTTTCACAATTTTTTTTAATCTCGGAAACGACCATAATTCACTTTTGAGCCGCTTGATTGATATGTTTTATACTAATGAGAAAAATATTAAAGCTTACTATCAAAAAGCAAACGAGAAAAACAAAAAATTCTGATACAGATTCAAAGTTGTTTTTCGTTTTCAACTTGGAAATATTTCAAAACAATACTTGATCAAGTAGCAACACTTTAATATTTTGCTAAAAAATTTTAAAAAATAAAGATTCAGAATTTTTCTAGTTTTAAATTGCCCTGGTAAGCTTTGGCAACAATTAGCAAAAATTAGGTATAAATAGGGAAAATATTAAGCATTGCGCACAAATTTTCAAAAGGGTTCGATTATTACATTTATTTGTTTCAGTACAACGACTCGCTTTTTTGTTGTGAAAGTATACATTTGCAAAAGAGTTTTAAAATTTGCACTACAAACATCGCCGACCATCAAATTTGTTGTCCAAAAAACCAACATCTGTTGGCCAAAAAAAGCTTAAACTGGGGACAAGTTGAGAGATTTTTGCTTACATGAATTTATTTCTTTTCCACTTGTCTATAGCTCGATCAAATAAAATGTCATACTGGCTTTAGGAGTGCTTAATTTTCTTGAAGCAGGGAATGAATGAAAAAATAAAGATTCGATTTGTATGAACGCTTATTTCGAATCACTTCATATTATACCTGTCTCCTTTTTTGTAAAGAAATGAATCAAACAAGGCGACTCGGTAATGTGCACTTGCACATAAGGTTCTGACCCCGCTCATCCGCAATTTTGGCATGATTGTTTACCAAATGAGGAACACAGAAGAACCCAAAAACTCAAGTAAAATTGGTGTGTGAACGAACAGATAGCCTCCAAAGCAAATAACCCAGTGGTGAAGTGAATAATGGTGCATTAGATTGACCAGATGGGCAATTATTAAGAAAGCGAATCAAGACGAACAGCAAAATCAAACAACAACAAAAATTAATTACATCAAAAGATTTAATGCACCAGAAAAGAATTGTGTTAGTGGTGTTTTGGTCTGTACTTCCTGTAAATTTAATCAAACTGGACTAAAGAAATTAAATTCAGGTATTAAAGTCATTTTAAATTTCCGTCTGTTTCATCAACAAAAAAATGTGCTTATAAGGAAACTAATCTTTTAGCCTGCGCACTTGGTAGACACATCTGAATGCTTGTGTTCAATGGCTATGAGATTTTCTAAATTTTGTTTGAAATTTTCTAGAATTCTCTCTGGAAAGTTTTAATAACATTCTAGCATTTTTCGGTACTGAAAAGTATATTGTCGGTCAAAATTTAATTGTAAGACCGTTTTTTCACAATTTTTTTAAATCTCGGAAACGACCATAATCCACTTTTGAGCCGCGTGATTGATATATTTTATACTAATGAGAAAATTATTAAAGCTTACTATCAAAATATAAACGAGAAAAACAAAAAATGCTGATACAGATTCAAAGTTGTTTTTCGTTTTCAACTTGGAAATATTTCAAATCAATACTTGATCAACTAGCAACAATTTAATATTTTGCTAATAAATTTTTATAAATGAAGATTCAGAATTTTTCTAGTTTTAAATTGCCCTGGTAAGCTTTGGCAACATTTAGCAAAAATTAGGTATAAATAGGGAAAATATTAAGCATTGCGCACAAATTTTCAAAAGGGTTCGATTATTACATTTATTTGTTTCAGTACAACGACTCGCTTTTTCGTTGTGAAAGTATACATTTGCAAAAGATTTTTGAATATTGCACAACAAACATCGCCGACCATCAAATTTGTTATCCAAAAAACCAACATCTGTTGGCCAAAAAAAGCTTAAACTGTTGACAAGCTGAGAGATTTTTGCTTACATGATTTTTTCTTTTCCACTTGTCTATAACTCGATCAAATAAAATGTCATAATGGCTTCAGGAGTGTTTAATCTTCTTAAAGCAGGGAATAAATGAAAAAAATGAAGATTCGATTTGTATGAACGCTTATTTCGAATCACTTCATATTATACCTGTCTCCTTCTTTGTAGAGAAATGAATCAAACATGGCGACTCGGTAATGTGCAGTTGCACATAAGGTTCCGACCCCGCTCATCCACAATTTTGCCAGGATTGTTTACCAAATGAGGAACACAGAAGAACCCAAAAACTCAAGTAAAATTGGTGTGTGAACGAACAGATAGCCTCCAAAGCAAATAACCCAGTGGTGAAGTGAATAATGGTGCATTAGATTGACGAGATGGGCAAATATTAGGAAGGCGAATCAAGACGAACAGCAAAATCAAACAACAGCAACAAAAATTAATTACATCAAAAACTTCATAATTCACCAGAAAAGTTATGGGACTGCTCAATAAAAAGGCTTGGTAACAATTAGACAATAAAGAACAAAAACAGTGAAGTTGTAATTTTCGCTTATTTTTTCAAAGCAAATAATTTCAAAGCAATGAAAACCATTAGAAATCAACTAAAATACCCTATAGGTGTACGATTACCAATCCTTCCATTGAAGGTTTTAAGAACTGCCGGTATTCAATTTTTCATGCGGTTACAATAAGAACAACAGATAGACAAAAAAATCAATTAAAACTTGGCAGAAAACGCAAACGAAACCGTAAAGCCATAATATGACCATCAAAATATGATCGATTGCACTTTCTGCCAGCACAGACAATGTATTATTTAACCTCTCATTAATGAAGCTAGGTAACAAGTGGATAAAAATGCAAAAAAAATTAAGTAACTTTTATTTTTTTTCGAAAAAAATATTTCCAAAGACATGAACCCCATTAATAACAGAAAGAAATAATTAAATAAATTCTTTTTTCTTTTACAACAGGCCCTTGAAAACTTAAATATTCCAGAATATGTTCTACGTCTACAAAAGAACGTCAAACATGACAAAAATCAAAAATTAATTTGATTTTTTTCCGTGTCGAAGCCAGTAAAGTCAACGAATTCTATAAAAACATTAGATTGTGTGACACCAATCCCTCTTGAAACCTTCCTTTGGAAAAAATAATGTCCCATTTGGCTTGTAATTAACGAGACTAGATAACAAACGGACAAAAAAAGGAGCAAAATTGCGAAGTTACAAAGTGTCTCCTTTCAATTTATAAAACATTTGTTTTCAGAGTCATGAAAGCCACGCACTATCTACTAATATCAGATAATTGGATCATCTATTCTTCCCTGAAAAGCCAATGAAACCGGGTCATTGTACTGGAATTTTTATACGACTAAAATGACAAAGTAGAAAGGACAGTTAAAGACAAAATTTAAAAAATTCAAAAGTTCTTCGGGAAGGTAGTGTCGAAGCCGTTAAAATCATAATCTATATCTTTAGGGATTTTAATATTATCAATTTTGCCTTATTCTGAAAGCCAATAATGTGACATACGAACTTTTGTGATAATGTGACAAAGCTAGAAAACGTGAAAAATGGGCAAAAACCCAAAAAATTTTTAAAAAAATGTGAAATCTAGTAATATCAAAGCCAGAAAAACATAACTTAAGGCGTAAAGCCGGAATAAAGAAAGAATTTGATTTCTATAGAAAGAGGAAGCATTCTTTCATTGCTGGGAATAAGCAACAAAATGACCAAATTAAGAGAAAAAAAGAGGCAAAGTTCAATAAGTCATTATTTATTTAAAAACAAAACAACCATAAGCTTTCAAGTAATCAACTAAAAACAACAATTCGGAGCTATTTAGGAATCCAATTGGACCTATCATTTGAAATGTTCTGTTATTTAATTAATGTAGAAAAGATCGATGTTTTTAATAAAAAAAGACCGACTTTTTACAATCCGAATTATTTTTGGATTATACCAGTCCAAGATTGGTCCAAAACCAGCCTTTCTAATGTTGTTTGTCTATTAGGAGCTCTTAATTATTCGGATGTTCCAGATATTAATATTTTGTTAGTTAAAAACTCAAAAATAGATGCTGCGTTTTTGATAATCAACGAATAAACTTATTAAAAAACGGCAAAGTTTAAATTACAGAGCACTCTCAACGGAATTTGAAGTAGAAAAGGCCCCATTTTGAGTCTAAAAAGATTGTGTTAGTGGCGTTTGGGTCTGTACTTCCTGTAAATTCGAACATACCCGGCAGATTGCAAGAAAATAGCCGCCGTTGATTCCAATAAGCATGATTGGGATTGAAAGAATAGAAGATATTGAAAAGAAAAAGATTTTTGTACAAAAACATTTTTTAAGTCCGATTTATTTTGATGGCATTTCGTAGTTGATCATAACGTACTTCTGTTTCTTAGAGAGAGGCTACAGGGGCTACTATCAATACTAATAAGCATTAGAGATGATAACTAAGATTTATAGGAACGACGTTCAAATAGCGGGCATCTAAAATTGGGCTTTATGGGTTATCCCGTTTCTATTTCTGACTTCAAATTTTTATACCGACTCTGTTCATTTTGAATTGCTTTGCTGAGCAACTGATGTTCAAAATCACTTTTAGCAGAATGAGAGAAGAGAGAAACTAGCCTAGAGAAGTCAAAAAGATATCACGCAAACCGTTGAAAAAGCGGCAAATGAGGTAAAGCGAAACATTTTTTTATTCGACGAAGTGAAAAAAAGGAGCGCTATAATAGCCGGCCGAGAAGATGAGGGCGGCTATTAATCAAAGCGGACTGAAGAAACTTATTTTGCGCTGTTTCTGATGAAGAAGTCCTAATTTTGAAATACTTGGCAAGAATTTTTGACAAAAATTAATAAAAATAGACCACTATAAAGATTTGTGTCTTTACAAATAAAAATCAACAACACTTTTTAAAAAATATTAACAAATTTTAGCAAAATTGGCGAAGTTTTAGTAAAAAATTCCGGAAATTGTGAATAAAATCTCACCGGAATTCACTCTATTTTCTCAAAATTTAAACCTCAATAACTCCCTGTAAAAAACTAAAATTAAAAAAATCTTTTTAATTCCATATTCTACGCTGGACAAGCTTTCTAATCATACTAGTCTCAACTCTCTACGATGAATATATCGATCCGCCAAAATTGACTGAACAAAACCCATTTGAGCATATAGTTCCTTCCCATTTGATATATGTGTTTGTCTCCACACTAGTATATCGACCCCTATTTTTGTTACTCTGGTAAACGCTTGCAAAATTCCTTCCTAATGAGAAAAAATTCTAGTTCCCCAGAAAAAAACCAACTCGTGAACAATTTGGTGGGAAATTGCAAAAGGCAGTAAACGTTGCGTTACTCTGATAATTGTTATTTCATTTCTTATCAACTAAACTATATGATGAGACATCGTCTTCCTAACTCTAAATGATGTCAGCTTTTGGAGTTGGTGAATTTGGAATTCCACTGTTTCACGGCCCTTCAAAAAATATCTGAAAACTGAATTGAAGAATTTTAAATAAATAATAATAGACCAAGAATTAAAATGGATGGCAGAAAAAATTGTGCTAAGCACCGATCATGGGTTAACAAAATCAGTTTGAAAACAGAAACAATCAGAACATCAACAATCGTAAGGTCAAGTCCGATTAAACAACAGATGATCACAATCTAATTTATCAATAAATCGCTTGAATCAAGAAAAGATGCCACAACTGTTTCTGTAACATGGCAGTTAACGGCAGTAATGCTGCTTAGCAAGGCACTTTAATAACTCTAACCTCAAATATAAAGTCTTTTATTTTTGTTTTATCAGTTGAAAAGGTCTGGCTTGAATGAGAAACAGCTGCATTATTCATAAGCAGATAGAAGCAAAGTTTTAACATTAAAAGCAGTTTATGTAGTTTTTGATGATGAGCAATTGATTTTGATTTGAGATTGTTGCCAATACGACTCGTATCCTCGTAAGAGTCAAAAATGATTTGGGGATGTTTTTTGTTCATTCACTGTGCCACGTGATCATTGATTCGTAGAAGCTAATCACAATCTATAACGACAGTTAGTTCAACGAGTCACAAGCAGGTGTTACACATTACAGTTTCGGAAATAAAACTTTTTAGAAACAAGACGTCTTTCCCGTACCTAACGCTAAAGCAAATTCAGTACTGAATCAGAATGAAATTCAGGACGTTATCAATACTGATTCAGGTCATATTTTGCATTAATCAGTACTGCAAACTAAAATTTCTCTAAAACTATTCTGAATCAGTGCCAATGTTTTCGGCGCGTTAGGTCCGGGTTGCAATGATACTTGGTCTTAAAAAGTCAACCTAGCTGAAAATTTACACATTTTTAGACTCGCGTAAAAATTTCCCAAAACTTATCGAAACAAATGGACCGATAAGTTCATTGTGCACTTGGTTGCTATACCTTACAGTAAGTACGTTGGCTGTGATATTGAGTGTAATTAGTTGAGATATGTAATTTTTGAGAAGATATTGGTACCTGAGGGCACTTTTCGTTTGCATCTTTGGCGAGTACGACGTCTGTCTCCTCTTTGCCTTTCCACTTCATGAGGAATTTGAGAGTACCTCCAGTGTCAGTAGCACCCAATATCTTCTCAGGGACAAGACCACGCGCGAAACCGTACTTCCCTTTCTGAAACGTCATCACGTGACTATAATTTGCTTATATCATACTCATAGTTCCGATTCTGGGTATTTGCAGCGGGACAGCAAAAATTCAAACCCTCTGCCAGATTATGTTCATCCATAACTACCTACACCTTTGTAGTAATGAATAAAAATTATCCCAACTCTTGTTAGAAAAAATGCATCCCATCTGCTATATACAAACCATAATACAAAAACGCGCATTAGTTTTTATGGTAATGAAAATGAATGTATTTTTTCTCAACGCAAGAGTGGTTAGTTCAGAGCCTGTAATCAGCGGCCCTATTTTATTCCTCCCATTTCATATTACTCAAAAGCAGTATGCGACTGAAAAGTTCACGTGTCATAATTCGAGTCAGGATTGGCCAGGTTATGTTCGACCTGAAGATATGGCTACGAGAGCTCATCGTGGCACAGGTAGCTTCACGGAGACAAGGGATTGAACAATTGGGATGTGAATCAGACACCTTAGCTATAAGGTACCACGCCACGTTTGACATATCCTGTTTTTTTTTCATATTCCATAAATTAATATGCTATTTCATCATTTTCCACAGCCGATAGGTCAACTCTGCTTTAACTTTCAATAGTCCCTAACAAATACATCCTAACATCCTAGACAACTGACAGCAATCCATTTAAAAAATTAGCCTGAAGGTACGCAATTTTAGAACTTTTGACAGATAGTTTTTCTCATTTGAAGAGATTTGAGTAACAAGCGTGAAAGTGTAGTTTCCTTTACTCGCAGGTAATGTGGACTAACTAACTGTCTCTTTGTTGAGTTTCTCCTTCTCTTTGAGAGCCCACTCCCTTTCAAAGTCAGCAACCATCTGAGGACAGTGAGTGAGGTGGGCAGATGGCTCCCATGTATTGTCCTTACTGTTCCAATTCTTCCACTTGATTCTGTACAATACCTACAATCGAACAACAATTCAAGACAAATTTACATCATTTGTAACCTTTGTGAAACAAGGCTATCAAAAATCGGTATGAGCAGAGAAATACAGATCCTGCGATTAATGAAAATGTGAGATTTCTGAGATGAAAATCTGAGAAAATCTGATTTTGCCCCAGAAAATCAAAATGTTGATAACTCAACTACTTCAGGAATCACTTCAACAGTTAAAGAATTCTTTTTGTTTATGTACTAATGGAAATATCAAGACACTAAATTATCGCAGAAATGCATAAAAACAGAAACTGGACCAAAATCTGACAAATTGCTCTCGAATCACAGGTGTTGCTCGATTTAGCCTGCTTATGCCCATATAACTTTCCAATACCAATGTCAAGATTCTGAAGCGAAAGCAACAATTTCGACGCACTTTTGATTACAGTACTATAGTAACCTTCCGCGAATTAAATTAGCTGCTTGAGTTATAAAAAAAATCTGAGAAAAAATTACTCGAGACGTTAAAGAGCAAAAAAATATTCTAAACAAAACGGCAACAACAAATATTAGCGTAAAAAAGACACAACTTCGTTCAAGAGCAATTCAATACTTGCTGACAACACAAATGAGGCGTCATAATGTATATTCTTCTGGGCTATGGTAAAAAATAGTTTTGACTGATTGCGTAACATTGCTTTCAGATTATATCAACACACCCTATAGCATACCATAATATGCAAAAAAAGCATAAAAGGAAACTTCAGAAGTGAACTTTAGGCACTGAATTTTTTTACGCTTATCATAAATCTTTCTCTTTCGCCCTCGTTTCTCTCTCCAATTTTTTCCGTCCAGACTTTGAAATTCGAAAATTCTATTCTGTGCTCTCACGTTCGTGAGAGCGTCTCTTAGTTCGTGCGGGATACGGGCTTAAAAAGCTGGTATGCTACAATACAGTATATTTATTGCAATTTTGATTAGTTGAAAAACCTTGATGAACAAACTTCAAAAAAATCAGTTTAGATTATGACACATCAAATCGTCACCTATGGCACATTTTGAACTTGAAAAAACCCACACAATGAGGTTTTAAATGCCAGCAAAATGAAAAATTACTTACCAATGTCTAAGATAAAAAGAACACTTACAGTCCCATCGGTGTCAAACTTTTTGTCCACTATCTTCTCCACTACATACTCCTCGTCATCTGAAGACTCGTTTTCTTTATTTTCCTCCATCTTTATCTTCTTCACGCTCTGAGTATCGCTGTAGCTTTTGGGCTGTGTCGTGCCCCGCTCAGAAGAACGGATGTTTGGCTCGTTAGTTATCGAATTCATGATTAGAAGTGTAAACAACAAACAAAGATCAAATCTGAAACTATAGTTCACATGAGGCAGAGCTAGAATTGACATGATCATAGCAGAATGATATTTGACCCCAGTTTTAATTTTAACAAAAAAGTAGAGCTTTTTATATAAGCAGTCAGGACAGCTTGAAAATAGCATGTTGCTTGTTAAAACTAGCAGCAGCACCACTGTGGACAGGCAGATTTTAAAAACACTGATAAAAAGAGAGAATTCGAAAAGTCAAAAAAAATTTATTCAATTTGGAATGAAAATAACCAACTAACTCAAAGGTGATTTTTTTTTCGTTTATCGTCTCATTCTCTTTCTCCTTAATTTTTCTCCCTTTCTCGCCAAAATTTTCTTCTAGTCTCAAATCCAAAAAAATCTCTTCTTTTTGACAATAAGTGGCTAGTTTCCATAGGTAGCCAGATTATTAGATTTTCATTTATAAGGATTTTAATTCAGGACTTTTGTGCTATATTTTTTTAAATTCAACTGCTTGTCTTCTAACGCTGTAAAGTATTATACGTAGAACTATTTTCTGCGGAGACCGGAGAAAAAAGTTTTCTTTATTGCGCAGGATCTAATAAAAATAGTGCTTATCTTTATAGCCTTAAACGACATAAATTCCTAACAGTAATAAATTGTCAAGTTATCAGAATTCTACTTAATCTTATGAGGACAAGTTTTATTGCGCAAGATCTGAATAGATGGGGATGCATATTCTTATGATATTTCGCCAAAAATTATAGAATATCAGCTTTTTTTAACCATAGTCTCACTCGAGGGATCTGCCAGCACAAGGTTAAAAAAGCTGATGTGCTATAATTCTTAGCGAAACATCATAAGAATAAGCATCCACATCTATCAAAATCTTGCACGATAAAACCTGTCCTCATAAAAATAAGTAGATTCCTGATAAGACTGACAGTATATTACTGTAAGTTTTTATATCGTTTGAGACTATAAAGATACAGTTTTTATTAGAATTCTCTTTTCATTCCCTTCTCGGGTCTTCACCAAGAAAAAAAAATTCTACGTATAACAGTTTACAACGTTAGATAACAAGAGAGAATTTTAAAAAATATAGCGAAGAAGTCCTGAATTACAATCCTTATAACTCAAAAGCTAATAATCTGACTACCAACAATTTTGCAAAAACTAGCCTCTGATTGTCAACAGAACAAAAGATCCCATAATTTTTCTAGTTTTCTTATTTGGAAATCACTAAAACACTGCCCAGAAAATGAAACTTTCAAGCAAATCATACCATTTAACGCAAAAAGCACATTTGTTCATTAATTACACAAGGACAACATAAATTCCGCGAAACAAAGGAATTAATTAAAAAAAAATTATAGGAAAAACTCTTCGGAAACAAATAGCGTTTAAGCATGAAAACTATTAGCTGCAAAAACAATAAATGGTTCAAACTTAACTACATTAGAAGGCCGATGAACTCCATTACTATCGAGATTACATGAAAAGACAACCAAAACATCAAATATGGGCAAAAAACAGTAATAATTTACTCAAACAGTGTCAAAATCGTAACAACGATTATTGATCAACTGAATTCGTTATATATTTTCACTTCCGCATAATTAAAAACTCAATTAATGAATTAATGAGACTAAACGTCCGTACGACAAATGGAAGGCCAAATGAGGTGAAAATATAATATTCATCAATATCTTCTTAGGATACAGTGTTGAAGTCAAAAAATCTGCAGTTATCAAAGTCTGCCATTTATCAGGTGCCATTGTGTCTCATTAGACATCTAATGGGACTCCCGATAAAGCCACTAAGAGAAAACAACAAAAAGAGCAAAAAAGAACGAAACAAAAAAATGCACTATTTTCAAAAATCAAAAACTTCACAAACCAAAGAATTGTTCAAAAACCAATTTCTTGAAGAAAACTCTTTATGAGCAGATTCAAAACGTTTACGTTTGAAAAGTACTCACTTTTCTCTGCCTTTACTACTCCAGGGTGACTAAACACCTGTACATGACTGGGTCAAGCAAACTACACGAAAAAGCGAAAAACAATTTTACAATAATTGATTCAAACTCCGCTCAAGAGCGGTTAATAGTATAAAAAAACACTGGAGTGCCTTTTCCGTGTTGTTCGTAAAACAGTTTGTGAACAATGCCTATTTTTCTGAAACATTCCACTTAATTTAAAAACTGTATGCAGCTGTTTACATAACACAAGCAATTGAATGAATACTCAAATTAGCAGATTTGTTGCTTCCACATTTTCAACAAAAAACTACTTTTGGACAAGCATCCTATAAAGCCTGATGCTCTGATGCGTTATCAATTTAAAGCTTTCTGTTAGCATTTTAAATCATACCGCTGTTTAAACAGGACATTTGCGAGGAAAGTATAAATCAATTTGAATTTCGACATCCCAGACCAATAAATTGTTTGGAATAGTTTTAAAGCTCTTTAGCCTAGAATTGAATTACAAAAAAAAATATTTCAAAAAAGCTTATTGCAAAAAATGGAACATTTTCTCTACAGTTTGTCTATTATTCTCAACTTTGAGCATAAAATTCTGCATTTCAATGTAAAATCAACCAGTTCCATTCATTAACATATTCAAGACCCTGAAAATTTTCAAATTTCTTGAAAAAATGTAAAAGTTGATACAAAGATATTGTGGTAACACCTTTTGAATATTTGGACAAGTCCAGTTCACCGACATTGGATTAATTTCCTGCTGATTTATATCAATTTGCACGGCTGCAAAACTATAAACACATTTAAAAATTGCAGACTTTGAGTGGCGTATCTATACTATAACTTTCAACATCTTAAAGTATTTCGGAGACATTTTAAAAAATTTTCAGGCTTGCTTTAATAGTTGATATTTACTTGAGTTTAGTTCAATGATTTCTCAACTGAAATGTATGAGGCAAGTGAGAGAGAGAGAGAGAGAGAGAGAGAGAGAGAGGAGAGAGAGAGAGAGAGAGAGAGAGAGAGAGAGAGAGAGACAGAGAGATTTAATTCCTCTTTAGAGTCAGAAAGCGTCAAATTATCTTTGCATTATTCATATAACTATTGTTCACTCAGAAATGACAGCTTACGGATCCGACCGGATCACTGAGCACTGCACTTAAATTTTTTCAATTGGATATCATGTTGAATTTTTTTGTCCCTTTAGGAAACCTCGGCCAAACCATATTGAATCATTCTGTGATGTCTTTTTAAATAATTTTTGTTCCTCGAAAAGTGCACACAAAGTAGCAGTTAGAAGATTGTCTTTGTTAACACATTATTCGAAAGATTGTAGTTGTATCTGATCTTGTGCACCAGGCTGCCAAACGAACAATCAGCACGCTCAATAAAGTTTGATGGTAACACATTGTTTTCGATAAAAAAAGATAAGTAATTTGGCATCTCTCTATCTTAGTGAAGTCATTTCAAACTTTCGCTGACGCTTTGGTATTTTCAACACTTTCAAACATTTTCTTGTCGAATTGTTTGATCGGGTCTCAAGAGATAATAACTCAGTAAGATATGTAACTGCGTGCATTTCATTTATTGACTTCATAAAGTTCGAAAGTATGCAATTCGTAAGCAGTTAAGACCTTCTATTGCTCAAAAAAATTGAGTACCATTTTGTGTATTCCTGGAACAAAATGAGTCCGAGAAATTTATTGCAATATAACTAAAGGTTGAAGGCCGGTAAAGTTAACACATCCATATATCAACACATCATATTGAATGATTGGTTTGCTATTTTGATGAAGAAAACTGGAGTAAGAGACCTTTTGGAACATAATGTCTTGATTTTGACACTACTAAGCACTGAACTGATAATATTTTCTTTACTTCCTTAATTTTCTCTGTAAACTTCATTCAGTTGGAGTTCCAATTATTGACCGAAACAGATTGCAGTCTTTCCGATATACAATCAAAAATCCAACTTAGGCAAACTCCTTTTATACCATATAGTCCAAGCTTTCGTCATAGGATTTAGTGGTCAATCGTGTCAGAAGCTTTTCAGTCAATAAAAAATGTGGCTAGCTGAAAATTGCGGCTGTCTCAAATTGTTTCCGCTAATCTTGCAATGGCATCAATTGTGCTATGGATTTTTTCGAAAACCAAGATGATCAGGATGCAATAATATCTTCTTAGGATACAGTCTTGAAGTCAAAAAGATCTTCAGTTATCAAAGTCTGCCATTTATCAGGTGCCATTATGTCTCATTAGACATCTAATGGGACTCCCAATAAAGCAACTAAGAGAAAACAACAAAAAGAGCAAAAACAAAGCGAAACAAGCTTTCGTCATAGGATTTGGTGGTCAATCGTGTCAGAAGCTTTTCAGTCAATAAAAAATGTGGCTAGCTGAAAATTGCGGCTGTCTCGAACTGTTTCCGCTAATCTTGCAATGGCATCAATTGTGCTATGGATTTTTTCGAAAACCAAGATGATCAGGATGCAATAATATCTTCTTAGGATACAGTCTTGAAGTCAAAAAGATCTTCAGTTATCAAAGTCTGCAATTTATCAGGTGCCATTATGTCTCATTAGACATCTAATGGGACTCCCAATAAAGCAACTAAGAGAAAACAACAAAAAGAGCAAAAACAAAGCGAAACAAACTTTCGTCATAGGATTTGGTGGTCAATCGTGTCAGAAGCTTCTCAGTCAATAAAAAATGTGGCTAGCTGAAAATTGCGGCTGTCTCGAACTGTTTCCGCTAATTTTGCAATGGCATCAATTGTGCTATGTATTTTTTCGAAAACCAAGATGATCAGGATGCAATAATATCTTCTTAGGATACAGTCTTGAAGTCAAAAAGATCTTCAGTTATCAAAGTCTGCCATTTATCAGGTGCCATTATGTCTCATTAGACATCTAATGGGACACCCAATAAAGCAACTAAGAGAAAACAACAAAAAGAGCAAAAACAAAGCGAAACAAGCTTTCGTCATAGGATTTGGTGGTCAATCGTGTCAGAAGCTTTTCAGTCAATAAAAAATGTGGCTAGCTGAAAATTGCGGCTGTCTCGAACTGTTTCCGCTAATCTTGCAATGGCATCAATTGTGCTATGGATTTTTTCGAAAACCAAGATGATCAGGATGCAATAATATCTTCTTAGGATACAGTCTTGAAGTCAAAAAGATCTTCAGTTATCAAAGTCTGCAATTTATCAGGTGCCATTATGTCTCATTAGACATCTAATGGGACTCCCAATAAAGCAACTAAGAGAAAACAACAAAAAGAGCAAAAACAAAGCGAAACAAACTTTCGTCATAGGATTTGGTGGTCAATCGTGTCAGAAGCTTTTCAGTCAATAAAAAATGTGGCTAGCTGAAAATTGCGGCTGTCTCGAACTGTTTCCGCTAATTTTGCAATGGCATCAATTGTGCTATGTATTTTTTCGAAAACCAAGATGATCAGGATGCAATAATATCTTCTTAGGATACAGTCTTGAAGTCAAAAAGATCTTCAGTTATCAAAGTCTGCCATTTATCAGGTGCCATTATGTCTCATTAGACATCTAATGGGACTCCCAATAAAGCAACTAAGAGAAAACAACAAAAAGAGCAAAAACAAAGCGAAACAAGCTTTCGTCAGAGGATTTGGTGGTCAATCGTGTCAGAAGCTTTTCAGTCAATAAAAAATGTGGCTAGCTGAAAATTGCAGCTGTCACGAACTGTTTCCGCTAATTTTGCAATGGCATCAATTGTGCTATGTATTTTTTCGAAAACCAAGATGATCAGGATGCAATAATATCTTCTTAGGATACAGTGTTGAAGTCAAAAAAATCTTCAGTTATCAAAGTCTGCCATTTATCAGGTGCCATTATGTCTCATTAGACATCTAATGGGACTCCCAATAAAGCAACTAAGAGAAAACAAAAATAGCAAAAAAAACGAAACAAGCTTTCGTCATAGGATTTGGTGGTCAATCGTGTCAGAAGCTTTTCAGTCAATAAAAAATTTGGCTAGCTGAAAATTGCGGCTGTCACGAACTGTTTCCGCTAATTTTGCAATAGCATCAATTGTGCTATGTATTTTTTCGAAAACCAAGATGATCAGGATGCAATAATATCTTCTTAGGATACCGTGTTGAAGTCAAAAAAATCTTCAGTTATCAAAGTCTGCCATTTATCAGGTGCCATTATGTCTCATTAGACATCTAATGGGACTCCCAATAAAGCAACTAAGAGAAAACAAAAAGAGCAAAAAAAGCGAAACAAGCTTTCGTCATAGGATTTGGTGGTCAATCGTGTCAGAAGCTTTCCAGTCAATAAAAAATTTGGCTAGCTGAAAATTGCGGCTCTCACGAACTGTTTCCGCTAATTTTGCAATGGCATCAATTGTGCTATGTATTTTTTCGAAAACCAAGATGATCAGGATGCAATAATATCTTCTTAGGATACAGTGTTGAAGTCAAAAAATCTTCAGTTATCAAAGTCTGCCATTTATCAGGTGCCATTATGTCTCATTAGACATCTAATGGGACTCCCAATAAAGCAACTAAGAGAAAAAAACAAAAAGAGCAAAAAAGCGAAACAAAAAAATGCACTAATTTCAAAAACCAAAAACTTCAAAAACCAAAGAATTGTTCAAAAACCAATTTCTTAAAGAAAACTCTTTATGAGCAGATTCAAAACGTTTACGTTTGAAAAGTACTCACTTTTCTCTGCCTTTACTACTCCAGGGTGACTAAACACCTGTACATGACTGGGTCAAGCAAACTACACGAACAAGCGAAAAACAATTTTACAATAATTGATTCAAACTCCGCTCAAGAGCGGTTAATAGTATAAAAAAACACTGGAGTGCCTTTTCCGTGTTGTTCGTAAAACAGTTTGTGAACAATGCTTATTTTTCTGAAACATTCCACTTAATTTAAAAACTGTATGCAGCTGTTTACATAACACAAGCAATTGAATGAATACTCAAATTAGCAGATTTGTTGCTTCCACATTTTCAACAAAAAACTACTTTTGGACAAGCATCCTATAAAGCCTGATGCTCTGATGCGTTATCAATTTAAAGCTTTCTGTTAGCATTTTAAATCATACCGCTGTTTAGACAGGACATTTGCGAGGAAAGTATAAATCAATTTGAATTTCGACATCCCAGACCAATAAATTGTTTGGAATAGTTTTAAAGCTCTTTAGCCTAGAATTGAATTACAAAAAAAATCTCTCAAAAAAGCTTATTGCAAAAAATGGAACATTTTCTCTACAGTTTGTCTATTATTCTCAACTTTGAGCATAAAATTCTGCTTTTCAATGTAAAATCAACCAGTTCCATTCATTAACATATTCAAGACCCTGAAAATTTTCAAATTTCTTGAAAAAATGTAAAAGTTGATACAAAGATATTGTGGTAACCCCTTTGAATATTTGGAGTTCACCGACATTGGATTAATTTCCTGCTGATTTATATCAATTTGCACGTCTGCAAAACTATAAACACATTCAAAAATTGCAGATTTTGAGTGGCGTATCTATACTATAACTTTCAACATCTTAAAGTATTTCAGAGACATTTTAAATAATTTTCAGGCTTGCTTTAATAGTTGATATTTACTTGAGTTTATTTCAATGATTTCTCAACTGAAATGTATGAGGCAAGTGAGAGAGAGAGAGAGAGAGAGAGAGAGAGAGAGAGAGAGAGAGACAGAGAGATTTAATTCCTCTTTAGAGTCAGAAAGCGTCAAATTATCTTTGCATTATTCATATAACTATTGTTCACTCAGAAATGACAGCTTACGGATCCGACCGGATCACTGAGCACTGCACTTAAATTTTTTCAATTGGATATCATGTTGAATTTTTTTGTCCCTTTAGGAAACCTCGGCCACACCATATTGAATCATTCTGTGATGTCTTTTTAAATAATTTTTGTTCCTCGAAAAGTGCACACAAAGTAGCAGTTAGAAGATTGTCTTTGTTAACACATTATTCGAAAGATTGTAGTTGTATCTGATCTTGTGCACCAGGCTGCCAAACGAACAATCAGCACGCTCAATAAAGTTTGATGGTAACACATTGTTTTCGATAAAAAAAGATAAGTAATTTGGCATCTCTCTATCTTAGTGAAGTCATTTCAAACTTTCGCTGACGCTTTGGTATTTTCAACACTTTCAAACATTTTCTTGTCGAAGTGTTTGATCGGGTCTCAAGAGATAATAACTCAGTAAGATATGTATCTGCGTGCATTTCATTTATTGATTTCATAAAGTTCGAAAGTATGCAATTCGTAAGCAGTTAAGACCTTCTATTGCTCAAAAAAATTGATTACCATTTTGTGTATTCCTGGAACAAAATGAGTCCGAGAAATTTATTGCAATATAACTAAAGGTTGAAGGCCGGTAAAGTTAACACATCCATATATCAACACATCATATTGAATCATTGGTTTGCTATTTTGATGAAGAAAACTGGAGTAAGAGACCTTTTGGAACATAATGTCTTGATTTTGACACTACTAAGCACTGAACTGATAACATTTTCTTCACTTCCTTAATTTTCTCTGTAAACTTCATTCACTTGGAGTTCCAATTATTGACCGAAACAGATTGCAGTCTTTCCGATATACAATCAAAAATCCAACTTAGGCAAACTCCTTTTATACCATATAGTCCAAGCTTTCGTCATAGGATTTAGTGGTCAATCGTGTCAGAAGCTTTTCAGTCAATAAAAAATTTGGCTAGCTGGAAATTGCGGCTGTGACGAACTGTTTCCGCTAATATTGCAATGGCATCAATTGTGCTATGTATTTTTTCGAAAACCAAGATGATCAGGATGCAATAATATCTTCATAGGAAACAGTGTTGAAGTCAAAAAAATCTTCAGTTATCAAAGTCTGCCATTTATCAGGTGCCATTATGTCTCATTAGACATCTAATGGGACTCCCAATAAAGCAACTAAGAGAAAGCAAAAAGAGCAAAAAAAAGCGAAACAAGCTTTCGTCATAGGATTTGGTGGTCAATCGTGTCAGAAGCTTTCCAGTCAATAAAAAATTTGGCTAGCTGAAAATTGCGGCTGTCACGAACTGTTTCCGCTAATTTTGCAATGGCATCAATTGTGCTATGTATTTTTTCGAAAACCAAGATGATCAGGATGCAATAATATCTTCTTAGGATACAGTGTTGAAGTCAAAAAAATCTTCAGTTATCAAAGTCTGCCATTTATCAGGTGCCATTATGTCTCATTAGACATCTAATGGGACTCCCAATAAAGCAACTAAGAGAAAAAAACAAAAAGAGCAAAAAAGCGAAACAAAAAAATGCACTAATTTCAAAAATCAAAAACTTCAAAAACCAAAGAATTGTTCAAAAACCAATTTCTTAAAGAAAACTCTTTATGAGCAGATTCAAAACGTTTACGTTTGAAAAGTACTCACTTTTCTCTGCCTTTACTACTCCAGGGTGACTAAACACCTGTACATGACTGGGTCAAGCAAACTACACGAAAAAGCGAAAAACAATTTTACAATAATTGATTCAAACTCCGCTCAAGAGCGGTTAATAGTATAAAAAAACACTGGAGTGCCTTTTCCGTGTTGTTCGTAAAACAGTTTGTGAACAATGCTTATTTTTCTGAAACATTCCACTTAATTTAAAAACTGTATGCAGCTGTTTACATAACACAAGCAATTGAATGAATACTCAAATTAGCAGATTTGTTGCTTCCACATTTTCAACAAAAAACTACTTTTGGACAAGCATCCTATAAAGCCTGATGCTCTGATGCGTTATCAATTTAAAGCTTTCTGTTAGCATTTTAAATCATACCGCTGTTTAGACAGGACATTTGCGAGGAAAGTATAATTCAATTTGAATTTCGACATCCCAGACCAATAAATTGTTTGGAATAGTTTTAAAGCTCTTTAGCCTAGAATTGAATTACAAAGAAATCTCTCAAAAAAGCTTATTGCAAAAAATGGAACATTTTCTCTACAGTTTGTCTATTATTCTCAACTTTGAGCATAAAATTCTGCTTTTCAATGTAAAATCAACCAGTTCCATTCATTAACATATTCAAGACCCTGAAAATTTTCAAATTTCTTGAAAAAATGTAAAAGTTGGTACAAAGATATTGTGGTAACCCCTTTTGAATATTTGGAGTTCACCGGCATTGGATTAATTTCCTGCTGATTTATATCAATTTGCACGTCTGCAAAACTATAAACACATTCAAAAATTGCAGATTTTGAGTGGCGTATCTATACTATAACTTTCAACATCTTAAAGTATTTCGGAGACATTTTAAATAATTTTCAGGCTTGCTTTAATAGTTGATATTTACTTCAGTTTATTTCAATGATTTCTCAACTGAAATGTATGAGGCAAGTGTGTGTGAGAGAGAGAGAGAGAGAGAGAGAGACAGAGAGATTTAATTCCTCTTTAGAGTCAGAAAGCGTCAAATTATCTTTGCATTATTCATATAACTATTGTTCACTCAGAAATGACAGCTTACGGATCCGACCGGATCACTGAGCACTGCACTTAAATTTTTTCAATTGGATATCATGTTGAATTTTTTTGTCCCTTTAGGAAACCTCGGCCACACCATATTGAATCATTCTGTGATGTCTTTTTAAATAATTTTTGTTCCTCGAAAAGTGCACACAAAGTAGCAGTTAGAAGATTGTCTTTGTTAACACATTATTCGAAAGATTGTAGTTGTATCTGATCTTGTGCACCAGGCTGCCAAACGAACAATCAGCACGCTCAATAAAGTTTGATGGTAACACATTGTTTTCGATAAAAAAAGATAAGTAATTTGGCATCTCTCTATCTTAGTGAAGTCATTTCAAACTTTCGCTGACGCTTTGGTATTTTCAACACTTTCAAACATTTTCTTGTCGAAGTGTTTGATCGGGTGTCAAGAGATAATAACTCAGATAACTCAGTAAGATATGTATCTGCGTGCATTTCATTTATTGATTTCATAAAGTTCGAAAGTATGCAATTCGTAAGCAGTTAAGACCTTCTATTGCTCAAAAAAATTGATTACCATTTTGTGTATTCCTGGAACAAAATGAGTCCGAGAAATTTATTGCAATATAACTAAAGGTTGAAGGCCGGTAAAGTTAACACATCCATATATCAACGCATCATATTGAATGATTGGTTTGCAATTTTGATGAAGAAAACTGGAGTAAGAGACCTTTGGAACATAATGCCTTGGTTTTGACACTACTCAGCACTGAGCTGATAACATTTTCTTCACTTCCTTAATTTGCTCTGTAAATTTCATTCAGTTGGAGTTCCAATTATTGACCGAAACAGATTGCAGTCTTTCCGATATACAATCAAAAATCCAACTTAGGCTAACTCCTTTTATACCATATAGTCCAAGCTTTCGTCATAGGATTTGGTGGTCAATCGTGTCAGAAGCTTTTCTTCAGTCAATAAAAAATGTGGCTAGCTGAAAATTGCGGCTGTCACGAACTAATTCCGCTAATTTTGCAATGGCATCAATTGTGCTATGTATTTTTTCGAAAACTATGATGATCAGGATGCAACAAACGAACGTTTAAAAGTAAAAAAAACTCGATTAAACAAAACGCGTTTAAAAATTTTACTCCACTCAATGAGTAGCGAAAATAGTTATAAAAGCAATTTATCTCGTCTTTCGCTCCTGCTTTATGCGGAGATACAATTTTAGCTTGTTTAAAGGCCGGTAAAGTTAACACATTCATATATCAACACATCATATTGAATGATTGGTTTGATATTTTGATGAAGAAAACTGGAGTAAGAGACTTTTTGGAACATAATGCCTTGGTTTTGACACTATTCAGCACTGAACTGATAACATTTTTCTCACTTCCTTAATTTGCTCTGTAAATTTCAAATATTTTGATCCAAGCGCACTCCAAAATAATTCAGTTTTCTGACTCGGGTATATTAATAGAACTTATTAAAAACAGAAGACCTATTGACATTAGACGCACTGTTTCCTGTTTTAATAATCATTTGACAACTTTTTTCAGGATAAAGGACCAGCTTGTTGGCATTAGGTCATTTCTCTACGTTGACTAAATACTTTTGTATTGATTCAAAAATTACTATTTTCGGCTGTTAGGTTCGTATCATCTGCTAAGAGAAAAGTTCTGAAGATTAGCACACGTCTGGAAGGTCATTTATGTCTATCAGAAGTAGTGGGCCAAGAATAGAGTTTTGTGGAACACCACAATCTAGCTTCATCCAGCTGGAGTTGCAGTTATTGACTGAAACAGATTTCAGTCTTTCCGATATGCAATCAAAAATCCATCTTAGGCAAACTCCTTTCATACCAAATAGTTCAAGCTTTTGTCACAGGATTTGGTGGTCAATAGTGCCAAAAGCTTTTCTTCAGTCAATTAAAAAAAATCGCCAGCTGAAAATTGCGGCTGTCACGAATGGTTTCCGCTAATTTTGCAATGGCATCAATTGTGCTATGTATTTTTTCGAAAACCAAGTTGATCACGATGCAACAAACGAACGTTGAAAAGTAAAAAAACTCGATTAAACATAACGCGTTTAAAAATTTTACTCCACTCAATGAGTAGCGAAAATGGTTATAAAATCTACTTATCTCGTCTTTCGCCCCTGCTTTATGCGGAAGTACAATTTTAGCTTGTTTAAAGGCCGGTAAAGTTAACACATTCATATATCAACACATCATATTGAATGATTGGTTTGATATTTTGATGAAGAAAACTGGAGTCAGAGACTTTTTGGAACATAATGCCTTGGTTTTGACACTATTCAGCACTGAACTGATAACATTTTTCTCACTTCCTTAATTTGCTCTGTAAATTTCAAATATTTTGATCCAAGCGCACTCCAAAATAATTCAGTTTTCTGACTCGGGTATATTAATAGAACTTATTAAAAACAGAAGACCTATTGACATTAGACGCACTGTTTCCTGTTTTAATAATCATTTGACAACTTTTTTCAGGATAAAGGACCAGCTTGTTGGCATTAGGTCATTTCTCTACGTTGACTAAATACTTTTGTATTGATTCAAAAATCACTATTTTCGGCTGTTAGGTTCGTATCATCTGCTAAGAGAAAAGTTCTGAAGATTAGCACACGTCTGGAAGGTCATTTATGTCTATCAGAAGTAGTGGGCCAAGAATAGAGTTTTGTGGAACACCACAATCTAGCTTCATCCAGCTGGAGTTGCAGTTATTGACTGAAACAGATTTCAGTCTTTCCGATATGCAATCAAAAATCCATCTTAGGCAAACTCCTTTCATACCAAATAGTTCAAGCTTTTGTCACAGGATTTGGTGGTCAATAGTGCCAAAAGCATTTCTTCAGTCAATTAAAAAAATTGCCAGCTGAAAATTGCGGCTGTCACAAATGGTTTCCGCTAATTTTGCAATGGCATCAATTGTGCTATGTTTTTTTTCGAAAACCAAGTTGATCACGATGCAACAAACGAACGTTGAAAAGTAAAAAAAACTCGATTAAACATAACGCGTTTTAAAATTTTACTCCACTCAATGAGTAGCGAAAATGGTTATAAAATCTACTTATCTCGTCTTTCGCCCCTGCTTTTTGCGGAGGTACAATTTTAGCTTGTTTGAAGGCCGGTAAAGTTAACACATTCATATATCAACACATCATATTGAATGATTGGTTTGATATTTTGATGAAGAAAACTGGAGTCAGAGACTTTTTGGAACATAATGCCTTGGTTTTGACACTATCAGCACTGAACTGATAACATTTTTCTCACTTCCTTAATTTGCTCTGTAAATTTCAAATATTTTGATCCAAGCGCACTCCAAAATAATTCAGTTTTCTGACTCGGGTATATTAATAGAACTTATTAAAAACAGAAGACCTATTGACTTTAGACGCACTGTTTCCTGTTTTAATAATCATTTGACAACTTTTTTCAGGATAAAGGACCAGCTTGTTGGCATTAGGTCATTTCTCTACGTTGACTAAATACTTTTTTACTGATTCAAAAATCACTATTTTCGGCTGTTAGGTTCGTATCATCTGCTAAGAGAAAAGTTCTGAAGATTAGCACACGTCTGGAAGGTCATTTATGTCTATCAGAAGTAGTGGGCCAAGAATAGAGTTTTGTGGAACACCACAATCTAGCTTCATCCAGCTGGAGTTGCAGTTATTGACTGAAACAGATTTCAGTCTTTCCGATATGCAATCAAAAATCCATCTTAGGCAAACTCCTTTCATACCAAATAGTTCAAGCTTTTGTCACAGGATTTGGTGGTCAATAGTGCCAAAAGCTTTTCTTCAGTCAATTAAAAAAAATTGCCAGCTGAAAATTGCGGCTGTCACGAATGGTTTCCGCTAATTTTGCAATGGCATCAATTGTGCTATGTATTTTTTCGAAAACCAAGTTGATCACGATGCAACAAACGAACGTTGAAAAGTAAAAAAACTCGATTAAACATAACGCGTTTAAAAATTTTACTCCACTCAATGAGTAGCGAAAATGGTTATAAAATCTACTTATCTCGTCTTTCGCCCCTGCTTTATGCGGAAGTACAATTTTAGCTTGTTTAAAGGCCGGTAAAGTTAACACATTCATATATCAACACATCATATTGAATGATTGGTTTGATATTTTGATGAAGAAAACTGGAGTCAGAGACTTTTTGGAACATAATGCCTTGGTTTTGACACTATTCAGCACTGAACTGATAACATTTTTCTCACTTCCTTAATTTGCTCTGTAAATTTCAAATATTTTGATCCAAGCGCACTCCAAAATAATTCAGTTTTCTGACTCGGGTATATTAATAGAACTTATTAAAAACAGAAGACCTATTGACATTAGACGCACTGTTTCCTGTTTTAATAATCATTTGACAACTTTTTTCAGGATAAAGGACCAGCTTGTTGGCATTAGGTCATTTCTCTACGTTGACTAAATACTTTTGTATTGATTCAAAAATCACTATTTTCGGCTGTTAGGTTCGTATCATCTGCTAAGAGAAAAGTTCTGAAGATTAGCACACGTCTGGAAGGTCATTTATGTCTATCAGAAGTAGTGGGCCAAGAATAGAGTTTTGTGGAACACCACAATCTAGCTTCATCCAGCTGGAGTTGCAGTTATTGACTGAAACAGATTTCAGTCTTTCCGATATGCAATCAAAAATCCATCTTAGGCAAACTCCTTTCATACCAAATAGTTCAAGCTTTTGTCACAGGATTTGGTGGTCAATAGTGCCAAAAGCATTTCTTCAGTCAATTAAAAAAATTGCCAGCTGAAAATTGCGGCTGTCACAAATGGTTTCCGCTAATTTTGCAATGGCATCAATTGTGCTATGTTTTTTTTCGAAAACCAAGTTGATCACGATGCAACAAACGAACGTTGAAAAGTAAAAAAAACTCGATTAAACATAAAGCGTTTTAAAATTTTACTCCACTCAATGAGTAGCGAAAATGGTTATAAAATCTACTTATCTCGTCTTTCGCCCCTGCTTTTTGCGGAGGTACAATTTTAGCTTGTTTGAAGGCCGGTAAAGTTAACACATTCATATATCAACACATCATATTGAATGATTGGTTTGATATTTTGATGAAGAAAACTGGAGTCAGAGACTTTTTGGAACATAATGCCTTGGTTTTGACACTATCAGCACTGAACTGATAACATTTTTCTCACTTCCTTAATTTGCTCTGTAAATTTCAAATATTTTGATCCAAGCGCACTCCAAAATAATTCAGTTTTCTGACTCGGGTATATTAATAGAACTTATTAAAAACAGAAGACCTATTGACTTTAGACGCACTGTTTCCTGTTTTAATAATCATTTGACAACTTTTTTCAGGATAAAGGACCAGCTTGTTGGCATTAGGTCATTTCTCTACGTTGACTAAATACTTTTTTACTGATTCAAAAATCACTATTTTCGGCTGTTAG
The DNA here is from genome assembly GCF_964194025.1 of Convolutriloba macropyga. Taxonomy (NCBI): domain Eukaryota; kingdom Metazoa; phylum Xenacoelomorpha; order Acoela; family Convolutidae; genus Convolutriloba; species Convolutriloba macropyga. Next base: position 59,507,771 of record NC_134471.1, on the reverse strand, counting down.
GTTCGTATCATCTGCTAAGAGAAAAGTTCTGAAGATTAGCACACGTCTGGAAGGTCATTTATGTCTATCAGAAGTAGTGGGCCACGAATAGAGTTTTGTGGAACACCACAATCTAGCTTCATCCAGCTGGAGTTGCAGTTATTGACTGAAACAGATTTCAGTCTTTCCGATATGCAATCAAAAATCCATCTTAGGCAAACTCATTTCATACCAAATAGTTCAAGCTTTTGTCATAGGATTTGGTGGTCAATAGTGCCAAAAGCTTTTCTTCAGTCAATTAAAAAAATTGCCAGCTGAAAATTGCGGCTGTCACAAATGGTTTCCGCTAATTTTGCAATGGCATCAATTGTGCTATGTATTTTTTCGAAAACCAAGTTGATCACGATGCAACAAACGAACGTTGAAAAGTAAAAAAACTCGATTAAACATAACGCGTTTAAAAATTTTACTCCACTCAATGAGTAGCGAAAATGGTTATAAAATCTACTTATCTCGTCTTTCGCCCCTGCTTTATGCGGAGGTACAATTTTAGCTTGTTTGAAGGCCGGTAAAGTTAACACATTCATATATCAACACATCATATTGAATGATTGGTTTGATATTTTGATGAAGAAAACTGGAGTAAGAGACCTTTTGGAACATAATGCCTTGGTATTGACACTATTCAGTACTGAACTGATAACATTTTTTTCACTTCCTTAATTTGCTCTGTTAATTTCAAATATTTTGATCCAAGCGCACTCCAAAAAAATTCAGTTTTCTGACTGAGGTATATTAATAGAATTTATTAAAAACAGAAGACCTATTGACATTAGAGGCACTGTTTTCTGTTTTAATAATCATTTGACAACTTTTTTCAGGATAAAGGACCAGCTTGTTGGCATTAGGTCATTTCTCTACGTTGACTAAATACTTTTGTAATGATTCAAAATCACTATTGTCGGCTGTTAGGTTGGTATCATCTGCTAACAGAAAAATTCTGAAGATTAGCACACGTCTGGAAGGTCATTTATGTATATGAGAAAAAGTGGGCTAAGAATCCAGTTTTGTGGAACGCCACAATCTAGCTTCAGCCAGCTGGAGTTGCAGTTATTGACTGAAACAGATTTCAGTCTTTCCGATATGCAATCAAAAATCCATCTTAGGCAAACTCATTTCATACCAAATAGTTCAAGCTTTTGTCATAGGATTTGGTGGTCAATAGTGCCAAAAGCTTTTCTTCAGTCAATTAAAAAAAATTGCCAGCTGAAAATTGCGGCTGTCACAAATGGTTTCCGCTAATTTTGCAATGGCATCAATTGTGCTATGTTTTTTTTCGAAAACCAAGTTGATCACGATGCAACAAACGAACGTTGAAAAGTAAAAAAAACTCGATTAAACATAACGCGTTTTAAAATTTTACTCCACTCAATGAGTAGCGAAAATGGTTATAAAATCTACTTATCTCGTCTTTCGCCCCTGCTTTTTGCGGAGGTACAATTTTAGCTTGTTTGAAGGCCGGTAAAGTTAACACATTCATATATCAACACATCATATTGAATGATTGGTTTGATATTTTGATGAAGAAAACTGGAGTCAGAGAGTTTTTGGAACATAATGCCTTGGTTTTGACACTATTCAGCACTGAACTGATAACATTTTTCTCACTTCCTTAATTTGCTCTGTAAATTTCATATATTTTGATCCAAGCGCACTCCAAAAAAATTCAGTTTTCTGACTCAGGTATATTAATAGAATTTATTAAAAACAGAAGACCTATTGACATTAGAGGCACTGTTTCCTGTTTTAATAATCATTTGACAACTTTTTTCAGGATAAAGGACCAGCTTGTTGGCATTAGGTCATTTCTCTACGTTGACTAAATACTTTTGTAATGATTCAAAATCACTATTGTCGGCTGTTAGGTTGGTATCATCTGCTAACAGAAAAATTCTGAAGATTAGCACACGTCTGGAAGGTCATTTATGTATATGAGAAAAAGTTCCTTAATTTGCTCTGTAAATTTCAAATATTTTGATCCAAGCGCACTCCAAAATAATTCAGTTTTCTGACTCGGGTATATTAATAGAACTTATTAAAAACAGAAGACCTATTGACATTAGACGCACTGTTTCCTGTTTTAATAATCATTTGACAACTTTTTTCAGGATAAAGGACCAGCTTGTTGGCATTAGGTCATTTCTCTACGTTGACTAAATACTTTTGTAATGATTCAAAATCACTATTGTCGGCTGTTAGGTTGGTATCATCTGCTAACAGAAAAATTCTGAAGATTAGCACACGTCTGGAAGGTCATTTATGTATATGAGAAAAAGTGGGCTAAGAATCCAGTTTTGTGGAACGCCACAATCTAGCTTCAGCCAGCTGGAGTTGCAGTTATTGACTGAAACAGATTTCAGTCTTTCCGATATGCAATCAAAAATCCATCTTAGGCAAACTCCTTTCATACCAAATAGTTCAAGCTTTTGTCATAGGATTTGGTGGTCAATAGTGCCAAAAGCTTTTCTTCAGTCAATTAAAAAAATTGCCAGCTGAAAATTGCGGCTGTCACAAATGGTTTCCGCTAATTTTGCAATGGCATCAATTGTTCTATGTTTTTTTTCGAAAACCAAGTTGATCACGATGCAACAAACGAACGTTGAAAAGTAAAAAAAACTCGATTAAACATAACGCGTTTTAAAATTTTACTCCACTCAATGAGTAGCGAAAATGGTTATAAAATCTACTTATCTCGTCTTTCGCCCCTGCTTTTTGCGGAGGTACAATTTTAGCTTGTTTGAAGGCCGGTAAAGTTAACACATTCATATATCAACACATCATATTGAATGATTGGTTTGATATTTTGATGAAGAAAACTGGAGTCAGAGAGTTTTTGGAACATAATGCCTTGGTTTTGACACTATTCAGCACTGAACTGATAACATTTTTCTCACTTCCTTAATTTGCTCTGTAAATTTCATATATTTTGATCCAAGCGCACTCCAAAAAAATTCAGTTTTCTGACTCAGGTATATTAATAGAATTTATTAAAAACAGAAGACCTATTGACATTAGAGGCACTGTTTCCTGTTTTAATAATCATTTGACAACTTTTTTCAGGATAAAGGACCAGCTTGTTGGCATTAGGTCATTTCTCTACGTTGACTAAATACTTTTGTAATGATTCAAAATCACTATTGTCGGCTGTTAGGTTGGTATCATCTGCTAACAGAAAAATTCTGAAGATTAGCACACGTCTGGAAGGTCATTTATGTATATGAGAAAAAGTTCCTTAATTTGCTCTGTAAATTTCAAATATTTTGATCCAAGCGCACTCCAAAATAATTCAGTTTTCTGACTCGGGTATATTAATAGAACTTATTAAAAACAGAAGACCTATTGACATTAGACGCACTGTTTCCTGTTTTAATAATCATTTGACAACTTTTTTCAGGATAAAGGACCAGCTTGTTGGCATTAGGTCATTTCTCTACGTTGACTAAATACTTTTGTATTGATTCAAAAATCACTATTTTCGGCTGTTAGGTTCGTATCATCTGCTAAGAGAAAAGTTCTGAAGATTAGCACACGTCTGGAAGGTCATTTATGTCTATCAGAAGTAGTGGGCCAAGAATAGAGTTTTGTGGAACACCACAATCTAGCTTCATCCAGCTGGAGTTGCAGTTATTGACTGAAACAGATTTCAGTCTTTCCGATATCCAATCAAAAATCCATCTTAGGCAAACTCCTTTCATACCAAATAGTTCAAGCTTTTGTCATAGGATTTGGTGGTCAATAGTGCCAAAAGCTTTTCTTCAGTCAATTAAAAAAATTGCCAGCTGAAAATTGCGGCTGTCACAAATGGTTTCCGCTAATTTTGCAATGGCATCAATTGTGCTATGTATTTTTTCGAAAACCAAGTTGATCACGATGCAACAAACGAACGTTGAAAAGTAAAAAAACTCGATTAAACATAACGCGTTTTCAAATTTTACTCCACTCAATGAGTAGCGAAAATGGTTATAAAATCTACTTATCTCGTCTTTCGCCCCTGCTTTACGCGGAGGTACAATTTTAGCTTGTTTGAAGGCCGGTAAAGTTAACACATTCATATATCAACACAAGATATTGAATGATTGGTTTGATATTTTGATGAAGAAAACTGGAGTCAGAGACTTTTTGGAACATAATGCCTTGGTTTTGACACTATTCAGCACTGAACTGATAACATTTTTCTCACTTCCTTAATTTGCTCTGTAAATTTCATATATTTTGATCCAAGCGCACTCCAAAAAAATTCAGTTTTCTGACTCAGGTATATTAATAGAATTTATTAAAAACAGAAGACCTATTGACATTAGAGGCACTGTTTCCTGTTTTAATAATCATTTGACAACTTTTTTTCAGGATAAAGGACCAGCTTGCTGGCATTAGGTCATTTCTCTACGTTGACTAAATACTTTTGTATTGATTCAAAAATCACTATTTTCGGCTGTTAGGTTCGTATCATCTGCTAAGAGAAAAGTTCTGAAGATTAGCACACGTCTGGAAGGTCATTTATGTCTATCAGAAGTAGTGGGCCAAGAATAGAGTTTTGTGGAACACCACAATCTAGCTTCATCCAGCTGGAGTTGCAGTTATTGACTGAAACAGATTTCAGTCTTTCCGATATGCAATCAAAAATCCATCTTAGGCAAACTCCTTTCATACCAAATAGTTCAAGCTTTTGTCATAGGATTTGGTGGTCAATAGTGCCAAAAGCTTTTCTTCAGTCAATTAAAAAAATTGCCAGCTGAAAATTGCGGCTGTCACAAATGGTTTCCGCTAATTTTGCAATGGCATCAATTGTGCTATGTATTTTTTCGAAAACCAAGTTGATCACGATGCAACAAACGAACGTTGAAAAGTAAAAAAACTCGATTAAACATAACGCGTTTAAAAATTTTACTCCACTCAATGAGTAGCGAAAATGGTTATAAAATCTCCTTATCTCGTCTTTCGCCTCTGCTTTATGCGGAGGTACAAAATTTAGCTTGTTTGAAGGCCGGTAAAGTTAACACATTCATATATCAACACATCATATTGAATGATTGGTTTGATATTTTGATGAAGAAAACTGGAGTCAGGGACTTTTTGGAACATAATGCCTTGGTTTTGACACTATTCAGCACTGAACTGATAACATTTTTCTCACTTCCTTAATTTGCTCTGTAAATTTCATATATTTTGATCCAAGCGCACTCCAAAAAAATTCAGTTTTCTGACTCAGGTATATTAATAGAATTTATTAAAAACAGAAGACCTATTGACATTAGAGGCACTGTTTCCTGTTTTAATAATCATTTGACAACTTTTTTTCAGGATAAAGGACCAGCTTGCTGGCATTAGGTCATTTCTCTACGTTGACTAAATACTTTTGTATTGATTCAAAAATCACTATTTTCGGCTGTTAGGTTCGTATCATCTGCTAAGAGAAAAGTTCTGAAGATTAGCACACGTCTGGAAAGTCATTTATGTCTATCAGAAGTAGTGGGCCAAGAATAGAGTTTTGTGGAACACCACAATCTAGCTTCATCCAGCTGGAGTTGCAGTTATTGACTGAAACAGATTTCAGTCTTTCCGATATGCAATCAAAAATCCATCTTAGGCAAACTCCTTTCATACCAAATAGTTCAAGCTTTTGTCATAGGATTTGGTGGTCAATAGTGCCAAAAGCTTTTCTTCAGTCAATTAAAAAAATTGCCAGCTGAAAATTGCGGCTGTCACAAATGGTTTCCGCTAATTTTGCAATAGCATCAATTGTGCTATGTATTTTTTCGAAAACCAAGTTGATCACGATGCAACAAACGAACGTTGAAAAGTAAAAAAACTCGATTAAACATAACGCGTTTAAAAATTTTACTCCACTCAATGAGTAGCGAAAATGGTTATAAAATCTACTTATCTCGTCTTTCGCCCCTGCTTTATGCGGAGGTACAAAATTTAGCTTGTTTGAAGGCCGGTAAAGTTAACACATTCATATATCAACACATCATATTGAATGATTGGTTTGATATTTTGATGAAGAAAACTGGAGTAAGAGACCTTTTGGAACATAATGCCTTGGTATTGACACTATTCAGTACTGAACTGATAACATTTTTTTCACTTCCTTAATTTGCTCAGTAAATTTTAAGTATTTTGATCCAAGCGCACTCCAAAAAAATTCAGTTTTCTGACTCAGGTATATTAATAGAATTTATTAAAAACAGAAGACCTATTGATATTAGAGGCACTGTTTTCTGTTTTAATAATCATTTGACAACTTTTTTCAGGATAAAGGACCAGCTTGTTGGCATTAGGTCAATTCTCTACGTTGACTAAATACTTTTGTAATGATTCAAAATCACTATTGTCGGCTGTTAGGTTGGTATCATCTGCTAACAGAAAAATTCTGAAGATTAGCACACGTCTGGAAGGTCATTTATGTATATGAGAAAAAGTGGGCTAAGAATCCAGTTTTGTGCAACGCCACAATCTAGCTTCAGCCAGCTGGAGTTGCAGTTATTGACTGAAACAGATTGCAGTCTTTCCGATATGCAATCAAAAATCCATCTTAGGCAAACTCCTTTTATAACATATAGTTCAAGCTTTTGTCATAGGATTTGGTGGTCAATGGTGCCAAAAGCTTTTCTTCAGTCAATAAAAATGTGGCTAGCTGAAAATTGCTGCTGTCACAAACTGTTTCCGCTAATTTTGCAATGGCATCAATTGTGCTAAGTTCTTTTTTCGAAAACCAAGTTGATCGGGATGGAACAAACGAACGTTTAAAAGTACGTAAAAACTCGATTAAACAGTACGCGTTTAAAAATTTGACTCCACTCAATGAGTAGCGAAAATGGTGTTAAAATCTATTTATCTGGTCTTTCGCCCCTGCTTTATGCGGAGGTACAATTTTAGCTTGTTTTAGTGGAAATTTACCGTCTTTAATAGATTCATTTACAAGATGAACAATATACTTGCAATTTAAGGAAGGTGATTACTTGGTTAAAATCGTACTAATACCATCAACTTTCGAATATGATTTCTCTTTGAGGTCCTCAATTATTTGCAAAATTTCGTTTCGAAATGCTTCATTAAGCCACAGTTGATTAACCTGACGGCTGACAAAGACCTCATTTGGGATGTTTTCTTTTAGATTCTGTCCTATACCTACAAAAAAGTGTTGAGCTCGTTTGCCACATCTAAGTTATTATCAATTCACCTACCATCTTTTATAAGGTGAGGAACGCTAGAGTTTTTAATAAAAACGCCCTTAAGCTCATTTAAATATATATAAACTTGTTTTGAGACCCCGATGCATATTGAGATTTTCGGCTCATAGTAAATTTTCTATTTGGTTTTGATTGTTTTCCCCACTTAAGTAGTCCTTTAAATTTCATAATCTTCCGCTGTTCTGACGGTCTATTTTCCATGACCTGTGTAATTCGTTTCCTTTGCAATTCAAAATTTCAGGTTTTCTCCTTGTACTACCATTTAGGTTTTCTCATTGTACTACCGTTGGAACTCCGATACGGTACTAACATTGCTAATACTTCTTTAAAAATATTTTCAAATCTGTCAAATGCGCAGTTTATACTTTCCGTTTCCTGGTATCTTATTGTAGCTATTGATTAAGAAAAGTTTTTAAGAAAAGCAGACATTTTATTCAAAAACTTTTTTCAAGCAGACATTTTAATTAAAAAAACTGTTGACACGAAAACCAATTTCGGAAAAACAACTTTGGCTATTCTTCTCAAATTGCAAAATGATAGGAAAATGATCGAAATAATTTTGATCCTCAGTTACAAAAACTTTCTGAATCTTCAATTGGGATCATCATTACCTGCTAGCCAAGATTCTGTTAAGCATATGACGCAAAGCGGAGACTCAAAACAAGATATCAGTGCCCTTTATTATTAATGATGTTTTGTTAATGGGTCTAGTATTTAAGTGTAAAATTTTGAAGTGAGTTGATGCAGATCTGCTTTGCTCCGAAACGAATGTTCCTCAATATCTCTGAATGAGACCCAAAAAATCTAGCAAGTAGTCTTTATCAGCTCTCCTGCTTTTTAGTTCCTCCCTCCAGTAGATTGCTAGAGTCGCTCTTCTAAGGATTTTCACGAATAAGTTTTAGGGAAGGCATTTTGGTTGATAAATGTGTACCAGGCGCAAAATTTGGTTGCTTTGTTAGCTTTGGAACATGCTTGTTGTAAATAATTTCACTCACTTTCATTGAAAACGCTGTTTTGGTGCGTCCTTGGCTTTGCTTTTGTTGTGGGTTCCTTGGATAACTGAATTTGAGATCAATTTTACAAGCAAAGGGTTGCAATTCAATAATATCCTGATTAGAGTTCAGTTTTAGACATCGCGTCATCCCATGACTCGATTTGCACAAGTGGTGCCTAGGTCTCAGTAGTGACTTTTAATTGCTTTACTTGAGCCTCCCCTTTCAATGATTTATCGCACTTGCTCAATCGCTCCAGAATAAAAACCGTTTTTCTATTATTTGGATTCCTATAATTCCGTAGCCAATCCTTAAGTGCTAATAAAAAATATTTTTTTTACAAGGCTTAAGGCTAAAACTGTAGGGAACAAAGAACTGCTCCACAAAAAATGCTAAAGGTTACTCTGAGCAGTTTAATCTATACCCACTGGTGAGGGATGGTCAAATTAAATCAGAGGAAACTTGCATATCATTTGTTTTCACTAAAAAAGCGCTTTATACTGCTTGTTCAGCAGTTTTGAACACCATGCAGACATGGCTACAAGTGGTGTACCGCGTTATAATGACCTCGGACTAAACCAGTTTCACCTGTTTCTTGCGATTAAATGTCGGACCATTTTACGCCACAACCTTAGTTTGTAACTATTTGTAACAATTTTAAAATTTGTCGCCATAAGTTTTGACATTTTTTTAAAGGCAAATCAATTAGGGCAAGTAACTAATAAGCACATTTTCGGAAAACTGAACATCTTGTAAGAAACTCACATCAACATTGCGTGAGTGGTAATTGAGTACTGAGTTAAAAATTTAGAAAAAAAATAGATAGTTTTTCTTGCTTCCCTAATGAAGTTAGTATTAAGATAAAACCGTGTCGGCATCGTCATATTTCAGATCAGTATCTGCGGTCTACCCATTTTTCTTTTACATTACACAAGTTCAAAGATCTATAATTCCTCTCTATAGCAATCCTTAGGAGCACTTCAGACCTTTATGACGTAACAATTCTCTTCATCTGGTGAGCAAAGAAGATAAGAAAACAGTATGCGTTCATTCTACCTAATTATTCATGAAATTCCACAGTTCTAGCACAGTTACATGCTGTGCCAATCGATTAGTTGAAAGCAGTCAGTTTGATTGAAGCTGTCTCTCTAATTTCCTCAAATAAACAACTCCATTACGCGTTGCCAACGTCATCTAAGGTACCATGGCTAATTTTATTAAATTTCCTTGTTGAGAAACGCGATAAGACAAGACGTCATTGAAAACAAATTTCTATGGAAACTATCAGAAATGTTCCCCGTTTTGGTCATGGACGAAAACAAATTTTGACTAAATAATTAATTTTCTGTATTCTACTTTCGGTCTTTTATCTAAATTGCATCGTTTCCATAAGAATAAATAAATGCACACTAAAACGACAAACTAAACACTTGAGAATAATAGTTAAAGAAACAAGTGAAAAATTGAAGAGAAAAGCGTGAATAATTTAAACGGAATATTGAACTAATTCACGCCCTGTGGCTATTATCCAAATGAGACCTGGGGAAACTAACGCTGGTGAATCGTTTTTAAAATTATTCAAGGAATCATGCAAGTTATGGCACAATCCTTTGAAACGCTAAACACCCATAGGTTTGTTGTAATGCGAACCTCTCAATTGATCAGCGGGCCAATAATTTTGAAGATAAAATTATTTCCAAGTGGATAATCTCACGTGAAAATTCAACGTCATGACAAAATCGAAAATACTGTAGCACCCAAATGTACACCACCGTTGTTGAATATCACCCAAAATTTATTATGAATGCCTTAACTAAATTAATATTCAAAAAAGCTTGTACTTAAGGGAGAAACGACTGCAGAAACTAATCTATGCTGGCACATGACTCTCAATGGAAAAAGAGAATCCAGAATGCAAAAAAGTAAATGTTAGAAATCGTTTTCGGGTGAGGATAGAGCTAGCTGTAGGAAGTTGTCGTACATCTCTCTTTTGATGAGTCCACTGCCATCTACACTGAAGATGTACTTGAAGTAGGAACCATCAGAACAGATTGCTAAAACACATACTATATAGAGCACATTGAAGCGTATACCTCAAACAAAGCTGCATGAAAAGCTTATACCCCGTTGCATAAACCAACAAATGTTGGTAAAACTATAGGGTCTTAAAAACCTAATCTGATACCATATTCGAACAACACGGGGTTCCTGGTCCTTCCATTAATTCCTACCTACGAAATGCCTCTTTTGCTTTTGCATGCACCCAGCTCGTGTTTACTATCAAGGTTGCAAAATCACTACCAGGTTGAGATCCCAGACGGAAGCAAGTATGTCCAGACCGAAGATGAACGCACGAGGGGGGCGTCGTGCGTTCAAAATTACATAGTCTGGAAACACCAAAAAACACACGAAAGTCTGAACATGAACGCACGAAAGTCTGTCGAACGCACGAAAGTCTGGACATGAACGCACGAAAGTCTGAACATGAACGCACGAAAGTCTGGTGAACGCACGAAAGTCTGGACATGAACGCACGAAAACTGGACATGAACGCACGAAAGTCTGAACATGAACGCACGAAAATCCGGACATGAACGCGCGAAAGTCTGGACATGAACGCACGAAAGTCTGGTGACTGCAAGAAAGTCTGGACATGAACGCACGAAAGTCTGGACATGAACGCACGAAAGTCTGGTGACCGCAAGAAAGTCTGGACATGAACGCACGAAAGTCTGATCATGAACGCACAAAAAATCGTGCATGAGCAGAAAAATTGTAACAAAAGATTAATAAACAACAGTTTGTTCCGACCTCCAATAAAATGGACCGACAATTTTGTTAAGCCATTTTTGACAGAGATACAAGAGTGACATAGTTAGAAAAAATCCTCGAAAAAAGAATTGGTTGTTGAACAGATATCAAAGTTGATTTCTCGGTGAACATTGGACGAATAAATTTCCAAAACTTCTCACTTATCAAGGTTGCAAAATCACTACCAGGTTGAGGAGATCCCAGACGGAAGCAAGTATGTCCAGACCGAAGATGAACGCACGAGGGGGGCGTCGTGCGTTCAAAATTACATAGTCTGGAAACACCAAAAAACGCAAAAAGTCTGAACATGAACGCACGAAAGTCTGTCGAACGCACGAAAGTCTGGACATGAACGCACGAAAGTCTGAACATGAACGCACGAAAGTCTGGTGAACGCACGAAAGTCTGGACATGAACGCACGAAAACTGGACATGAACGCACGAAAGTCTGAACATGAACGCACGAAAATCTGGACATGAACGCACGAAAGTCTGGACATGAACGCACGAAAGTCTGGTGAACGCAGGAAAGTCTGGACAAGAACGCACGAAAGTCTGGACATGAACGCACGAAAGTCTGGTGAACGCAAGAAAGTCTGGACATGAACGCACGAAAGTCTGATCATGAACGCACAAAAAATCGTGCATGAGCAGAAAAATTGTAACAAAAGATTAATAAACAACAGTTTGTTCCGACCTCCAATAAAATGGACCGACAATTTTGTTAAGCCATTTTTGACAGAGATACAAGAGTGACATAGTTAGAAAAAATCCTCGAAAAAAGAATTGGTTGTTGAACAGATATCAAAGTTGATTTCTCGGTGAACATTGGACGAATAAATTTCCAAAACTTCTCACTTTTCTCGCCTTCTTACGCAACGAAAAACGCTACATTACCAAGTAGTGAAAAAAATTGTAAAAACAAGTGGACTAAATAAGTATCTCTTAAAAGACCCGAACAACATAAAACATTCAGTAAATATCAGATTCAAATTAAAAACAGTTAATAAATTGAAAAACAAAAAAACTCGTTTTCAATTTATTGAAATCTATTTATTCAATTTATCCTTCATCCAAAAATTCTGCTTTCTAGTATGTTGTCTGTGCTCAAAAAGACAAATACTTTTCCAAGACTCAAGATGTATTTTTCAAAAAGTTCAAAGACCTCATGACAAAAGTTCTATCTTGAGTTCCCAATAAAGTTCCAAATCTTTGCCATCCTCTCTCGTAAGAAGAGGCCGACCCTTTGATGTCAAATTAGGGATCAACGATTTCAAATTTTAAAATAACTCTTCCTCTACAATAACAGCCTTCGTACATATTTTTTTCGTTCAGTGTCTGTTTTTTAAAATAACAAATAATCTTTTCATAGTTTGAGTTTATTTTTAAAACCCATGCTATCTTAATAGATTTGGTCGCTAGTCTTTTGTTTTCAAAAACTCTAGAGAAAGCAGAAATACATGTTCTGCGAGACAATGAATCGATGCAGAAAAACATCAATATATCATTTGGATACATACCATAAGAATTCGAATTCATTTCAATTAGAAAATTTTGAATTCGTTTCCAAGTTTCCTTCTATAATAGTTTCTACGGGTCTCTACTCATTTGAAATAATCATTGGCAGAGTACCTGAGAAAATTGTAGTTTAAGATAATAAGAGGAAATACTTTTGGAGCAAAGAAGTTTTTAGTTGCAGCTTTAGTGGCATCAATTTAAAATAAACATTATCATCTGTTCTAATCAACCGACCCGTTTTCTATACTGGACGTTAAAATGACTAGAACAAAATAGAAAAAAAACAGAAAAGATGTACGGCAAATTGTCGCACGTGAACAAAAAAAAGCACATTCAAAAACACGAATATTTGTTCAAACACCGTTTTCTCACTCTGATTTAAAATTAAACTGAAAAAAGTTTACCACGCAAGACCACACTCATTTTCGCTCTTATGTTTCTACATAACAAAAATTACTGCAACAATTTGACTTCAAAAAAATATTGAAAATGGGCGAACAGATCTTAAGAAAAAAAACAATAAATTCAATTTCATTGATTTGTAAATAAGAGAGCGCCCCAATAACAGCCTTTACGAGATTGAAGGGGGCTATTAATGCAATTAAAGTAAAAAGATGTAAAAACATACCCAACAGATTGCTGGAAAATTGTCACCACTGTTTCACATCACCCCAATTGAGATTGAAAGAACAGAAAATTTTAAAATATATTTGTAAAAAACATTTTAAAATTGCAAACTAATTTGATCTCAATTCGTAGTTGAACATAATTCTGCTTCACAATTAGAGGACACAGGGAATAATAACAGTACCAATAAGCATTAGATGAAAAATATGACATAAGAACAAACTAAGTACCGGGCACCTAAAATTTCCATCTCTGTTTTAATACTTTCTCTCTTCAATCTAGAATATTTTGCTGAGCAACCGCTGCTTAACAGAACTTTGATCAGAATGAATTCGCTGCTAAACGACGTTTAAAAAAGACAGCCAGAAGTATTCCGGAAAATACTCGACTTCACAAAAACAACTAGCCTTCCAAATAACTAAAATCTAATGGGCATACGCATAAAAGCAGAAATCAAAATTGTCAAAAAATGAAAGGAAAATTAGCCAAAAAGTACGAACACAGCCAGCAGATTGCCGGAAAATAAAAAACCGATAACGCGCTAGACGAACATCGGGATTAAAACAGAAAAAGAAAAAAGATTGAAATAGACGAATTTTTTTCCTAATTTTCAGAATATGTTCTAAATCAGTATACAGTTTCAGTTAGGTTCTAAACCTCTACTTACTTCTAAACTGAAGGGTATTAAGCTTAATAATAATATCAGCTAGCAATCTCTCTAATGAACTTTGATAACCTAATGCACTATGACTTAATGACCGGGCTTCATCGGTTTATCCCGCTTCTTTTGATTTTGCTCTTTTGACGTTGACGGCATTCAATACATTGCGTAATTCAATGCCTGAAAGAGTTTGAAATCCATCCAGTTGAAAAATCGTGAAAATGTAAAAATCGCGAAACGTGAAAATCGTGACTTATGTAAAACGAAAAACGTGATCAAAAAGTAAAGCGAATAAAAGGAGAGCACCTAAATAATAACCATTTGAGAGGCTGAAGGCGGCTATTAATAACTTCTAAAAAAATAGGAAAAATTCATTACTTTTTCATATAGTACAAGTACATACACAAATTAAAGACAATTTTTTATGTAATCGAGACTATAAAAGTGCTCATAAATAGTAAGCTAGCCAAAATAAGCTCACAAAAGTCTCATGCAGAAAAACAATGCAATGAGTAAAATTGCCTAAAAATCTGCAAAATAGTTTAGAAAGCTCCAAAAAAACTTAACTTACTGAGGCGCTATCGAAACAACAGTTTCAGTTAGATTCTGAAACTATAAATAATACAGCTTCTAAAATGAAGTATATTAAGCCTGAGACTAATGCCAAATAGCTAATAAACATTGATAACCTAATTCACTATGACCTAATGCCTGGACTTTATATGTTCATCTCATTTTCTGAATTTGCTCTATTGATCTTGGCCGCATTCACTCCATTGCGTAATTCAGTGAGTGAAAGAATTTCAAATCCATTCGGTTGAAAGACTGAGTGAGGCAAGTCAGGAGTCAAGCTCGAAAATCGTGACCTATTTTAAACGCAAAACGTTATCAAAAGGTAACGCGAATAATGAAAGAGGAGAGCCTAAATAATAGCCCATGAGAGGCGGATGGCGGCTATTAACAAAAACAAAACCGAATAACGTCGTGCAAATCGTTCTCAATCGACCGGCGAGTGTTTGGCTTCGATATGAGCCAGCTGGGTCTTAGGGATGGCAGCATAAGGGGCTTGAGTGGAGGGGCTAACGCGATGGGGGGTTGAGAGGGCTCGACGAGAGGGCTCAAATCAAATCGCCAGCTGGAGGAAGAGGGACGGGATGCATTTTCTACAATTTCAGTCGATGGCATACTAAATGATTAGTAGTGCATAAGGCTCTAGGACGGCTGCTCAGCCACTTAATGCTCTCTGGGGTCTACATGATTATCTAGTTTTTGACGAAGAAAAGTCAAACGGTTAGACTAATCACCGGTCAAGCCAAAAATTGTATAAAAAAGACAACAGGACTGATATAAATGCTGCAAACTTCGCTCGGGAGCCATTAATAATGAGAGGTGCACCTAATTTCTGGTGGATTGCTCTCAAACCACCGACGTGCGGTTGGCTTGGATACCGTCCGACTGAGGCTTAAGGATGCTAACGTTTTTTCTGGATAGGGGTGAGCAGAATGGGGGGTCAAAATTCCGTGCTCCGTAGTTTATTCACTCCCTGCACTTCGGGTTTCGTTGTTCGCTCACTTTAACATGACCGACTAAATTCTGGTGGATTGCTCTCAAACCACCGACGTGCAGTTGGCTTCGCTACCGTCCAACTAGGGCGTAAGCATGCTAACGTTTTTTTTTGGATAGGCGTGAGCAAAATGGGGGTTCAAAATTCCGTGCTCCATACTTTATTCACTCCCTCCACTTCCGGTTTCGTTGCTCGTTCGCTTTAACATAACCGACTAACTTCTGGTGGATTGCTCTCAAGCCACCGACGTGAGGTTGGATTCGGTACCGTCCGACTGAGGCTTAAGGATGCTAACAATTTTTTTGGATGGGGTGAGCAAAATGGGGGGGGGGGGTCCAAAGTGCGTGCTCCTCGAGTCGCAATAAAAACAGGGCCGCTATAAAAGCCGGCTGAGAAAATGAGGGCGGCCATTGATCAACTTTCAACGTAAATATGTTTCAATCGATTAATATTCACAGGAATAAAAATCTGGGTTATGCTCTATGACTTCCAAGACTTATTGTTCCAACCCCCTTTAGTGGGAGAGGACCTATAAATCAACTGGCTTTTTCCGTCAATTTTTGCCGATCGATATATTTATTGTACAAGATTGTGAGTGGTATCATTAGAAAGCATGTCAAGCGAAGAATTTAAAATAAAAGATTTTTATGAGCTTCGCTTTTTCCGAGGAGTTATGGAGGTTTCAAGATTTGTGGACGTTAGACTAACTTCCGTTGTTATGTTCATATTTTTCGTAATTTTTGCTTAAATTTCAATCAATTTCCACTAAAATATGCACAAAATTGCAAAGATAGTCTCATTGGTTTTACGTCTAAAGGAAGAAGAGAGTTGGTGAATAGTTGGAACCAATTGTTTTGGCAAGGTTTTCAGCCAAATTTTTGAAAATTCAGCATTTTCTTTTTAAAAATGGCATCAAATACGCCTATTTGAACCCCTTTGTCCAGTTTGACCAGTGACGCAGATATAAAAAATGTTGACACGATCTTTCTCGCCTCATATAAGGGCTAATTGAACCTCCAGTTCCTAAAAAATATAGGAAGTAACACTTTTGCGGTGTTTCGCTAATTTAAACCGATATTTTAAAAAATGTAGATTATTTTTGATATTAAGATTTTCGTTTGCTAGAAAACTATTAGGCAATTTTTTAGAACAATTGCCTTTTGCAACAGCCGTGCAGCGGTAGCAAAATCGGTTTTGGTCTCATTGTTGATTTTTGCAATGAAAAAAAGATTCTATGTATTTTATATCTGTCCTTTGAAATAATTTTGCATTTTTTTAATCCCAATTAGATAAAAGCCCTCTGCCAATTAAAGTTTCAATTATAAAGAAGTTCCCTATTGTTCCAGAAAGCTCCAATTAAACAATTTTGTTTTATGAGTTAAGTTCAAGGTTTTGATGACTCCGACCAATTGTTTTTGTAAATTTTTAATGAATACTTGAGATTTGCCAGCAATTATTGTTCTTTTCGTAGTTTTATAACTGAGTCTAATTAATCAAATGCTCAATTCGGTAACTAGTGAGCTATTAAGGAAACTTTCTATCGCTTTCAGTTAATATATAAGGGTTTTTTGAAAAAAAAACTCGATAAGTATCCAAAATTCATCATTTTTTTTATACAAGGAGCTTTTGGCCAATTTAGAACTTTCGGTACATTTGGCACATTTTTCGTTTCAATGGAGAACCAGCAAGAGGTATACCAGCTTTGGTCTAGTTGTGCAATTTCATATTTTTTCATAAATGCTTCGGATTGTTATGGGGGGCTGTATACTTTTTTAAAATACATTAGACTTTTTTCTATGTTAGTCAGAGACCAAAATCATTTGGCACCAAGCCTGAATTTTTGACGAGTCAAATTTACGTGCAAGGAGAGACCAATAAACACAAATAATAACTTCTTCTGAAAGCGTATGGTTTTTGGCTTCAACACCGTTGGCATAAAGTTGTTCTGGAAATTTTGAGTTCTGCCTGTATTCTGAGTTAATGTGTAGTCTTTTGACCTAATCTGAGAAATTACACGTTCAATTGGCTTCCTGTGCAATGACAAGTTAAAACATTTACCATTTTTCAGTTCAAAATTTACGCCCCTTCTTGTCTTGCGGTTTTAAAAAAATTGTGTTTAACAAAATAATTGTTTTTTTTTTTAGATTTGCAACTTTCAATATTATTCCTGCACCATTTAAATGTAGTCTATGCAAAACGAGAGGTCGAATGTTCAAGCGAATTAGTTTGCATTCTTAATTGCTGTTTCATTATTTAAATATGGGTTTTTTTAATGTTGATACTACAAGTTTTCATTTACAATTTTTATTTTTTTTTGACATTTTCGAATCTGGGAGGTGCTCTTTGAATATCGTGCCCGATCGTCACTTCAATGGCGCATTAATGACAAGTCACATATCACATTAATGGCGTTGCCATAAGACGCAAGTGAATCTATTCATTATTTTTGGTGAATAGTTTTGATCTTATAGGCTTCGACACCGTTTTCTTCGCTAAATTGAAAAGAATTTTTGACTTTTGCTTGTATTTGTTCTTTTTGCAGACGTATGACCTTCTGGATAGCTCCAATGCTATTGTATTAAGGTCTCGATGAAGTCCTAGGAATGATGTCAGTTGATAGCTAATTGCTTTCACTTTGAGTTTCAATGTTTTCAAAAAGTGTAATTGTGTTTTGTAATTTTGTCTTTTTGTTTTCTGTCTACTTCTTAATCATTCTTAAGAAAGACAGGTCCCATATCTTTTCTGGTAAAATGTAATTCATTTGGTTAAGTTAATTTTTGGTATTTTACTTTTTTCCTCTAGTTTACTTTTATCTGATGCTATCTTGACTTTTTCATTATTTTAAAAAAAATAGATCGACATTGAGTTTTGGTCGTCAGTAAGGCTTGTCGATTTTATTTGATTTTCTTGTTTGTCTTGTCTCTTACTCTCCTTAATGGCAGTATTCTCGGCCCTATAATGACTCATTGTTTCATGTGTATAGTGGTATTTTTTTGACATTTTCCAATTTGGGAGGTGCTCTTTGAATATCGTGTCCGATCGTCACTTCAATGGCGCATTAATGACAAGTCACATATCACATTAATGGCGTTGCAATAAGGCGCAAGTGATTCTATTCATTATTTTTGGTGAATAGTTTTGATCTTATAGGCTTCGACACCGTTTTCTTCGCTAAATTGAAAAGACTTTGATTTTTGCTTGTATTTGTTCTTTTTGCAGTCGTATGACCTTCACTCAAGAATTTATAAAGATTATTTATGCAGAGATATCAGCGAAATTATCAGAAAAATTCGGCTGGCGACGGGAAATTCCTTGCTATAAATAACATGAGGACGTCAAAGTAAACATTGCGTGACTTCGAAATGAATTAACCGACATTAAATGAAATAAATCTATAGGATGTATGTTGGGCTCAGCGAAAAAATAAAGCAACTCGGTTCTTTTACAGTTCTTCTTAATCACAAAAAACTTTTAGGACCTTTTCCGTTTGTGCCCCCCAGCTCAGTGCGTTCATAATAATTGCACCCCCAGACGCATGATTTGCCATATATTTTACAATGGGGGCGCAACGGAAAAGATCCATTTGTTTTATATCATGATTGCTAAATACAGCTGCAGTTAAGGTGATTCAATCAAGCTTGACAAAAGGTAGCCGCATACAGTGGAAAATTTTGTTTTATCCTCCATTCTTCTGAAGTGACCTTTACTCTTGCCTTAACTAAGAACAAACTGATTCTTCATGGCTTCTTATCTCGCTCATACGATAAGTTAAGTTGCCCTATTCAATAGGAAACCGCCAAGTTACAAAAAGTTACGCCTCTTTCCATTGCAAACATATCTGCCGGAACAAAGAGGCTAAAAGGTGACAAATAATTCCTCGAGGCCACGATGTGAAAATTTGAGTTTCATAAACCAGATCGACTTTTTAGTTATCATGCGCTTCTTCGTTTGCATCAAAGAGGTTTAACCACCCTCCCCCATTCTTATTTACATTCTAGTTTAGACTTAATCAGATTTTCGAGGTTATCTTTCCCCTTTGTTTCAGGCCATCGAATGCTAAGAGTTCTTTGTGTGGTCTTTCCCTTTTAATAAAACAATTTTCTACTGATCTTTCAATTCAATCAACTTCTTGCTTCTTCAACTTTCTATTCCACAACTCTTCCAACTACTTCTATTTTTGGTTAGTACCCAACTATTTTATTTTACAATTGTAACCAATCAGATCAATCTATTTTCCATAATATCTGTATAAAGAAAGTTTAAATACTATGATATTAAATCATGGGAAATTGTGAAGATTCTAATCATAAACAATTGTACCATGACACTGCGCCTCTAAAATTAAATTTTATCACTATTAAGGAGAAAATTTTGAAAGCATTTTCAAAGCATTTGAAAGCAATTTATTAAGCGATAATGACCACAGCCTTGTGTAAGAAAGCGATTTATGAATTTTGAATTCGCATTGCAATTTGTTCACAAAGTTCGTTCATTGGTGAACTGCTTGAATAACTGGGCACTAATGGCATTACTCTCTCTCGTATGTCACTTTCCTTTAAAATGAAATACTTCCTCATGAGTTCAGAATTTGATTGTGTTTGAAGAAAACTGTATTCGGCATCACTTACAACTGCAAGCGGCCTCACTTTGATTTGCTGATGCCCAATTAGCATATCTGTTAAGTTGTAACGATTTCTGTATTTGTTGCAAAAATATCCGTATAAAATTTGCAGCACCGATGATATCACAAATGATATCAGACCAAAGTAAATAGTCATTTTCCACGTTGAACTCTCCGTAAACCTGCTGCTTAAACAAGGACGGATAATTTTCAAATCCTCCACTATTGGTGTTGTTAATTCATTCAACCGGTCAAATGATTTGCGATAGTAATCAGAGTTTGTTGTCATCTTCAGTTGAACTTTTTCAATAATCTGCTGTCTGGCTTGCGACTCCGTTGCTATATGAGGCATCTCATTTAGAGATGGGATTTTTGAAAATAGATAACGAAGTGGTTCTGTTAAATTTACGTCTACTCGCATTACCGAATCATTCCTACAGGACACCATATCTGCACGAATTTCCATAAATCGAGTTTCGATTTTGGTTCCACATTCTAGTTCTATAACGCATGCCTTACAACCATTAAGTCTCTTTCTGTTGAGAGGATTGGTATCTCTCATTTCACTCAAATACATATCAAACTGCTCTGTTGCAGATATGATAAGCCACTTTCCATTCCCTAAGTTTTTCGCTTTCTCCTTCACGGGCAATTTGACTGTGTTGATGTTGCAGTTTTGAAGAGCAGCAAACTGGTTTCCAAGTAAAAGTGCTCCCAAACACGTATCTTCCGCAGTTTCCAGAGAAAATCCGTTAGTGCAAACTGAAAAGCTACTGGAACCGACACAAAGATCAATTTCGTGCTGTGATAACAATGCAATCCTTCGGGTAGATTCAGCAACAGCTATATAGTCAGCCTCGGTTTCGTACTGTGATGCATAGCCATCCGAGTCGTTAGTGGGCATCGGAATAGTAATTGCGCGATATAAATTCAAGGCGGTTGATCCTGATGCAAATGGTATTGCCAAACGAAATAATATTCCATATTCTTCCACGGAAACACTTGTCAACAACTTAGTTTCGTAATATGTTAGAATCTGAGCTGGCGGGATTGCGAGAGTAAGCCTGTCAGTTGATTTCACTTGTTGACTAGCAATTTTTTCTAGTATTTTTTCTAAAACATTTTTCGGTAACAGTGTCATTGGAATTAATTTTTCGACCATTGTCATTACGGCATTTAAAATTGTTAGCCGATAAGCGTAGGTCGCAATTCGATAGCTTTTAATTTCGTTATTCAGAGCCAATAATGAACTTGCTAAATTAATTTGGAGTTTGAGTTTTTGATCCCGAGCATAGAAATACTGAGAACATGCCATTAAGCTGCGAGAGTTCGACTCGATAACTGCGATTGCGTTATTGAGAATTCGGGCATGATTTTTCTGCGTCGCGATTATTTGTTTTTCGTTTAATCGTATATCCTTCAGTTGCGAAGCCACTACGAAGAATTTCTCTTCCAGATTATTCTTAACTTCTGTCCAAATCTGGTCATTGTTTTGTAGTTTTTCAAGGCAAAATCGATGTCTTCACGATTTCGACTTGCTCCTCCGCAACTACCAAAAATGCTACCGACTGCGCACGCGATTCCAGCGCCTGCTGTTAAAGCGGTTAACGCTCCAAATGCCACCAAGGGTACACCTGTTTTCTCTCTGTTATTCGATTTGTTAGCGGCAAGGGTTTGAGAAATTTCAGTTTTCAAATTTTTGATGTCAAGATCAGCTGCCTGTAATTGGTTTTGAACATATTCAGCGAAGTAATCATAGTTAAGAATCGATTCGCTAGTGTTCATATACGTGAGATTACAACCAAACTTGTATGAGAACCACGATTTTCCTAGTTGGTCCGAAATGTTCTTGAGAGTTATATGCAGTCCAGTGGGCAATCTGGGAAAAGGAACTAAAAATTCCACGTTTGAGAATTTTTCTGCCAATAAAAGTTTTTGCTGGTAAACGAACTCTATTCCGCTGTTTGTGATTTGATTTTCATCTCTTTTTTTGTAAAATACAAATATCAAAGCACTGTAAATGATTAAACTTTTCTGTGATAACATGTCTGCTGCTATCATTCGAGGAATCTTATCAGAAGATTGGGAAAAATAGAGGCGGGATTTAATTGCACGCTACAGTTGGCCAGACAGTAACATAGACATTACCCGCAGAAAAATCAATAAAAGTGCTTAAAATAGCAGCCGTGGATTGGGGAAGTGAAATTAAATTTTGTCAGTTCATCCCATATGTGGGTGGCTTCCTCTGAGGCATAATGAAACTCTTGAGAAAGTAAAAACAGGCCAAAGGAGGTTTGTAGCGAATGATTAAACTTTTATTTGAGTTGTAAAATTTGCTTGTTTATTTTTGTCTATGAAACCCAAGGGTAAATTTGCTGACGTAAATGAAAGATGTTACTGCCAAGTGCGAAGTATTTTAGGGGCGCAGTGATCAAATTATAAAATAAGTTCAAAGATGATTTTTTTGTTTTAATTTCAGTTCTGCAGTCAGCGTAATGTATAAAATGAATAATGAAACACTAACAGGTAAGGTAATTTTTCAGTTTTGGTAATGTTTGCTCACCTGTTTCTGTTCTTTCTGTTCTCTTCATCTTTATGTTGTGAAAATGTTGAGTTGGACGAAAGGTCCTATATTCTATGCTGCAAGAACTACATGGCATTTGTAGAGGACAGTAAAATTGTCCATTATTCTACAAATGTTGATTATCCTTGCCAAGTTCAGCCTCAACTGGGAAACACAACGCATCTTCATTACTTTGTCATAATTCTAGTAACTGTATTTTGTTGCGTTTGTGGTTGGCCTTGTGGTGTTGCCTTTCTGGTAATGTACTGTAAATAACTTGAGTTTATTTCTTGGCTTTATTTTTATTTTCTTTTATTTTAGGTGGTTTTCTTCAAATGAAAGAGCAATAATTTTAAATGGCGTAAAATTATTCCAGATGTAATGCCTCTCACTCGCTTCAAAAGTAATTCAGAATCGTTGCATGAGCGAATAGTTAATTTCAACAGTATATTTAGAAATTTCGATAAATTGATAAGTCTCGGCTGGAATGTTGTACCAATTATCGATGTTGAACAATCGTCTACTTGGTTGGAAGCAACAAGTAAAATTATAACAGCGGGCTATGCAAACTACATATCGAATGATTGGGTAAACAAGCCAATTGCAATTAGTAACCATAATTTGTTCCAATTCGACAAAAACTTTCTGAATTTTCTAAATGACATTTCGAATGAGCAATAGTTTTTATCAGATGTCGATTGTTATTTCAATTTGCCTTCAACTGTTAACAAGCTGGGCCGTGAATCACGAATCTATTCCAAACTTTAGTGTCCTGACAATGAAATTAATCAGTATTCCTGGTGTTATAGCATGTCATTAAAGAATGTTGTTTCGACAGATGTTCCAACGTGTTTAAAATTAACGAAATTAGACGCAATTTTGCAATACAATTCATGGATCACCGACGGGCACATCGAAACCGGAGGTGACGATTCAGTGTCTGTAACGTTACTCGGAGAAAAACTTTATTTCATTTGTACTCCCGGCAAACATTCCATTTATTTTGAGAAAGCTATTCGTAATTCTGATGATTTCATGAATTTTGTGAAGAAAGGCCCCGTTAATTCGTTTATGAAAGAAAATATTAAATGTTACATTCCACAGCCAGGGTACATTCTGTGCCAACCAAGTTTAGCTTCGCATGCTGTGTTAACGTCTACTATGGGAGCGTCTTTTGTGTGGGGCTGGGAGGCGTGTAATACGAAGGATTTAAATAGGGTTGAGCGTGTTTTGAGGGATTATGGTTCTGGAATTAGACACGAAGGTTTTAAAGCTTTGCTTGGTTATGCCGGCATGGAGGGTGCACTACAAATTAGTAAGGAGCTTGATAAGAGCCATAAAACTGAAGTCAGTGGGTTATCAGAGCATTTGTATGCCTTTACTCGGAGTGGTGTCACTCACATGCCAAATAGTAACAAACGTTTGAATAAGTCGCCCTTGCTCACTGCCAGTAAACGAATGAAACGTAGTTTCAGGTTACCCGGTAGAAAGGAGAAATATCTAGCAACAAAGGAACGAGAGCAAGGTTAATGTTATTATATGTAAAATACAACTTGTACCATATGTAACAGGAATATATTTAGATACGTGGATAAAGCATGTCAAGAAATTTAGTTGGAGAAAATGTGAACCTGTGTCGACCTTGGGCTTGCTGGAGTTATTAAAAGTGTCCTGTACTGAAAAAGTTAGTGGGCTGGTGAATTCTGCATGCTCAGAAGTGGCAATTTCAAAATGGCAACACTGTAATGTTCAAATTGTGATCAATTTGAGCTGTAAGCAGTATTTACTTAACTGAACTTAAGTGAACCCCCCGTAGACACATGCAGTTGGATCAAATTGATATTTCAGTAGTTGATAGGTATGATACAGGGCTTCAAAGCTGTGTGTTTAGTTTTTTCAATTTTGTCTTCATTTTTGAATATTTTAAGTTTTTTCCAATTTTTTAATGTATTAAGATAGGTAATAACATATCTTTTATATGTAAAAGAATTGTTAATAGTTTATGTGTATGCATTCCGTACCATTCCAAAATACCCTGAGGCGCTTTCGGAATGGCTTTTTGTTAGCTAAGCAGAAACCATGCTATATCGAGTTAGATATGTATATGTTTGCACTCAGAATCATGAATCATTCAAGGTTACCCATTTTATTCTAAGTTATTTGAAATTTGCAGCTTGCATTCACTAAGTTAGAAATTTATCCAAGAAATTATATGTCTTTGAACTAATAGCTGGCTAATATTAAGGTACGTTGAATTTTTAAATAAACCTAATAAAAATAACTTTTCATTAGGGTGTTAACATAAAGTTTGGTAGTTGAATTAAGTTGGTAATTAAAATAAGGTGGTAATCGGGAAAATTGGATAACATGCTAAGTATTAGTTCCAAAAAATTGAGTTTGTTTGCGCTGCCGTCCGTATTTCGAAGTTGTATTTGCTACTTGTGGCCCAGATTTTTGTGTTATTACGCCTTTGGGTTTCGGTATTTGACTGGGTTTCGTTTGAAGTTCAGTTTGATTTTGTGATGAAGGAATTAAGGGTTGTTGTGTTGAGTCTGGAGCCTCGCGCTGTTGGTCTCTCTCCTGTTTTTTCCGAGCTAAGATTTTTGCTAAATTTGAAGTCGGTGTGCTGCTTGGTCCGGGCTCATTAAATTTTTCCCTGGTCGGGCTACTTAGAATGTCATTTTTATCAGGCAAATCGTCTGGTGGTGTTTTGAAAGTTGGAGATGGGCTTTGTGATGGTGGTAACGTTGGGGTGGTTGTTTGTGATAAATTTTCTGGTGCTTTTGGAGGTGTTTTCGGCCTTGGTTGATGAGGAATTTCTGACGTTTTTGGTAGTTGTGTTTTTATTGTAGTTATAACTGAAGGGGTACTTCGGCTGTCAATTGGTCTGTAGACTATGTGCTCAACTTGACAATCAAATAATTGAGGTTCTTTTAAAACTTCGGGGATAAGTGGATCTTCGCAAAAGTTTTTGTCGTCTATCAGTTTTATATCTTCAACTTTATACTGTGGTTTAAAAGGTTTTAAACGGGCTCTATGAACTATTTGTGTAAAGTTGGTGTTGACTTTTCGAATCAAATAGTTATTCCGTGTTAAAACTTTTTCAATTCCATAAATCCCAGTCCATTTACATTCTAATTTTCCTACTTTTTCATGCTGATTAGAAATTTGTGGATTCAAAAGCATACAGTATTCGTGAACTTTTAGTGGAAAAGCTTTTGCTTTTTTGTCATAATAATCTCGGTATTTATTGAATGACAAAACTAACGACTCTTTAGTTTCACCGAATAGCGTCGACATCTTTGATTGAAGATCACTGATATAGTCAAACTTACTTTCAAATTTTGGTAACGTTTTGTTATTAAACCTTAAGTCGATTGGGTTACACGGAATTCTACCATGAAATATCAATGATGGTGGACATCCCAAAACAGTATGATAGCTAGTGTTATGTTGAAAAACTGCTAAATCAACATACTTGTGCCAGTCATGTTTAGTTTGATTTTCGTAAATTTTGAGGTATCTTTTCAACGGTCCATGTGATCGTTCCAATAATCCAATTGTTTGTGCGTGTTTTACAGTAGCATGATTCAATTGAATTTCGAGCATCTCTGCTAGTTGTCGAATAAGAGAGGAGGTGAATGCAGAGCCTTTGTCTGTAAGAATTCCCATTGGTATGTAAGAGTGTCTCATGAACCATTGCATTAAGGTTTTTGCTACTACCTCTGCTGATGGGGAAGTTACTACTTGTGCAAACAAATATTTTGAAAAAACATCCATTGCCGTGACAATATATGAGTAACCTCCTGATTTAGGTAATTGGCCCACGATATCAACTTCGAGTAGGTCTGCAGGGAAGCCAGTATTTGAACTAACTGGATTTAGTGGTGGTCTTATTGTTTCTTGATTTACTGATTTACTTTGCAAGCATGACAGACAGTTGTTTATATAGGTTATCAGAAACTCAGTAAACCCTGGGAAATAGTACTTTCGTCGGAATTCAGTAATGGTTTTTTTGATGCCCAGATGTCCTTTCAGTTTTGAGTTGTGAATTCGATATAGGAGTTCTTTTCTTAGGTGTTTTGGAACTACTAGTTGTTTGGTAATAATTTTCCCTGTATGATCAAAATATTTCCGATACAATGTCTGGTTTTCTAAAACTAGTCTGCTGAACTGTTTGCAATACTTTTGTTGATCATATGATCTGTAAGTTGTGTCTGGTTTCTGCTTTGCTCGAAGCCAAGCAATGACTTCTTTTATGTCAGGATCATTTTTTTGTTCAAAAGCAATATTTAAAGTGTTTGTTGACTCGTTCAGATATAATTTATCCAGAGGGTTTTCTTCCGACATTGCATTTAGTGTTCCACTTTGAACATCAATTTAACCTGTTATCTCAGCATCAAACGTATTTTCGTCATCGTGAACTTGTATTATAGGAGCGTTTTGAATTTTTTTGTTCGTGTAAAAATCGTTTTGTATGGAACTTAGACTATTATCTGGCGTGTTTGACAAAACTTGGATGTCAATGTCTTTTATCGGAACTTTGGTATCAATCTTCAGTTTAAATTTTGTTCCAGGATTAACATGAATTCTAGATAAATAATCGGCTGCAGCATTAGCTTTCCCTGGTATGTGGCCTAACATAAAATGAAAAGAAAGTACATAGTCAACTGCGTTCCAGATATTTGTTGGCAATCTTTTTGCTTGGAAGAATCGACTGACACTCTTATTGTCGGTTAATACAATTATCGGCTTTGAAGTAACTCCCCAAATATAGTGTTCGAAAGCTTCGAATGCAAAATAAACACTCAAAAATTCTTTCACAAAAATTGAGTGCTTTAGATGAGCCGGCGAGAATAAATGCGATCCGAATGCCACTGGTGCATAGGTTTTTTCGTTTGGATTAAGAGAGTGGTCATGATAGTCTTCAATAAGCAAAATATAGCCTGCTGCGTAATAACTTGCATCACTGACTATTATGAATTGGCATCCTGGTTTAGCCATTTTTAAAGATAAGTTACATGCTTCCTTCAAACTATTTTTCAAAATGTCAAGGCTATTTTGGTGTTCTTGAGTAGTTATTAAGTCAGTTTCTTTCCTTAACAATTGAAAAAATGGTTGGAGTTTCACAGATAAGTTGGGAATAAATTTAGCGAAATATTGCATGAAGCCAATTAGTCTGCGCACTTGTTTCAACGTTTTAGGCATTCGAATTGTTTTCAAAAACTGTTCAATTTTCTCTTTGTTTGGAGCGATTCCATGTTCAGTTATTTTATGTCCCAGGAAATTAATTATTCGAATACCGAATTCACACTTATCCATTGAAAGTTTAAATCCCAATTTTTCAATGCAAGCAAAAATGTGATCTAAATTTTGTATCAAGGACTCTCCGTCAATAGCACCACTGCCTAGGTCGTCAAAATAAACAAAACATTGATCGTTTGCTACACATGATTGTAAATGCTTGCTTACACATGAACTGAATGCAGTTGGTGACCTACTAAGTCCTTGTGCTAGTCGTTTGAAGGCAAAAGTTCGGCCACCAAAGTTGAATGCAAGTAGTTGTATGCTCAGCTCATCAGCCATTTGCATTGAGAAACATGCTTGACTGCAGTCCAATTTTGCGAAAATTTTCTTGCCTGCTAAATGCGCAGTTGCATCTGCCATGGTCGGAATAGGAAAGTTGTTATTTTTATAGTCATGTCTGAGTAAATGATTTATTCGTCTGAGGTCAATTAGGATTCGAAGTTTACCTGATGATTTTCTCTGAGCAAAAATTGGTGAAGAATATTTTGAAAAAGGCAGTGTTGTTATAATGTCGTAATATTGCATGAGGGCTAGTTCGATAAGAAGTTCATCTCGTAAGTGAATAGCTGTTGTTGGATTCGGAGTATAGATCGGTCTTTCATGTTCTGGTGTGAGTTTAACTAGGCAATCTGTGTTTTTCCCTAAATCAAGTCGATGTCTGGCAAAAATTTTGTGGTGTTTTACTAAAAGGTTTTCCATTTTTTTGCGTTCGATTTTCGTGAAGTCCGTGTTTTTCCTATAAAATTTGTTAAGAAATTCGTTTCTGCTTTTTGTGTCCTTTGTTGGATCAAGTAGTTCTAATTTTTTGAAATTAACTATTGTGTCATATATTTTTCTTTGCACGCCAGAAAGCGTTGTAGCATTTGGGCAGTTTTCTGGAGTGGCGAACCAAAATCCATCATTGTAGTATGGGCAGTAATTTGATTTGTTGTTTGTAGATTTGTTTTCTAAGATTGAATGTGTAGATTCTGTTGTGTTGATGAGAGAAGGATGAATAGGAATTATAAATGATGCTTGTTTTGGCGTGAGAATTGTGAATTTTCCTATTCTTGTGTTTGGAGGTATTGTTACTTTGTGGGGGAGAAGATTAATAACTCCCACCTTTGTGTTTAGATTATTATCGACTTTACTAATGGATGACATGAGGCAGAGTCCTGTCTTTTGCTCAAATTTTGTTGAAGGTTCTATTATTCCTATTGCATTTTCCAGGTGTCTGTTTTCTTTTTGTAATTTGCACTCCAAGATTTCCTGCTGATTTGCTGCAATAGAGACTCGTGAAACATTCTCTAATACATATTTTTTTGTGATTGTCTTCGAATTTTTCTGAGGTATCGTAAAAGTATAGTCAGGCAGATAAAGAAGTCCCTTACTTCGGTGAAATACAATTTCGTGGTTTTTGAAAAAAGGCATCCCAAGTAGAGTCGAGTTTAATTGTGGCAAGACTAGGAAATTTTCTTGAAATGTTTGTCCGCCGATTGATATTATGAGACAACATTTGAGAGCTATATAAGCGGAAGTCCCATCTGCCATTTTTACTGTTTTTGTAATACTTTCAGATTGTGATTTCACTAAGTGAGGACATTGTACTTTGATTTTCTCGAAATTGGGAAGAGACATTGCACTAGAAAATGCGCCAGTATCAAGCAAAGCTTCGATATAAAAGTTCTCGAATTCTAGGTATACGTAGAAAAGTTTTTCACCGTGCGTGTGTATAAATTTTCTGTTAGTTGAGTGAGCTAGTGTTGATAAAAAATTTTCAGGCTGTGGCTTACTTAGTTTTTTGATTGTCCAGTATAAACATCATACGGCAAATGTCCGCCTCTTTCCGGTGGTTTTTTGTAGAAGCAGTCGCGGACAATGTGACCCGGTTGCCCACAGTTTCTGCAGATGATAGGATTAAATCTTGATCTGTATCCTTGTTGTCCTCGGTAAATATTGTTGTTGTTGTTGTAATTATTGTTGTTGTATCCGTATCCTCGGCGACTTTGACCTTGGTTTCTCGGAGTCCAATTTTGTTGAAGTCGTCCAGTCCACCTCGGTGTTCTGTTTTGAAAGTTACCTCTGTATTGAGTATATCCACGAGAGTAGTTTCCTCGACTATTCCTGAAGTTGTTGTCCAGTTTTGTCATTTGTTTTCCCATTTCCTTTTGATTTTTTACAAGATCCTTTTGTGCTTCAATAACTGAATTGATTGCTGTAACCAATGACGTTGAAGTTTCTGGTTGTGTGACGGCGTTAAATGCAGTAGCATTAGCTTCATCGTCTGGAAGAATACTTTTAAGCACTAGTCGTTTAGACACCTGCGAACATAAATTGTCAACTGTATCGGTGTCAGGACGCAGTAAGAGTTTGAGCCTTATTTGTGTTGGCATTCCAGCAATGAATGCGTCTCTAATTCTTCTTGTTCGTTCACCACTTCTATCAACTGCGCCAGCTCCTGTTGTGCTTGGAAATGCAATGTTTGCTAATTTCATCAGGTCAGTCAAATAATCTTCCGGTGTTTCCTTCGTCAAATTGAATTTGCGTTCTTGAAATTTAAGTTTATACAGTTCAAGTTGATTTTGACTAGCATATCGAGTCTCAAGTGATCTGAGAGCAGTTGTAAGGTCTGCTTTACTTGCTGCTGGTAATTCTAAGAAATAACTAAGTGCTCCCCCGCTTAAATGCAATTTGAGATAGTCAACTTTTCCGGCGTTAGGAACTTGTGATAGTGCGATTGAGCTTTGAATTTGTTCTTTGAACACACGAAAGTCTTCTGTTGGGCCCCCTGAGAAAGGCGTAAACTGAACTGTAGGAGCAGGTTGTGCAGCTGCTGTCGCTGTACCGATGCTTGTTGTTATAGCAGTTGCAATGGCATTTGCTGCTGCTGCCACATCTGTCATATTTAAAATAAGTGAAGAAGTTCAAATTCAAAAATATCAAGTTCGACTGTTGTTGCAATGAGAATATAGTTTTTCAGATATAAGAAAGCGTGTTTGTCGAGTGTGAGAATAATTAATTCCTCTTTTTCATGATCTTCGGTAACAACAAGAAATATTACTCTTTTTTCTTCGTTAGTAATAATACAAGGTTTCTAAAGAACGGTTTTGAAAGATAAGTTTTGTCTCTAATAAATAGAAAATTTCCAAAGAATTTTCCGTATGAGCCGAATCAATAAGTGCGTCAACAATGCTAGGCAACATTTCAGTTTGTTAAACAAAATAAGGTTTTCTCTGATAATAGGTAAATTTTTGTGTTGGTAGAATCTAAAAGAGCTAAAACTTTACTATGTTGGAAGTTCGATTTATCAATTATAAAGAGGCCATGGCAGTTTGAGATAATTGTCTCATAAAGTAAATAAATTTTTGAACTTTCAGTGTCAATGAAATAAGAAAGAATTTTCGCTTGTATAAGATCTATTTGAATGTAAAGGTTTTTCGATTCAATATTATTTAGGTAAAAACACGACATTTTAAGGAATCATAGACCACTTTTACCTGTCACCATCTTATTTACATTCTAGTTTAGACTTAATCAGATTTTCGAGGTTATCTTTCCCCTTTGTTTCAGGCCATCGAATGCTAAGAGTTCTTTGTGTGGTCTTTCCCTTTTAATAAAACAATTTTCTACTGATCTTTCAATTCAATCAACTTCTTGCTTCTTCAACTTTCTATTCCACAACTCTTCCAACTACTTCTATTTTTGGTTAGTACCCAACTATTTTATTTTACAATTGTAACCAATCAGATCAATCTATTTTCCATAATATCTGTATAAAGAAAGTTTAAATACTATGATATTAAATCATGGGAAATTGTGAAGATTCTAATCATAAACAATTGTACCATGACATTGTACTTTCCATTGCAAACATATCTGCCGGAACAAAGACGCTAAAAGGTGACAAATAATTCCTCGAGGCCACGATGTGAAAATTTGAGTTTCATAAACCAGATCGACTTTTTAGTTATCATGCGCTTCTTCGTTTGCATCAAAGAGGTTTAACCACCCTCCCCCATATTGTTTAACCCCCAAGTGTACCAGGTATTTTAACAAAAAAACATGTTATATAATTAGGGTTTAACTATTACAGGCCACCAATCATGGAATATTTACGCTAATGGTGATGGTTGGGGCGCCGATGGGAGGGGGGTGATGGCGAGAAAAATGTTATTGATTGAGGAAACAACTATTGGATATGAAGCTCATTCTGCTTTAAAAAACGAAGACGAAAAACAATACAATCATACCATTGAGCTGAATAATTATCTAACCGACTATGGTGTTGTGAGATGAGAATGCGGCTGTTGTGGGACACTCAGCAGGCGTTGTGAATGAAGCCACTGCCCACTGTGACGTCACATAGGGAGCCAAAATACCCCCCGAGGAGCCCTAAAGCACAAATTAGATACGACAAATTCGTTCATTTAAATCAAGCGGAAATAAGTTGCAAAAGTATTTAGCATAAATATTTAGTAAACAACAAAAATTGTTTACCATCATATCATTTCACTTCAAACTAAAGCCGGGATTTATACAAATATAAAGAGTTCAAAATTGACAGAGGTAACAGATATCTAATTGATAGGATGAACGTCGGATATGTACACGAAAGAAAAGCCTAAAGATAGCTTAAACAAACCTAAATTGTCGAAAAGCTGCCGTTGAGGCGCTTGACGCACATCGGGATTGAACAGAAAACAAAACACGAAGAGATACAATTTGACAAAATTTGTTTTTAAGAGTCAAAATTTGTTCTAATTTGGTGCGCAGTTTCAGTTAGGTGCACAATTCATTTTCAGTTAGGTTCGCAATTCACTTTCAGTTAGGTACGCAATTCATTTTCAGTTAGGTTCGCAATTCATTTTCAGTTAGGTTCGCAATTCATTTTCAGTTAGGTTCGCAATTCATTTTCAGTTAGGTTCGCAATTCATTTTCAGTTAGGTGCGCAATTCACTTTCAGTTAGGTTCGCAATTCATTTTCAGTTAGGTTCGCAATTAATTTTCAGTTAGGTGCGCAATTCATTTTCAGTTAGGTTCGCAATTCATTTTCAGTTAGGTGCGCAATTCATTTTCAGTTAGGTTCGCAATTCATTTTCAGTTAGGTTCGCAATTCATTTTCAGTTAGGTTCGCAATTCATTTTCAGTTAGGTTCGCAATTCATCTTCAGTTAGGTGCGCAATTCATTTTCGGTTAGGTGCGCAATTCATTTTCAGTTAGGTTCGCAATTCATTTTCAGTTAGGTGCGCAATTCACTTTCAGTTAGGTGCGCAATTCATTTTCAGTTAGGTTCGCAATTCATTTTCAGTTAGGTTCGCAATTCATTTTCAGTTAGGTGCGCAATTCATTTTCAGTTAGGTGCGCAATTCATTTTCAGTTAGGTTCGCAATTCATTTTCAGTTAGGTGCGCAATTCATTTTCAGTTACGTTCGCAATTCATTTTCAGTTAGGTGCGCAATTCATTTTCAGTTAGGTGCGCAATTCACTTTCAGTTAGGTTCGCAATTCATTTTCAGTTAGGTTCGCAATTCATTTTCAGTTAGGTTCGCAATTCATTTTCAGTTAGGTGCGCAATTCATTTTCAGTTAGGTGCGCAATTCATTTTCAGTTAGGTTCGCAATTCATTTTCAGTTAGGTTCGCAATTCATTTTCAGTTAGGTGCGCAATTCATTTTCAGTTAGGTGCGCAATTCACTTTCAGTTAGGTTCGCAATTCATTTTCAGTTAGGTTCGCAATTCATTTTCAGTTAGGTTCGCAATTCATTTTCAGTTAGGTGCGCAATTCATTTTCAGTTAGGTTCGCAATTCATTTTCAGTTAGGTGCGCAATTCATTTTCAGTTAGGTGCGCAATTCACTTTCAGTTAGGTTCGCAATTCATTTTCAGTTAGGTTCGCAATTCATTTTCAGTTAGGTTCGCAATTCATTTTCAGTTAGGTGCGCAATTCATTTTCAGTTAGGTGCGCAATTCATTTTCAGTTAGGTTCGCAATTCATTTTCAGTTAGGTGCGCAATTCACTTTCAGTTAGGTGCGCAATTCATTTTCAGTTAGGTTCGCAATTCATTTTCAGTTAGGTGCGCAATTCATTTTCAGTTAGGTTCGCAATTCATTTTCAGTTAGGTTCGCAATTCATTTTCAGTTAGGTTCGCAATTCATTTTCAGTTAGGTTCGCAATTCATTTTCAGTTAGGTTCGCAATTCATTTTCAGTTAGGTTCGCAATTCATTTTCAGTTAGGTTCGCAATTCATTTTCAGTTAGGTTCGCAATTCATTTTCAGTTAGGTGCGCAATTCACTTTCAGTTAGGTGCGCAATTCATTTTCAGTTAGGTTCGCAATTCATTTTCAGTTAGGTTCGCAATTCATTTTCAGTTAGGTTCGCAATTCATTTTCAGTTAGGTGCGCAATTCATTTTCAGTTAGGTTCGCAATTCATTTTCAGTTAGGTTCGCAATTCATTTTCAGTTAGGTTCGCAATTCATTTTCAGTTAGGTTCGCAATTCATTTTCAGTTAGGTGCGCAATTCATTTAATTTGGTGCGCAATTCATTTTAGCTCTAATGAATTTTGATAACCTAATGCACTGATTTAATGAATGATCTGGCTTCATCGGTTTTCCCGTTTTTTCATTTTACTCTTTTGACCATCACTGTATTCACTACATTGAGTAATTCAATGTGAAAGCAATTAAAATGCGATGATCAGTTGAAGCGGTAAAATTAAGCCAGGAGTCAAACACGAGAGTTGCGAAAGCCCGGAAAGACATTTCAAAGAATTTTCATTGACTTAAAAATTAGACAAAGAATGGGATTGGGAAAACCATTTAGACAAAAAGCAAAAAAAAATTGAAAACCAATACAAATTGTCATATGTAAAAAAAATACAAGCCAAAAAGCAAACTTTATGTTCAAACATTGTCTTCTCGATGTTTGAAATTAGAACGAAAGTAGTCTTCTTTGAAAGTAGAGCGAAAAAATGTCAGCTGCAAAACCACTCGCCTTTTCGGTACACTTCCTGTTTCGTCGTGGCCAAAATCATGATAACATATCGTGATTCTTTGAATTGCCCAAGGATAACGCTTAAA
The DNA here is from genome assembly GCF_964194025.1 of Convolutriloba macropyga. Lineage (NCBI taxonomy): Eukaryota > Metazoa > Xenacoelomorpha > Acoela > Convolutidae > Convolutriloba > Convolutriloba macropyga. The sequence continues at coordinate 59,472,820 of NC_134471.1, read as the reverse complement.
TAATAGCCGTTCAGAGGCTGCTTGACCTAATTAATGAAATAAACGGAAAAGCTAAAAAAAAAGTTAAACATGAAAAATGATACCTTTACCAAATTATCAAGTAAATTTCAAAATACTTCCGTTTTATAATGAAAAGATAGAGGGCGCTAGTATCAATACCACAAAGAGTCGAGACGGCAGCTAAGACTAATAAAAACAAAACTCGAGTAGCAGGCAATTGAAATTGGGCTTTATGGGTTTAGCCAACTTCTATTTTAAATATTGTTTTAGTATTAACCGTTTGTTTTAGATCTCTCTGCAGAGGAGCTAATGTTTAAACACACTTGTAAATGACAAAATACTGGACAAGCTATGAACTAAGGTAAAGCGAGACCTATTTCTATTCGACGAAGTAAACAAAATACGCAAGCTAAAATAGATAGCTGAGAAGATGAGGGTGACTATTTATCAACCAATATCTTTACAAATTCGAGAGCAAAATATTGAAAACTCAATTGAAAAACCTGGGTGTAACTATAGATAATGAGCTCAGCTATCAAACAGAAGTTACGAATCTGGTCTCAACAATGGCTAAAGTATTAAGTGCTCATACGACTCTTGAGAGACTACCCACGAAAAAAGCTACTTGTTGTTAATTCTTTAGTAATTAGCCATTTACAATATTCAGCCGTACTATTGAGCATAATTAACAACTCAATCGTTACCTTACAAAAACAACTAAATCTGGCCTTGAAAGCGTGTTATCATCGTTCGAAATTCGAATCGTCAATAGATATTAAGCTGCAGAAAATACTGCCTGTTTGCCTCTTGCTTGACTACAGGTTAAATTGCTTCCTCTTCCTCTTAATTTCTCAACCATCACAACCCAGCATTAAATAGACCAAATGGAATCTCGCTATAAACATCAAAGAAGTGGAAAGTTTTTCATCAAACATTTAGTAGGAGCAAACACTTCGACAAAAGCTTAATCCGAAGAGGTCTTGAAATTTTGAAAAAATACCTAAAACTTTTATCCTGCCCATGTAATAACGCGACATTTAAAAGAAATCTCGAAGATTTTTTCTTTAACCAGTTTGTTGCAAACTATGAAAATTATTATTTCGATAAAGTGTCGTGTTACTTCAAATTTTCGTGATTTCATTAAAGCAATTAATAACATAAATTTTGGTTTGGTTCCCATTTGTAATATTTAAGTGCACTTTCCATTTCTCCTTTATGTTTGTAAAGGTACATTATATCCTTTGAAACATTAATGTAATATTGTAATAATTTCATAACAAACATACCCGGCAGATTGCCGGAAAATAGCTGCCGTTGATTCCAATAAGCATGATTTGGATTGAACGAATAGAATATATTGAAAAAAAAAAGATTTTTGTACAAAATTTTTTTTTAAGTGCGATTTATTTTGATGGCATTTCGTAGTTGAACATACTTCTGTTTCTTAGAGAGAGGCTACAGGGGCTACAATCAATACCAATAAGCATTAGAGATGGTAACTAAGACTTATATGAACCACGTTCAAATAGCGGGCATCTAAAATTGGGCTTTATGGGTTTATCCCGTTTCCATTTCTGACTTCAATTTTTTATACCGAGTCTGTTCATTTTGAATTGCTTTGCTTAGCAACTGATGTTCAAATTCACTTTTAGCAGAATGAGAGAAGAGAAACTAGCCTAGAGAAGTCAAAAAGATCTCACGCAAAATGTCGAAAAAGCGGCAAAATGGTAAAGCGAAAAAAGCTTGACGAAGTAAAAAAAAATACGAGCGCAATAATAGCCGGCTGAGAAGATGAGGGCGGCTATTAAACATATTAACTGCAAAATTAATTGCCTGGAACTTTACACAAGACTGTAAATACTCAGGTAATTCAGTTTCTTTTTTTAGTTTTGAAAATTAAAAACAGCATAAAAACCGCGCATGTACAAAAGATTTCACTCACTAAGAAAAAATTTGTTCACACCAACAATTCTTGCTCTGCAAATTTGGTCACCGGAACTACATTCGTTCCTTAAACTTCTGGTTTCTTTGCTCGCTAACTTAGCAAAAAACGTAGCCGGAAACATTCCAGAAACGACTCGAATTCGTCTTCACCGAAAAAAAAACTGTCCTTTGAAAAATGTAGTATCTACTGACACAAAGCATCAAACCATAGAAAAAAAATCATAAGTTATATAACAGAAAGAAATGTTGAACAAAAAGTATAATTTGCCTGCGAAACTATAAACATTCAATTAGTTTTTACGTGGTACAAGTACACAACAAAAAAGTTTGTTCCATGCAATCGAGACCATTGAATGATCCAAAAAAATTATGTAAGCAATAATTAGTTCACAAACATCTCTAGTTTTGGGAAAAGAGGAGAAAAAACTAAGAACATAGCTGGCAGATTGCCAGAAAACAGCCGCAATAGGTTCGTAGATCTGCCGTCTCAAAAAGATGAAGACATACCTAAAAACAACTTTATTCCTTGCATTAAGGGCTGAGATTATCTAATTAAACTTTGATTAAGAATCTGAATAACTTATTGCGGTTTCTATTAGCTGCTCATGAACATCCTTAAATCAGAGTGATATACATTCGCTTGACCTTATCTCTTTGAATTAAAGTAAAGAAAAGTCAATTTTAACTTAAAGAAAACTTTTAAAAAAACAGCATGAAACAACATTGTTTTTCCCTCCTTAAAATTAGAGCAAAAAAATTTCGAGCCAAAAAACCACTCGCCTTTTTGTTTCAATTCCTATTTCGTCGTGACCAAAGTCCAATTTGACTTAAAAAATCATATAAACGAGCGAACATTATTTAAAAAAGATAGCGCCCCAATACAATTTTTTGAATTGCAAAAAACATGAGACCGCCTATACATTAGCCGTTGAGAGGCTGACGGCAGCTAGTAATGAATAAAGAAAAAAAACGGAAAAAGTTAAGAAAAATATGGTGTAAAACTTTAAATATTACCATTTAAACATTTACCAATTTATCTCGTCACTTTCGAGAATATATCGGTCAGATGGAAAATATCATCAGAAACAGTAAACTGAAACAATTACTTGCAACTATGTCGATCTAATTTACACAACCGTAAACTATAACCGTTCCAAAAATATCCGAGCGATCGCCAGAAAATAGACGCGATTGATTTTCAATGCCTCCAATGCAGATTGAGCACAACGAGCGAGGAATGAAACTAGCCACGAAAAGTCAAAAATACTTCACACAGAATATCGGAAAAGTAGGTAAAGTTAAATAAAATTCTGTTCGACTTGAGCGCAATAATAGCCCACAGAAAAGATGACAGGATTCAATTTCACGGAAAAAGAAAAACAGCAATATGAAGATGTCAGTTTTCTTAGCACATTGACAAAAAGTTTTCCTTGAAAAAAAACCGGTTCAGTCATCGATTAGTCATATAGCGACTGCATGTTTGGCGGGTTTTGCAAGGGTCTTCCTACTGATGCATAATAATAGTTATATTAAGATTAAATTAAGAGAGCTCTTTTACAAAATTACCGGTCCTCTAGGCAATTTTGTAAATTTTGTATGAAGGTAGGTACAATCAACATTTATTATTCAACTTCAACTTTACATACGAACTTCATGTAAATCTCATGAAGCATGACGAACAACTATTGCTGAATATGGTAGTTCCTTTCATAACCTCACATTAGGTTCACTAAGCGGATTCAAATGCTTTTATTATCGCTTATAAAAAGCCAATGCTAAGATTTAATGTGAAACCGAGGCATCACATTTGGCGCCTTTTTCATTTGGCCCTTTGCAGCCAAACGCGTTCTATCGGTTAATGGGAACGCAGAGACAAATCTTGTAATCAAATAATTCAATTGGAATTGATGTGTGACAACAGTGGCAATAGGCAAAAATCTTGGTCGAATTATGTACCCAGTTATTACCGCCCTTTTACATTACATACAACCATCTTTGATTTACAACTTCTATGACTTTCGATGACATGTGATGTTTACCAGCATTTTATCAAAGAATAAAATCAAAAGTCAAAATCAAGTGTTATCAATTCAAATGCAAAAACGGAATAGTTCTGGAAAACATCAGTAAAAACTGCACGTGAAATTAGCATTGTTTTCTCGACAATAAAAATGTAAATCAGCAAGTGAGAATACTTTTTCATATTTAAACAATTAATGTTATACATTTAATAGCCCTGCTATCATATTAAGTGTTTCAACCTCGGAGAACATCACGGAAAAGTGAAATTTTTGTTCTTCCCAAAGTTTTGTTAGGGTGTTTGCCGGCCGACGATCGTCAGGCAAGTAGTTCAGCTCTAATAGTCTGAAAACCTAAAGTTCCGAATGATGTGCTTTCAAAGCAAAGTGCTTAGTCTTGCCATGGTTCATGGAATTCTTACTACGAGCAATACATGCTTGATTATCTACGAACACTTGTAAAGGTTGCTCAACATCTATGTTTATTTCCTTCAAAAAATTTGCTAAGTGTACCGCCTCTTTACTTGTCTCTACTACTTCATTCAAATCAGCTTCAGCTGTGGAGGTTGATACGCATTTCTGTAACCTACTAGCCCAGCTGATTGCTCCTGAACTATTGTCAAGCTTGAAACAAAAACTACTTGTACTTTTTCTGCTATCAAAGTTACCAGCCCAGTCAGAATCCGAAAAACCTTTTAGATCTAACTTATCACACTTCCTATAAGTTTTCAGATTTTGTACCCTTCAAGTAGCGTAGACATGCTTTTGCGGCGTTCCAATGGTTGTTCCCCGGATTTTCTACAAACGAACATTAGCTGTATGTGCAATATCTGGTCTGGCAGTCAACGCTAAATAATTTAAACATCCTACTATTCCCCTATCATCACAATACTGCATTTCGTGAAACTCTTTACTTCCTACATCTGGTGAATCAGATTTTGAAAGCTTTGAACTAACATCTAGACATGTTTCAAGTTTCCTAGAGTCACTCAATTTATACTTCTCTATTAGTTTTTCTATATAAGCCTCTTGAATTAGCATTATTTTGTGCTCTGTCCTTTCTATTTTAATGTTTAAGAACCAACTCAGGTCACTATAGCCACTTATTTTGAACTTCTAACTTTGTTTTTGAATTTTTCACAAAATTTCGCGTTCCTAATATAACCATATCATCTACCCAAAGACAGTTCATTCCCTCTATATCTCCTTCTGCCTTTTTTATAAAGAGGCATTCGTCTTCAATAGATGAGGAAAATCCCAAAAAACCTAGAAAATTTTGGGTAAGTACTAATTGTTAAGTACCAATTTCTTTCAGATTGTTTTAATCCATATAAACTTTTACCAAGATTACAAACTAATGGACTTCCTTCCTCACTGTTTTTCTTTTCAAAACCCTCAGGTTCCTGCATAAAGATCTCTTCATCAATGTCAGCATTTAAGTATGCAGTTTTAATGTCCATTTCTTTGAGCTCACAACCGTTACGGAGTGCATAGCTTTAAAGTATCCTGATAGTTGAGAGGCGCGTTGTCGGTGAATAGGTCTCGTTGTAATCTCTGCCTGGAACTTGACTAAAACCCTTAGCTAATAACCTTGCTTTATAACTCAATTTTTCACCACTAGGCGCGCACTTCAGAGCAGAATGCCAACGGCTACCAATAGGTTTGATTTCCTGATTATCTACAAGTTCCCAGACGTTGTTTTCAACTAATGAATTATACTCTGTTTTCATTGCTTCATACCAGATTTGTCTTTTATTGCTTCTTCTGTTGATTTAGGTATCACATTATCGTTTATTAATTCAATTGAAAATGCTACTGGGTTCAGATCTGCTTCCTTTTCTAACCTTGTTTGCCCTGCACTTAATGAGTTATTATTGAACCTTTTCTGTTCGTTGAAAGTTACGTTTCTAGACTTACTAACTTTAAATGTGCCTTTTTCATCCTTTACTCCTATAAGAAATAATTTGCTGTTATCTGAAGACGCCATGAATATACCTTTTTGTGAAGTCCGATCTAATTTTCCTCGGAATGATTTCTCTATATGAACGTAAGCAGTACAACCTAAAATTTTTAGTGATTCTAAATATGGCTTTAGTCCATACATTGCTTCGAATTGTGTTCTTTTGATCCCCAAATGGTGTTTAAGGAGCTGAAAGCTGTAGTCTTAGGCTTGGCCTTAGACATAATTGCTTTATCTCACTCGAATTGAAATCGCCCGCACCATCGCACACCAACGTTCCTGGCTTTCCTATATCTGCAGAGAATTGCCACACTTTTTCTATTGCATCATCCCTTGTATTTAGGAAGTACACCTTCTGATACCTGCTCAAGCTGTCTACGAAGCCGCTTGCATATCGGTGACCATCTACAGCTTCTGGATTAATAGGCGCTAATATATCAGTATGGACTATTATCTATACTGTTATCTAAGCAATCCTTGGCTCTTGTCCCAGAATCTTATGGAACGGGAAGCTTCGTTGATTTATTCATTTGACATGTCTCACAGTTCCCTACGTCATGTTCACTTATTTTCAGCCCGATGGCATGACCCTTTAATTTCAAAAGATCTTCCACATTATTATGTCCTAGACGTTTGTGCCATAAACTTAGCCGGTTTCCACTAGCTAAGTTAGTTTTCTGAACTTGTTGAATTCACTCTTTTCCATAGAAAAAGACTGTCATCTTCCTCAAATGGGAAAATTGTTCCGTTTCTAGTTGTTGTTTCTAAGTGCTTACCGAAAAAAACCTAAATATCAGCCGCTTTAAGTTTCGACACCGAGACCAAATTTTTAGAATTATCAGGTACAAGTAGTGCATTTGAAAATCTTATTTTCCACTCCCAACATTTTGAGTCCTCTGTTTTTAACTCAATTGTCCCCCGTCCTTCACTTCAACTTTGGCAACTATTAGCGTTAATTATTGTCCCTGTATATTCTTTGTCAATCTAAATAAATAAACTTTCACCATTAATCATATGACTTGTTGCTCCAGAGTCTAACACTAATTCACAGGCAGAATTTTTACTTGTGGTTTGAAAGAATGAGACGTACTATTCGTACTCACCCGACTGAACGTTTGGCTACACTTTCTGCTCTGGCTTACGAACTTTTTCTCTGATTTCTGCTTCTTACAAAACTTGGAGGTTTGAACCTGCTCACCACATTTAAAACACTTTATTCTTTGTCCCCTTGTTTGTTCTGTATTTGGCCTCTGAAGTCAACAATCCTTAGCCATGTATCCAAAGTTTTGACAATTGAAACAATTTCGTTCTATATTGTAGAATATACTCACTTTTCTTTAGAACAATCTCGTTATCAAAGTTGATAAGGTCCCGCTTAATTTCTCCTAAACCTTTCTCTTCTTTACTAAATTTTACGAGTGTGGTGAAGCTTTCGTATTCTTTAGGTAGTCCTTTCATAATTATTGAAATAAACATTTTCTCGGTCACGCCTTCGTTCACCAATGTCGAGTTATAATTCATGTCTTCTCTGGTTAAGTGTCTACTATGCTTTCATTTGAGTTCCTCTTAAGTCTAGTTAATTCTAGTATGAGTTTATGCAATTGCGGAAACTCTTAAACCTTTTGCAAAGTATATCCCAAGCTTTAGTACCATCACCTTTATGTGGTCACAGAAACAGAACTAACTTTTAATCTAATGCTTGAACAAGTTCGTACCATAAAGTCCTTTCCCTCTCTTCAAGTTCTTCCCTTCTTTTATTTACAGCTTGTGTTCTTTGTTCCTCTGATGCACCATTCCTAACAGTAGGCATATAATCTTCATGTGTGGCATCACCAGTAAGGACTTTTTCCTAATTTCAATGAGTGCATACGAGCTTCAAAATGTTCCGCAAAATATATGAAGTCATCCTCACGCCCACTAAAAATTTTTTTTCTGACTTTGAACTCATTACCTTTCTGTTTGTTTTAAATTCTTTTAGTTTTATCCCTTTTACCTAGTTTTAACTCAAACAGTAGTTCAGCCTATGTACCCTGTGTTACCGTGGTTTACACGACAACTAGTACTTTTCTACGTAAGAATTTGCTCTTTTGATATAGTTTGAGGTAAAAAATTATTCTGAATTAGAGCAAAACCCCTAGCCGTTTTTTCAGCGTTTAGAGATGTGTTGCCTGTTGGTGGCCTCGTTATTAAGCGACGAATCGGTGTGTCGTTGTGTTAGCCAAAAAATGCTTTTTAGCATATTGAGAATTCAACAAGAAAGCACTATGAGCAGAGTAAGAATAGCACAATGAGAAATGAGGGTAAAAAACAATTGTTTAAACTGAGCTGTTCTCAGCAATACTAAAGATGCCGGAGAAGTCCTCGTTGAAAGTTCTGCTACAAAAACATCTCCCACTTCAACACAAGACACCCCCACAAGCTTCCACAAACAAAGCCACACACACACACAGCTACACAACTTCTGTGTCCACAAACAGAGTCACCCAGTCAGCTACACAAGTTTCACAACACAAACAGACTGCACAATCAGCTACAGATGCTCCCTCTCCACAAACAGAGTCCTTTAATTAGCTACACAATCTCCTCCACACAAACAGAGTCAACAATCAGCTACAGATGCTCATTCTCTACATACAGAGTCCTCTAATCAGCTACACAATCTCCTGCACACAAACAGAGTCCTCAATCAGCTACAGATGCTCCCTCTCTATAAACAGAGTCCTTTAATCAGCTACACAATCTCCTCCACACAAACAGAGTCCACAATCAGCTACAGATGCTCCCTCTCCACACAAGGCGTCCTCTAATCAGCTACACAAAATCCTCCACACAAACAGTCTCCAATCAGCTACACAAGCTTGTTCTCCACAAACAGTAGTCCTCCAATCAGCTACACGATCTCCTCCACACAAACAGAGTCTCCAATCAGCTACACAAGCTCGTTTTGCACAAACAGGAGTCCTCCAATGAGCTCCACAAAATCGTTCTCCAACGTAGTTAGAGCACACTAAAGCTTCCATCCCACTTGCTTTCCTTCTGACTCTTGACAACTGCTTGGATACAAGTCTCGTCTCTCCTTGTCCTCTCGTTCATTTTCCAATTGACGTCAGCAATCCCCTAATGCAGCGCAGAGACAAAGAAGCATAGTGTCATTTTTAGGCTGGGCTGATTACTTATCTCAGAAAAGCTCTGGGCCCATAACCTTACGGTTAATGAAAATCATAATTGATTTACAACTTATATGACTTGCGGTGATATGTGATGTTTACTAGCATTTTATCATAGGAATCAATCAAACGTTAAAATCAAATGTTATCAATTCTCATATAAAAACGGAATAGTTCTGGAAAACATTAGTATAAACTGCACGTGAAATTAGCATTGTTTTCTCGACAACAAAGACGCAAATCAGCAATTGAGTATACTATTTCATATTCAAACAATGTTATACATTTAATACGTTCAACTGCTTAAAATTATGAATTGAAGAGAAAATAGGTCAAGCAGAAATCGAGAAGTCAAGCGTGAAAAAAAGTCTTTCGAATTTGAATAAAAAAGCACTGAATAAATGCTTCAAACTTCATTTGATATTATAAACAAGAGTTCACATGGTAACTTGTTTTCCAGCTAAAAAAGTAACTGAACGTTACAATTTACAAGCAGAAGCCATTAAAGGATGTTCCCGAAAACTATATACGATTGAGACATCAATGGTTCACTCAGAGTGTTGTATCACACCACAGAATAGAAAATCAAAAGGTGTCAAAAAGCGTTCTAATTTGGCGTGCAGTTTCAGTTGGACTCTAAAACAATACTTAACTCAGCTTCTAAACTGAAAACTAATCAGCTGAATACCAATGTCAGCTAGCAAACACTCTAATGAGCTTTGATAACCTAATTCTCAATTACTTAATGACCGGGCTTTATCTGTTTATCGCGTTGTTGATTTTGATCTTTGGACTTGGACAGTATTCACCACATTGCGTAATTGAATGCGTAGGAAATTAAAATCTATTCAGTTGAAACAGTGAGTGAAGTAAATCAGAAGTCAAACGTGAAAATCGCGACTTGTGTAAAACGAAAAACGTGATCAAAAGGTGAAGCGAATTAAAAAAAAGGAGAGCACATACATAACAACCGTTGAGTGGCGGACGGCGGCAGTTAATTAGATTATATATTCTTTTAACGTTGGCATTTTGAAAATTTTAAAGTTCTACTTTTTCAACTTAATATAGCTGAAGGTGTTTTCTGTCAAAAATTTATCTGAACAACTTATTAATTAAAATCTACCCAACAAAAATTTAACAATGTCACAAAAACATAGGAGCTCCCTCAACAGAACTTACAAATCTAGAGCTTTCAATTATAACACTTTTTTATTCGAACGCGTTAAGAAAGCTTCAGAATAAAAAACAGAGCTTTTTACATATGTCTTTTGGTAGCTTAAAATTTAGCATAAAATGAAATGCGGACAGAATGCCATGAATGCAAATCTTTTGAAACATTAACAGATCAAAGAGGACAGTACTTTGTGGTTATTGAGAAACATGGAGGCTCGGTAATGTGCGTTTGCATATAATGCCCCACCCTTGCTGAAAAACTTTTTTGACTTAATTGTCCACCAAATCACGAGGAGAATGAAAACTTTCAAATAATTACTTATAGTTCAAAAATAATTGGTGTATCCACTTAAAAACTTGCATTAAGCTCAAACCAATATACAAAAAAATATATAAGTGGGCCGATTTTACCAGCATTTAAAAGGCAAGACAAACAACAAAATCAAATAAAAAACAGCAAGAATTAGTTAGGACCTAAACTCAATGTCCATCTATTTTTACAAACTTATCAAAAAAGTCAAAACAGCATCAGATAAAAACTAAACTCAACCCAGTTACTCTCATTTCACCAAAAAAGACATGGGATTTGTCATTATTGAAAAAAATTAGCAAGTAATCCGAAAACAAAAACCGCAAACTTAAAGAAAACATTCACACTTTTCGAAAACAATTGATTTCAGGAAAGTCAATAGCTATCCAGTGAAATTATTCAATGACTTCATTCATAAATCCAAACAAAAGGATAGAGACCTGTCATTGTTCAGAATTTCATACGACCACAAAAAGAAAAATATAGGCAAAAAAGTCAATCCAATTTTGCGATGGAACGGCGTCGAAGCCTAAAAACTCACAATCTATTCACTAAAAATACTGAATATAAACGATTGCACTTTCTTTCAACGTCATTAGTGTAAAATTTGTCTTCATTAATGTGCCAATAATGCGATGATAAAGAATGGGATAATGTCAAAAAAAAACATAGCCGGCAGATTGCCGGAAAATAGCCGCGATAGACGCTTGTGGCCTGCCATGAATTGAAAACATACCCGGCAGATTGCCGGAAAATAGCCGCCGTTGATTCCAATAAGCATGACTGGGATTGAAAGAATAGAAACTATTGAAAAAAAAAGATTTTTGTACTAAAACATTTTTTAAGTCCGATTTATTTTGATGGCATTTCGTAGTTGAACATAACGTGATTCTGTTTCTTAGCGAGAGGCTACAGGGGCTACTATCAATACCAATAAGCATGAGAGATGGTAACTAAGACTTATAGGAACGACAATCAAATAGCGGGCATCCAAAATTGGTCTTTATGGGTTTATCCCGTTTCTACTTCTGACTTCAATTTTTTATACTGACTCTGTTCATTTTGAATTGCTTTGCTGAGCAACTGATGTTCAAAATCAGCTTTAGCAGAATGAGAGAAGAGAGAAACTAGCCTAGAGAAGTCAAAAAGATATCAGGCAAAATGTTGAAAAAGCGGCAAAATGAGGTAAAGCGAAACATTTTTTTATTGGACGAAGTAAAAAAAGGAGCGCTATAATAGCCGGCTGAGAAGATGAGGGCGGCTATTAACAACTAGAGAAATAAAATTGCGAGATCAACCACCAGCTTTTTAATAGACCACTAGACTTTATGAGACTTATTTACTCTACAAGGAAAAAGCCCTAATGGAGCTTTTTCAAAATTAATATTCGATATTGAAACTGAATACTCAAGAATAAGGGACTATAGGTTCGGCGCTACTTAGATGCACACTATTGACCTTTAATTAGTAAATGTTCATAAAAATGAAAGTTCCATAAGTGAGTTCGGAAGTCACTATTTTGGATGAGGTAAGTCACACAATTGACCTGAAAGCAGAAATGACGTCACGAACAATAACTTTAACTGCAAAGCAGTAGAAGTCACTGAAGTCATCGAAAAAGTTAATTCCAAGAAGTCAGTGTAAATACAAACAAAGATCTGTTAGACGATAGAAAAAAATTAGGAGTCCAATAACAGCCGCCTGGAATTGTTGACGCGGCTATTAAAAAGCAAAGAAAACATAGTATTAACGCCAAAAAATCATTTAAATAATTAAATATCAAGGAAGACCACAAAATAAATCAGTTGGAAAGGAAGGCGACTTCTCTATCTCTCTCTCTGTCGGTCTCTTTGCTGAGTCTACGCTAAAGGTGGCCAAAAGAAGATTGAAAGTGACAACATTGTTTCTTTTTCTGAAAATATATTTTGTATTAACTTTCAAATAAGCTTTCAAACAAAAAATGGTTAATAGAATGATTTCTTACTGATTAGGAACCTAATTAGACATGTCATTATTGAGACTAAGTCAAAAGACTACAAATTATAAACAAATACAGGTAGAACTCAAAAATTTGAATATTTTACGCAAACGGCGTTGAGGCCAAAAACCACATATTTTCGCTGAAAATACAATGCAAGTTCAATGGCCTAGTTGCACGTACATTTTACCTGTCAGTATTTGAGGTTTTAAAACCATTCCGGTCAGTAACTAAAGGCAAAACAAAAAAGGCAGAAGTAGTTCTGAAGGCAAAACTAATGGCAAAACGAAAAAGGAAGTAGTTCAAAAAAAATATACAGCGCGCACTTACAACCCGGCGAACTTTTGAACTATACAACTCAACAACTAAATTATACTGGTCAAGCTCTTGCTGATTCACAGTTACAACAAAAAAATTATTTTTTCAAATGTTGACAAAATAGATAATTTGACCAGAAAGTCAATATATCACAAATAAATGATGAATTTTTGATACTTATCAAGTTATGTTACCAAAAAAACCATGATATATCAATTGAAAGCATTAGATATTTTCTTTAATAGCCCTTTCGATAGCAAACAAGACACTTGATTAATTAGACTGAGTAATAAGACAGCAAAAGGCACATCAAATGATGTTAAAACTCAAGAATTCAATAAAAATTCATGAAAACAATTTGCCATTAAAACCATGAGCTTTACTCACGAAACACAATTGTCATTCAATGGACCCAGTTTGAACAGAAATAGGCCTTCTTAAATTAAATTTTATATGAAACAGAAATGTCTGTAATTGAGATGAAAATAATGCACAAAATATTTTCAAAGGTTAGACCAAAAATCCAATCCGAATCCTTTTGTTGCAAAAATCATCGATGAGACTAAAACTGGCAATTCTATAACTGCGCGGCTGATTAAAGACTCAATTGTTCTAAAAACTTTGTTATTAAATGTTTAGCATACGAAAATCTTAATTTACCAAAAGTAAATGCATTTAAAAAAAATAAATATCGATTCAAATTGGCAAAATATGGATTGGCGAAAATTGACGGAACAAGAAAAAACAGTTAAGCATATAAATCCTCCTCCAAAAAAGTGGGGCGGAACAAAAAATCGGAGGGACGTGAAGAACTAGAACAGCCCTTATTAACGTCGGGCAAACGAATGGTGGGTCTTTCTAAACGAATGGTGGGTAGTTGTAAATAACCAGGATACGCTTAGAGAGCATAACCTCACCGAGTGGGTTGGCATAATAAAGGGGCAAAAAATGGTACCTCGGTTTTCTCCAAAGCTAAATATTAACATTTATACCATGAATAAACATACCCGGCAGATTGCCGGAAAATATCCGCCGTTGATTCCCATAACTCTATTGGGATTGAAAGAAAAGAAAATATCAACAAAAATTAATTTTTGTATACAAACATTTTTAAGTGCGATTTATTTTGATGTCATTTCGTAATTGAACATACTCCTGTCTCTCAGTGAGAGGCGACATGGTCTAGTATCAATACCAATAAGTATTATAGATAGTAACTAAAAATTATGAGAACAAAGTTCAAGTACCGGGCATCTAAAAATGGGCTTTGTGGGTTTATCCCGTTTCAATTTCTGACTTTGATTTTTTTTAATACTGACTCTCTTCAGTTTGAATTGCTTTGCTGAGCAGCTGCTGTTTAAAAAGACTTTGAGCAGAATGACAGAAGAGTGAAACTAGCCTAGAGAAGTCAAACATACCCGGCAGATGGCCGGAAAATAGCCGCCGTTGATTCCAATAAGCATGATTGGGATTGAAAGAAAAGATATTGACAAAAAAAATTTTTGTACAAAAACATTTTTAAGTCCGATTTATTTTGACGGCATTTCGTAGTTGAACATATTTCTGTTTCTTAGAGAGAGGCTACAGGGGCTACTATTAATACCAATAAGCATAAGAGATGGTAACTAAGACTTATAGGAACGACGTTCAAATAGCGGGCATCTAAAATTGGGCTTTATGGGTTTATCCCGTTTCCATTTCTGACTTCAATTTTTTATACTGACTCTGTTCATTTTGATTTGCTTTGCTGAGCAACTGATGTTCAAAATCACTTTTAGCAGAATGAAAGAAGAGAGAAACTAGCCTAGAGAAGTCAAAAAGATTTCACGCAAAATGTCGAAAAAGCGGCAAAATGGTAAAGCGAAAAAAAGTTCGACGAAGTAAAAAAAATAGGAGCGCTATAATAGCCGGCTGAGAAGATGAGGGCGGCTATTAAAAAGATTTCACGCAAAATTTCGAAAAAGCGGCAAAATGAGTAAAGCGAAAAAAAGTTCGACGAAGTAAAAAAATAGGAGCGCTGTAAGAGCCGGCTGAGAAGATGAGGGCGGCTATTAATAAATAGTCTTTCCAATATTTTCGACGCACCGTGCAGCTTTCAGTCCAGAGACTAGTCAAAATCTACCAAATATGCGTTTATGTCGGCAAAAAGTCAAATGAAAAGTCAAATGAATCAAATGAAAAGTCACATTCACATAAAATTTGAAAACATAAACCAACAAACGCCGGATTAATTGCTCTCAAACGACAGGCGGGGCAATTTAATTGAGGTGGTGTGTAGCTTAGAAAATTTTATGGGTTAAAAAAATCCGACTGGAGGGATCGAACCCGCAATCTCCCGGATGGCCAACTTATACATTCAAGCTCAAGGTATACCAGCATTGTTACTTCCTCGCTTACAATCACCTTTATCTTAGCAACAGACTTAATTTCCGAATAAGAGCAATTCAGATCGCTGAAAAATTAAAGAAGTCAAGCGTGAATGCCATACGTGAAAGGCGCAAAACGGCCAAGCAAAAATGTTACATAAAAAAGACACGTTTACAATAATTACTTCAAACTTCGTTCTAGAGCAATTAAACAGAGACCAAACGTTACTTCCTTATCAATTGTTACTGTTAGTTCAAATTGTTGCAGATCCCAGTCGGCAGTCAAGAGAAGTCAGCTCTATAGCGTAAAAGTTGTCACTAAAATCTTATTACAAAATCCACAATTCGTTTTCCTTAAATGAATTTTGATTCGTCATATCCTCATATTCACTTCCCACAATAAGGTCGAGCGCTGTAAAATTGGTATCGTTATACATCGAAATTTTATCATGAAATTCAGCTTTAATGTATCTCATTGCGAGCGGCTAGACGAAACAACATTTGCTTTAGTAAGTTTAGCTCAAAAAATGAAAAAGGGGCGAAACAATCATTTGGGTTATAATTCATTAAAAGAACGGCTGACCTCAACGCATCAGCTATAATTGAACCAAAATTATTTGAACAAGTTTTAGGCAAGTTACATTTTTTATAAAGCAGCTTAATCTTTTATCAGTGGAAGTTAAAGAGAAATTTCTCTAAAAGTTCTGGGTCATTTGTTTTCCATTCCTACATTTGCACTCTCAAATTTTTGTTGGAAATTTTTGCAATCAATTTTTGATTGTTCTTTTGCCGTCATCAAGGTAGATTACTCATTTTGCTTTTCATTTTCAAAAAAACCAATTCGATTGAGCATTTCGTGTAAATAGTAAACAAAAAAATTGTAACAAAATCGGTTTTCTATAATCGGCCGCCAAGAAAGATAATTTCTAGATTGTGAAAAATTAATTAGGATCTTTTCCGTTTGTGCCAATGCTTAGTGGCTGCATATTTGCACGTTCAGAGGCACGTGCCATATTTTTACAATGGTTTATTATATAATCACACGTGCTCTGTAACTGGGGGAGCATAACGTACTGGAGGGCAAACGGAAAAGATCTTGATTTACTATTTAATGACACGTGCTGTGTAACTGGGGGGAACATAAAGTACTGGGGGAACAAACGGAAAATATCTGTTATTTTATTAAAAGTTAATTAGGCATTTCAAAAGGGAATTTGTAGCTGTCTAGGCATACGTTGAAGTATACTGATCGCGAGTGCGTTATTTTTAATTTTCAAAATCGGAAAATCTGCTCCAATAATTTATACTTCACCAAAAAAATATTGGCTATTTTGAAGTTAATTTTATCCTTAACGGTTACATGAAAAATTATTTTAAAAATAGGTTAAATTTTAATAACAGGGTAAATTTTAGTCATTGCGTAAAATGGAATTGAGTAAATATTCCTGACGCCATCCTTAACAATACACGGAACATTTATCCTTGATTTTCAACGTTTTGAAACAATATAATGCAAATTTTTTGACTAGTAAAAATTACTCAACTGGTTATAAAAGTATTTTAATTAAACAAAAAACGTACACGCTATCTCCATCTTTTATTTCTTCTTTTATTTCTTCAAAAACGTACACGCTATCTCTATCTTTTATTTCTTTAAATTATTCTCGTTCTACTTTCAGAGATGCGCAACTATGAATTCCTCAAGTTCTTGCTATTCGTTTCTATAATGGTTCAAACTGCTACATGCCGTGCCATTCCGGGTAAGTTGATGATTTGAGGCATATAAATTTCCCTGATCGAACGACAGACAATACATACTAACAAAATCAAATCAACGCGTCGACGGATAACAGCTCCAAAATAACAAGCGACGATGAAACACGGTCAAGTTATTGAAACGTAACTGTTTGCACGTAAAAATGCAAATCGCTGCCTCGAATACGAACTAATTTTTCCCAAATTTTTTAAAGAAAAAATTGGAGAACTTTATGCTAGCCCCACGTATTTTCTTCAGACAATTTTTGAATTTTTTCCCCAGTTAATTTATGAAGTATCAATTTAAAGCCATTTGCTTCTAGAATATCACTACAAAAAGATTTTTCAAGAATTCATTTTGAAACTTAGTGAAACATAAAAATTCATCCTTTTTGAACCCCATTTTTGGCTCTTTTCAAAACATTTTTGGCTATTTTCAACACATTTTTGAGAAAGTCTTCGGACTTTTTGCTGGATTTAATTAGCTATTGCTTTCAGGGGGGACTACATCTGGGAAAAATGATTTACTTCATATGACTGCTTTTTACATTGGTGGGTTTTTGTACCCATTGTTTGTCTAAGAAAAAAATCTTGAAAAGATTATGCTAGCTTTCACACGATATTCGACTTTTTGAGGGCATCCCAAACCAATATTAGTGGTATCATTTCAATGATCTCTCAGAAAAGCGCAAATTAATTAGCTATTGCTTTCAGGGGGGACTACATCTGGGAAAAATGATTTACTTCATATGACTGCTTTTTACATTGGTGGGTTTTTGTACCCATTGTTTGTCTAAGAAAAAAATCTTGAAAAGATTATGCTAGCTTTCACACGATATTCGACTTTTTGAGGGCATCCCAAACCAATATTAGTGGTATCATTTCAATGATCTCTCAGAAAAGCGCAAATTATAGAGTACAAAAACTCGAAAATTATAGAGAGTAAAAATATTTTCTGTTAAGATTGGCATTCATATCCCCTAAATCTTTTAATATCCTTCAAACATTTTAGAGACAGATACTTTTGCTGATTTTTCACGTCGACTTACAAATTCTAAGCTCAACTTTTGAATTAAATTATTTTGGTAATTTTTCGTCATCAAATTACAATGGGACTATGACAGTTTCATAATGCTCAAACTGATTTGCAGGGAATTTCAACTAACATTAACGGCCAAAACACCGCCAAAATTTACCGGTGAAAAAACATAACCGTTTAACGTCGGATTAATTGCTCTCGAACGACAGGCGAGGGTCAATTTAAACTAGGCGTGTAGCTTAGAATTGTTTTGGGTCGCAAAATTCGGTCCTGACAGTGGTTCCAACCCGTAACCTCCAGGATAGGCGTCAGACATCTTAACCACTAGTCTACAACCATGTTACTACTCAACCGCTAACAATCAGGTTTATATTAGCAAAAAACTATCTCAGAATGAGAGCAGTTGAGATCACTCAAATTGAAGAAGGGAAGCTTGAAAGTCACTTGAGAAGTCACAGAATGCTCTACAACAAAGCACAAAAATGTTCAAGCAAAAATTTTGCATAAAAAGGTCAACACGTTTACAATAATTACTTGAAACTTCGTTCGAGAGCAATTAAAAAGTTGTTTGTCTTTATCCTTTCGATCCAGTTTAAGCGGATTGAACTATTTTTTTGTTGATTCTTTATCTTATGACCCAGTTTTTGCTATCCCTCGCGTATTCTAGTACTGTTATACTAGAAGCACCAGCAACTCGACCTAATTAAATATTGAGGCGCACCAACTTAACAAAACAATTTTCGTAACAGTCCAAAATTACAAAATTCGCAAAAATCTGATATGAAAAAGGTTTCTCGAATTTTGTCGCAAAAATGGAATAAACAAAAATAAATTCATTTTTTTTGAAAAAAAAGGCTTCAAAATGGAGCACTCCACTTCCATCAAACATTCGAGCAAAAATTTAAAAAATTGCATTTAAAATTTTACACGATCTTAGTTATTCATATATTTGAAGAACATCAGTAACAATTCAGTATTTCATTAGAAACGATTTATTCTTGAATTGCTTCAGATATCCAGAAACCGTAACCTATTTGAAGATTTGAGTCAGTCAAATTTTAAGATTCAGTTAATTGTAGAATACAATCATGTACAACATATTTGAAATCTTATTGATGTATTAACATGAAAAATTAAAGTTAAAGAATTAAATGCATGACATTTCGTGAATTAAACTAAAGGTTTCAAAAATCTGCGTTAGGTGTCGAGAACAGGGACGACAATTTTCATAAGAAAGCAGGTGGTTTGACGGCAGCCGAATTGGATGAAATTGAGCAGTCAGTATTCAAAGATTTCAAATCACTCCACAAGCCTAACAACTTGGATACAGCTCAAAAATAATGTTTAAATATTTAATATTCAGACGAAAGTAACGCTGTTTCAAATTAACAATGAGTGGTTGCGGGACCTATTGTAAAAGCTTATATTATAATTCAACTTTTGACAATGACTATACTATGTTTTATTTTGGAGATTATTAAAAGACCGCTTTTTTGAGAGCTGAATTGTAACAAAATATGCAAATGAATAGTAGCCTCAATGGAGACAATGCGGGGGAATGGATGAAAATTCAAGCCAATTCCAGCTCGAATATTTGCCTTCCGACAAAAATCCGACAAAATATTTGATCAGAATTTAATTTAGTGTTTAAGAAATGCCTGTGTCATAGTAGATTGGCAACAAGGAGGCTCGGTAATATGCGTACGCACATAAGGTTTCGACCCCGCTCATCCACATTCTTGAGTTAATTGGCTACCAAATGATGAAGAGACAGAAATCTTTCAAAATCATACATATCGTTCCATAAACAACCAATGGAATATAATAATGCCACCCTAGAGGGCCGATTAACGTTGTTGATAATAGGACTACTAGAAAGGACAATAATAAATATCAAACAACAAACCTTGTTTACGACCAAAACTCGATGTCTACAATAAATAAAATCATAACAAAATCAAACTCGCGTCAAAATAAAACCTAAACAAAACAATCTACCCTAGACTTCGTTAGAAAAGATGAGACATGTCCTCAATGCGACTGGTTAACAGCTCAACAAAAAGAGCAAAGAGGTGCGAAGTTTAAAAATACGTTTCCATTTTCGAAAACAATTAATTTTACCGTTATTAATGTCATTAGATATCAACTGAAATCCCTAAAATGTTCATTTATATATCCATAGGAAGCAATTAAGACATGTCATTATCCAATGTCCAAAATTGAAACCTACGACTATTGTTATAAATTAAAAAGAAAACAAAAATCCTATAAAATGTAGAAATATAAAAAAAACCTATGATTATTGTTATCAATTGGAACCTACGATTATGGAACCTACGATTATTGTTATAATTTAAAAAGAAAACAAAAAGGAACCTATGATTATTGGAACCTACGATTATTGGAATCTACGATGGAACCTACGATTATTGTTATAAACTGAAAAGAAAACAAATCCTATAAAATGTAGAAATATCAAAAAATCTCAAATATTTTATGCAATCTCGTAGTAAATGTTTGAAGCTAAAACCGTTATAGAGATCAAATTATAGTTCAATGGAAACAAGTTGTGACCTGTGTTTACAGAGACTGAGCTACAAATCGACCGAAAAACTATTTAAAAAAATGACGAAGTTCAAAAACCCAAATATGTTTTTGAAAACAAGTATTTTCAAAGTCTTAACAGACTTAAAAATTATACAAACAACGATGAAATAAGTTACAATACCTCAGGAATCCAACTTGGCATGTTAATAAAGAGACTAAGTCACGACCCCACAAAATAACAACAAATATAATAAGAAGCCAAACCTTCCAACAATTTTACGAGATCACTGTTGAAGGCACTATAATTATAAGATGATATCTACAAGAAATCTAAATTATCATTTTCTCTTCACTTTGACATCAGAGAGGCTTTCCTTATAAAAGGACTACGAGGAGATGACAACAAAGAAACCCAAAAAATTTAACAGAATAGACGTCTCGAAAACTTTTTGTGAAATTAACGGTGAAAGCAATAGGTCACAACGTATAACTAAGCGCAAAGAAGTGTTTGAATAAGAAAAACGTAAATGAGTCTTCTGATTAGTGAGATTGAGTTACATGGTTACAAAAACGAAAGCAAAAAAGATAGTTATTTTTTATTTCAATTTTAAGTCATTAAAACAAACAGCTACAAACTGAAATCCTCAACCAGGTTGAGTTATACGTCCTGGGGAAGCAATTGAGACCTATCATTATCAGGTACATGGCGTACAACAAAAAAGAAAACAAACATAGGCAAACAAAAAATCCATTTAAATTTTGCGAGATAACTACCTCAGCCCAAAAAGCATAAACTATCTAACTAAAACAATTAACATATCCATATACGCTTTTTTACTAACGCTGTTCATATTCCCTACTATGCTTTCTTCCAATTGGACTTGTCAGCAGTATGATAATTGGACAAGGAAAAACATGAACTCACAAAATATGCAATTATGTTAAAAAAAACTCGAAAACGCGTAGTATAAAAACAAAGACACCATTAGTTTAACATAAAACGGTTACGAAGAATAAATAAGATTAGTTAAAATCAAAAATTAACCAATATTTTCTTAAAACAATTATAATCAAAATCATAACAGACATCAGATAACAACTTAAAGAATTGTCTAGATTCATTCATAGCTCCAACAGATTAACTGGATCTTTGACCGTTGACATTAAGTCATTGTACTACAAAAAAAGAAAACAAATGAAAGCAAAATTCAAGAAGTACATAAAATTTTTAAGAAAACAAGTGGTCAGAGAAACAAAAACCATGAGCTTATTCTGAAACCGTAATATAATCTTGTTGGGCCTCCTTTTTTTAAATAGTTTCTGTCATTTATTGATCCATGATTTGAATTTCTTGTAAGTAAAAAATAGTTTACATAAACAACCTTTTCATAGCGGAAATGATTTTAAAAAGTCGTGCCCCATTAAAATGTAAGAAATTTTTTCTCGTAAGAATCCATGCCGAGATCAAGATCAACCCAGATATTACTGCGCGTCTAAAATACTCATTTAATCAAATGGTTGCGAAAAAGATCAATTTTTTTAGTTTGTCAAAAATAAAAATGCATTTGGTATTATCGAGTTTTAATTTGCACAAAACTGGCAAAATAATAAATCCAGAATACGCTCTAAGCCAGCGGGTTTAGTACTAGCTCGTTTGTCAGCTTAAAAAGAATATGGCCGCAGTTTTAAGGTATCTACTTCAGGCAAATTTAAAATAAGTGGCTAAAAAAGCAAACTTGGTCCCGAAAAAAGTCAAATTTCAAAAAATTTAGCAAAAATTATAGCCAAAAACCTCAGGTCGACGAATTCAGCAACCCTCCTCTATCTTTAGAGATTAAATTAAAAACACTACAGTAAAAAAAATTTCACAAATTTTAGCAAAACTGACAAAAATTAGGTCAAAATACCGAAAATGTGAATAAAAACAGCTGAATTACGACAAATATTCACAAAACTTTAAGCCTCGATAACTCCCTATAAAAGCGAAAATTGAAAACACTTTTTAATTCCATATTCTACGGTGGACGAGTTTTTTAATGATACCACTCACAACTCTCTACGATGATCATATCGATCGGCCAAAATTAATGGAAAAAACCCATTTGAGTATATAGTTCCTCCCCCACTAGAGGGGGTCGGAACAATAATATCGGACAATAAATAATATTTAAATTGAGCGTTCCCGATTTCACGTCGAGGCTAAAAAATATCAGGGTACTGAAAGGGACTGTTTGAGAGCAGTTTAAATATCTTGAATCTTATCAATAACAACAATAACGATAATAACACTGCTCCCGTGAGTCTGTGTGGGAGCCGTGTTATTTCTCTGGACAAATTAAGAGTATTTTATTCCTATAATGTAACAACAATCAGCTGAAAATTACCCAAATATTATTTTTTCCGATAAAATGCTAATGTTACTGATCTTAAAACTACATGGTGTCATTTATTTCGACGAAACAAACAAACCAAAAGAATGTTTAGTAAAAACAAATGTTTTAAAGACAAAGAATTGCGAAAAAGGTCGATACGAAAACTTACCCACTGAAATATGGACACAAATAACAGGCTGCAGAAGATCTCCATGGTTAGTATTCGAACTCATAGACACAGACAAAATTCAAGGACTTTAAAATCAAAGAATAGATAAGTAAAAAAAAAATTAGAGCTGAAGATTATTTATGTGGGAGAATTGAAGATAAAAGATCTGTCTCCTTGGCAGAACATTTTTTCAGATGGTCCTTCTTCAATTCCAAGTAACCTAAATATGTCAAATGTGATCAGCTTCAGTCAAAATGTAATAGTATATAATGAAAGTAAAGAAAATCACTTCAATGTTTCCGTGAAAAACTTCTAAAAACTATAAGTGATGAAGTTTCCAGTTTTGAAATTCTGATTTATCATGCTGGCGATCTCTGTATGATGTGAAAATTATCAACTTTGGGATCAATTGGCAAACAATAATTCTTACTTAATTTTTCTTAAAGATTTTTTAAATTAGAATGATGAATACTAACGTTCTTGTACGTTCATTAAGCATCAATTATATAGAAGCAAAAAAATCAGAAATTGTCAATTGCTCAAAACTCAATAACGAATCCAACAAACTATGAAAAAAAGAACATCTTTGTCCTTCTCTCGTTCTCAAATAAATTTTCTGTTATTTTGTATATCACGTTTTGTCTTCTCAATTTCTTTGTATAATTTTATTTATGTACAATGAGTCAAGCTATTGGAAAAATCTAAAGCTATGTTCTAGGTTCTCACGCCAACTAAAAAAACTCGAAGGAAAAAGGATAACATAACAAAACCTGCCTATTAAACTACCAAAGCGTTATTTAAAAAAAGGATATTAAAAAGAAAAGGAATTCAGGAAAAACAAAAAAAATAACAGCAAAAATAGTTCATTTTTTTTTCTTTTGAGGTCTTCCGTACTATTAAATTAATATGGAATATTCCTTTTTAGGTACAGAACAAACTTCCGTAATCCAATATTATTATCATCGTTGCAATAAAATTAAAAAAAATGTCAAACTTCTACACTCATCCTTCCCCTAATACCGAGTTTCCAATTTCTCTTTTTGTTTTCCAGTTCTTCTTCTTCTTCAGGATCCGTGTAGCCCCTCCCGGGCTAATATGGATATATCCCCGCGTGTTTCACCAACTTAATAAGGTTCCTTGGGTTATTGATGAAGTGGTCTTTTGGCTCCTCGTTTCCCATCATCCGATGCCGTAGGCTCGCCCCTCGTTGACAGCCCTTCATGAAGTGTTCAGCAGTGTGGGGTTCGTCGCAGTCAGGTCAGCGGTCCGATTCTGTCGCCCCAAAGCTTCTGAGGGTTGCCCTGTCTAGCAGGCTGTGGCCTGTCATGAGTTGATTCCATATGGTCTGGTCTCTTCTCCTGTCAAGCTTCCTCTCTTTGAAGATTCTGGCTGCACCTCCGTAGAACTTCAGAGTTTCCCTCCTTGCGTACAACTTGATAGCGGTCATCGCCGTCGGAAGAGTGGTTGGCCTCTTTTCTGGTTCCAGTGTTGTGGCGTCATTTGCTACTCGGTCGGCCTCTTCATTGCCTTGTACTCCACAGTGCGACGGGATCCGAACTATCTGGGTTCCAGGGCATACGGCTAACTTGCTCCAAATTTGTCTTCCTAAGCTGCACATTTGTTTTTCCGGTCCTTCTTCCAGACCTTCCACTGCTGATAGTGAGTCGGTGTGTATCCTGACTGTTTGTGTTGGCCAGTTGCGCTGGAGGTGTTCTAGAGTCATGTTGATTGCTGTCATCTTGGCCGTGAAGGATGAACAGAATATTCCTGCGCTTGTCTTGAGTTCCTCTCTTCCCGACTCTCTGATGACAACTGCTCCAGCCCCACCGTGTCCCTTGTCCACTGATCCATCTGTCCAAACCTGTGTGTCGCAGGGAGGGAGTGACGCAAGAAACTCTTCGGTTATCCTTCTTTTCTCTGTACACTCATCGCTTCTTTTCAGTCTCCTCGTAAGGTCCATGCGAAAGGACACCTGTTTGGGGCGGTGTTCCCAGAGCGGGCTGTCTACTGCAACAAGAGACTCTCGTTCCCTTGTGTCGAGCTTCGTTGCACTCTCAGGTTCCAGTGCAATCCTGCAGAAGCTCCCACGGAAATCTCGCTGGTCGTCGGCAGACTTCCTCTCCCCGATCTTCTTCCAGGCTTCGTGTGTTTTGCTCTTCAGTTTTGGTACTGTGTTTCTGCTCGCTGTGCCGTGTGCCGGTACTCGCTCGTCCAGTCTTAGCATCTTCTCACGGAGACATCCTGCTCGCTTTTTGGCGATGGTTCTTAAGGGCTCCAGCTCGGCGCACGCAAGGGGTTCTTGTTGGCTAGTAGAATGCAGACAACAGGAGACAACTCTAGCACATTTGTTTTGTTGGCTCTCCATAAAATTTTCCAGTTCTCCTTCAACTGATCAGCTTTTTCACACTGGAATTGCATTGGCAATTTTAAAATAAAAATCAAAATTAGCCTTTAAGTGCAAATTTATGTTTTTCTTCTTTTCTCGATACTGCTTAATCAAAAATTGAAAACTGGACTCTAGAAAAAAGCCATTCACAAATACATATTGCCCATTTTGAAAACAAAATGTTTTCGGTAGTCATGAAAATCAAACAATGTTGATATTAGTTCAATTATAAAAATGTCAAAAGAATGATTTGAATTCCTTTTGCCTTTTTTAGTTCTTTACTGCTATAAAATCATAATGAAATATTGCCTTTTAGTTCCTTATTACCAAGTTTCTATAATTCAATATGAAATTCCTGAAATAATGCAAAACAGTCCGAAAAATCACACAATGATGACATTCATTTACAAAATACATTAATAAGACTACACGGAGATCACTATAGAGAGACGAAACCAATTCGTCATCTTAATGCAAGTCAAATTAGGCTTTTCAAGCGAAATTTTAGAGAACTGCAAGACGCTCAAAAACATTAAAAATTGCAGATCTAATATACTTTTCTAGTCGATTATTTTTCGTTGTCTATGCCGCCTACGTTTCAGAAAACTCAGAAAGCAAGAAGGGTGATTATTCTAGCCCTCCGAGCGTAATTGAGGGCCAATGGACCTTATGTCAGCCTCGCTTTTCTGTTAAACCAGTTACGACAGAACTAGAATGCCATTGACTTTTTAATTGGGAAAAAATTCAAAGTTTGCATTTTTCCATGTTTCAAAATTTTAGATCACTTGCGCTCGCATTATTCATTAGCTAAAAGAAGATAGTAATTTCAATGTCTTCCAGGAAAAAGAAAGGAAATGTTAGGAAAATTAAAAATTGTTTTTGAGAAATAACATCTTTTTCTGCATTTTACTGGCGTAGTTTAAAAAGTAATGGTTTCAAACCAGAAAGTAATCCTAAAGGGTCAGGAATTTAGAAGACGGTATAAAAAACTTTCTGATAAATAATTAATTTGTTAAATAATTTGTTAAATCATCTTTTAATTTTAACATTCCATCAAATTAAGAGGTCGAAAATTATCGTCGGTTTTCACGTCGATTGCAAGAAGTAATAACATAACCGACTCACGTCGGGCAAATTGCTCTCAAACGACCGGTGAGCAGTTGACTTCGTCAGTAGCTAGCCACGGTTTAGTGAGATTAGCTTTAGCTTGATTCGACTATGCAACTTTTAGTTTTTTAGCCTTGTTAGTAAATAAATCAAATAAAAAACTGATTAAAATTTGCAAAACATTGCAAAATTTAAAAGAAAAGCTTCCAGATTTCGCAGTAAAAATGTTCAAAACTATTTTTTGTTTTTGGAGTTACGCCTAGTAACCCATCTGCTAGACTTGAAAAGCTTCGTGGGCCAGTAATGATCGTTAAACTCAGAAAACGACAAAAAAAATCAAAAATTTTGAATCGCAAATTTTAACAAAATCTTGCTAAAATTCAAGATATTAAAATCTTCAAAATCATTTCATTGTCTCAAGAGACTATTCAGTATCCCTATTTCAAGCTTAAAATAGTTTCACTGGCTCATAAAGATCCATAAACTTGGAAGATATTAATTTTCCAAAAATATGGAAAAATACACTTCACCAAAAAACTGCCAAGGCTGGAGTATTCACCAAAAAACTGCTAAAACTGAAGAAAATACTGATAACCATATCAATAGCTCTAGAAATTAAGCAGCAGTTCATTATCAAACCATGGAGGAGGTCCCTAGGACCCTGGTGCCGGAAAAAATGATAAAAAATTCAAAAAGATAAAAAAAACTTAAAAATTGCTGAATTGAAAAATATTGAAAAACATTCCATTACACCTAGAAGCTATGCAGTAACCTATAATCAAACCCTAAAGCAGGTTATATGGCTCTTGAGGCTGGAGAAACCTGAAAAATGACAAAATTTCAAAACTTGAAAAAAAGTTTCAATTGCAAGTTGCCTAAAGAAACTGCTAAAATTTGTGATAAAAGTTGAAAACTAAACCATGGCCAAAAAACATTTGCCGGTAACTTATTATCAAATCCTGACGTAGATTTTCTGGTCGGCAGAAAAACCTGAATAATGACAATAAATGTCAAAAATTTCCAAGTTTTGTAAAAAAAAAATGCAAAAATTCGTGTTGTTGAAATCATGAAACACATTCCATTACGTTAAGAAATTATACAGTAACCTATTGTCAAACCCTACAGGAGGTTCCTCGGCTCTTGAGGCTGGAGAAACCTAAAAACCGATAAAAATTTTCAAAAAAATTGAAAATGCAAGTTTTATTTTAAAAAAATGCAAAAATTGGGGGCATCGGGGGGCTGATGGGGAGGGGGAGGGGGGTGCATCGGGGGGCTGATGGGGAGGGAGGGGTTGGTAACAGTGGGGGGGGGGGCAACAGCGCGGTGGGGGGATCGGGGCAATAGCCGTTAGACGAAAAATTGGTCATGCGAAAAATCGCATTAAAAAGACCGACAGGACTAATATAATTGCCACAAATTAGTTTGAGAGCAATTAAAAAGAAACAAATTAACAATAACCAGACGAACGTTTTGTCGCCAAATAATATTTTCCAATTTGCCATCAAAATTCAACCAAATATACAGATACAGTTCCATTCCTTCGATTGTTTCTTGTTGCAGTCAGGCAGTGGGCGCTGGCTGGCAAGCAGATAAAAACCCGAGTCTGCCATTCTGTTTTATAACCTAAATGTTTTCATATGACGCTAATTTTGTCAATTTACTTGTTACATCAATGAAGTTCAAACAAACAATTCTTCTGCAACCAGTTAGGTTTGTATTTTAAAGAGAATAGATAGATGAACATCTCGGTAGACTAGTAACTTTTGTATCCAAAAGTGAAGTCTCCTCAAATTCATTATTGCGTGAAATACTTCCCAACTAAACAAGTTCATTGCCTCCTGTAGTACAAAATATATCCAAAAATTACATCAGACAAATGAATTTCAGTCTCAAGAAAAGAGTTAGAGATATAATGTGAAGCTTAAAATTTCATTTTAACATCTATTAACATCTTTCATAAAAATCCAAAAAAATCGCAGAAGTTGAGGGAGTCCTTGCAGGCACCTAACAATGGTGTTCGATCGGTATGCCCCCTGAATTTAACAACTAATAAGGAGGCTCTGTTATGTGCGTTTGCTGATTATGTTCTGACCCCCACACATTCACATTTTGACATAATTGTCTACCAAATGAGGAAGAAATACCAATTTTTCCAAAATTCGCACTGTTCGAGAACAATTGGTGTATGAAGTTCAAAACTAAGTGTTGAAGCTATTCAAATCATAATCCATCAACCGAAAAGATAAAAATAAGTTTACTTAGGCCTCGATTGAACAGGGTCAGTTTTAAAAAGCGGCAAGGTGAAAAGACAACAAACAAAATAACCACAAATATTGCGCCGTATCAAAACTCATAAAATTTTTCATCAAAACTCATAGTGTGGAAGTGGTAAAAAACAACGGTTAAAGCACACAAACAGTCAGGTCCCATGTTCGCTTGACAAGAAAGTTGATAGGACCTGTCGTGAATGGGACTAAGCTACAAGTTGAAAAAGAAAGCAAAAAGTGCAAAGTTAAAAATTACACTGATAAAACCAAGAAATTCGAAATCATTAGCTATCAACTGAAAATATCAAATAATTTCACTTATAGCTCCATAGGAAGGCATTAAGACCTGTCACCATACAGAATGTCATACGACTAATCAGACAAAGATAATCAGACACGAATATCAAAAATTAATGATGTTTGCGAGAAAAGTGTCAAAGCCATTTAAACCAAGAGCTTTTCACTGGAAACCTTATTTCCAACTGCACCTCCTTTCAATGCCAATGGGATCTCTTTTCTACTGCAATAATGTGACAAGAAACCAAAAAATAACCACAAAAATAAGCAAATATGCAAAAAAATATTAAAAAATTTACCCTAGAAATTTTTCATTAAAAGACGGTGAGACCAGTAATTAATGAGACTAAGCCACAAGTTACCAGAAATTATTTTTAAAGGGGTGGCTGATTACAAAGCATCACGGCATTTTTAAACGAAATATATTCAAATAAAAGAGCCATTTAGGTACCAACTAAAACCATTAGACAGGTTCACCTCAGCCTCTTCAGATAACCATTTGGACCTTTGAATGATGAGACTACGTCACAACACTATAAAAAAACAACTGCACGCAAGTCTCAAAAAAATCAAAAACAACAAGTTCACGCAAAACCAGAGAATTTAGAAAAAAATACGGAAGCATATCGCGGGACCAACAAAAACCATGATTTTTTCTCTGAAAAAATGAAATTTGTTCACTGGGCCTTACTTAAATGCAAATGGAATCTCTAAGTAATTGAACCTCTAATTGAAAACATAACCGACTAACGTCGGGCGAATTGCTCTCAAACGACCGGCGAGCGGTTGGCTTCATCAGCAGCTGTGCACGGTTTAGTTCCGTTAACTTTAGCTTAATTGAAGTAGCGTAAGCTAACTTTAGCTTAAGTGGCGTAAGTGAGCGCAGCGGGGGGGGGGGAGGAGGTTGGTGCACCGGGGGCTGATGGGGTGGCAACAGTGGGCGAGTCAATCTCTAAGAACCGCCCTTCGCACCATAAGCATGTCTCCAAAACAGATTCTGTGAATCGCATACTTGAGGACTAGTGAGCTGAAAGGCTCTAAGAGCACTTATTGCCCGCTGGCCGTTACCTGTTCATCCGTTTTTGAGGACGAATGCGTCAGACCAAAAAAATAGTCAAGCGAAAAATCGCATAAAAACCAAAAAGACTGACTTAATTGCTACAAACTTCGTTTGAGACCAATTACACAGACTTTCATAAAAAAAACTTGACAAGAGAAATATTTGCCAAAAAATTTTAAAAAGGAAATCCCCCCAATACCATCCAATTACTTTTTGATTGCCAAAACACAAAAAGAGACCAAGCCTAAACTTGTTATTACCTCTCTATTCAAAAACTGCAATTGTTCCAAAAGTTTACATAATTTGTCAAAAAAGTCTTAAAATATCAAAAACAAAGGATTCATTTCGGTTTCATATCAATTCAAACTCGCAAAAGGCCGGCAAAATTTTAGTTCCAAAAAAATTTTAAGGCTGCGGAGGTAAAAATAGCCCTATTCGGTGTAAAAGGAAGATCATGTCAGCAGTTTTGAGGTCTGTGTTTCCGGATAATTTAAACAAAGTCGGCTAAAGAAGCATAATTGGAGCCTATTCTTTTGGGAAAAAAAATGAATTTTTAGAAATTTAGCCATAGTTTTGCCAAAAAATTGGATCAACATCAGCAGCCATCTTCTATCTTCAAATGGAAAACCAACAATTAAACCTGATCGTTAAGATTAGGACAACTTTGACGAAGACTGGCGCAAAAACAACGGAAAAATGTGAACAACAACAATGGAAATCAGTCCAAGGTGAAGAGAACTATAAACCTCGATAACTCCTTGGAAAAGACACAATTCAAATTCAAATATTTAAAGATCTATGCTACACAGGACGACGGGCTTTCCAATGATACCACACACATCTGTGAGCAACGAATAAGTATATCGTTCGGCCAAAATTGACTGAACAAAATAACTCAGCTGGGCATATAGTCCCCACTATGAAAACAACAATATTTATCAAGAAAATCATTAAACAAAAAATGTTTAGAACTATTTTTTGAGAATTAGTGCAAACTTATGAACACCAAACGCCAGGTTATGTTTAATTATTACTTATTACTACTTTGCTCATGGGGAGCTCAATAGGGCTTGACGACAAATTTGAGCTTTAATGCCAAGTTTCTTTATTGTGAATTTGCGACAAAACAGATCAAAAGTTAAGTGATTAAGTTAAGTTATGTCTAAACCAAGTAGTCGGTTCTCAACTACATATATTGGCTCCTTTTTTCCAATGTAAGTTCATTTTTCTAGTTTAGGTTAAATTACTTTATTTGACTCATTCATTAAGGCCGGTAACCGGATCACTATAGTTTTTTTTAATTAATTCTCCAAATTTTGAATAGTTTGACTCCGATTCTTCCTAAAACAAACGAATTTTCCGTAAAATAAGAACGCAAATGTCGCACATCGCCATAATTCCTCGAAAAACGCGGAATTCAAAAAGCCCTCTCAGAGTCACGAAATTCATTGATCAGACAAAAAAAACGTTTGCGAAAAAAATTGGAGTTAACAAACTGAAGTGAAAAACAAAAAGATCCAAAATCATAAATGATTATATCCCTGCAAAATATTCACACAAGCAGAACCCACAAATTCAATAACTCTCATGTATATTTGTTTAGAAGGTAAACATGGTTCAAAAAACAAGGCTCCAAGGTAGACAAGGCTACAAGGTTCACAAGACTCCAATAACCAAAACTTTGGTAAATTGTGGAGCAAAAACACATCGCACGTATATTTTGAAACAATTAACTCTGATCCTATACAGGGCCATAACTTTTTACAGTAGATATTCTTCTTAGAGATTAGTGTATGAACAATTAACTCTGAACCTGAATAGGGCCATAACTTTCTTACATAGATATATTAGTGTATAAGAGATTAGTGAATGAAAACAGTAGTCAGCGTTTCGCAGATAGCAATAACAGTTATATTCGTGGTTGAAGGAAAATCCCTTAAGCATTCAAGGAAGATAGCAAACCTGAGGAACAACATGTCGCAGATTTGATCGTCTGTTCTGTAGAGGGTGCTTCACTGCAAACAGGTGAACTGTGCCCTTGTCACTTGAGACACATAGATAAGCAGAGTCCAAACTGAATGAGATGCTTAAAAACCAAAATGAAGCTTAAATTCTCACCTATATCTAACAAGGAGGCTCGGTAATGTGCGTACGCACATAATGTTCCGACCCCGCTCATCCACATTCTTAACTTAATTGGCTACCAAATGATGAAGAGATCAAAAACATAGATATCGTTCAATAAACAACCAATGGAATATAATAATGCCACACTAGAGGGCCGATGACAGTTTTTGATAACAGAACTACTAAAAAAGACCATTAAAAAATAAAAAAAAAACAAACATTATATACGACCACAACTCGATGTCTCCAATAAAAAAAAATCAAACTCGCGTCAGATAAAATCTAAACAAAACAGTTTAACCTATACTTCAATAGAAAAAATATGGGACCGGTTCTCAATGCAACTGGTTAACAGATCGACAAAAAAGCGAAAAAATAGCAAAGAGGTGCAAAGTTAAAAAATACGTTTCTATTTTTGAAAACAATTAACTTCACAGTTATTAATGTCATTAGATATCACCTGGAATCACTGACATTTTCATTTATATTTCCATAGGAAGCAATTGAGACATACCAGAATCCAATCTTCAATTGTGCAAAATTTCAAAGCCAGTGGGACGATTATTGTTATAAACCAAAAAGAAAACAAAAATCCTCTAAAATGTACAAATATATAAAAATCTATAAAATCTATAAAAATATATAAAAATTTTATGAAGTCTTCTGGTAAAAGTAAAAAAGACGAGGAAAAGTTTGAAGCTCAAACTGTTACAAGGGTTAATTTATAGCTCACTGCAAACGCAAAAATGTAAACTATGCTCAAAAATGAAAATGAAAAAAAAATATTTGAAAACGCGTAGTATCAAAACAAGGAAAACATAAGTTGAATATAAAACCGTTTCCAACAATAATGTATTCCTCACACGGAATTGGTATTTCCCTTTTTTTACTGAGGCTGCGCCCGAAGTTGAGAGAAATAAGATAAAAGTAGCAAAGTTCAAAAATTCACTGATCTTTTCTTAAAATAAATATATGCAAAGTCATGAGACATTAGATAACAACTTAAAGAATTATCTAAGTTCATCTATACCGGCTTAAAAACTAACTGAATCTTTGATTGGGGACACTAAGTCGTTGGGCTACAAAAAGTATAACAAATGAAGGCAAAACTCAAGAAGTCTATAAAATTTTAACAAAAACAATTTGTCAAAGCCATAAACACCATGAGCTTAACTCTTAAACCATATTATAATTTCGTTGGACATCTTTTTAGTAAATAGTATCTGGCATTAATTGAGCCCTGATTTGAGATTTATGTCAGTAATTTACAAAAACATTTACATAGCGGAAATGCTTTGAAGTCGCGCCCCATTTAAATCTATGAAATTTTTTATCGTACGGATCCACGGTGAAATCAAGATCAACCCAGATATTGCTGCGCGTCTAACAAAATATTCAATTGTTCAAATGATTTCGAAATAGATCAATTTTTAAACAAAATTTTCAGTATGTCAAAAAAAACTTTTTTTTGTAATTATCGAGTTTAAATTTGCAAAAAACTTGCAAAATTCTGATCCAGAAGACTCATAAAGCCAGCAGGATTACAAATAGCTCCTTTCTGATATTAAGAAGATTGCGATCGCAGTATTAAGGTGTCTACTTCCAGCAAAATTAAAGCAAGTGGGCTAAAAAACCAAAGGTGGTCCTATTTTTCTCGAAAAAAGTCTAACTTCTAGCCAAAAAACTGGGATCGAACAACTGAACAACCCTCTTTTATCTTTAGAGATAAAATAAAAAGCAGTACAGTTAACAATTTTTTCATTTTTTTGCAAAATTGACAAAAACTGAAAATGTGAATAAAAACAGCAATTATTCACAAAACTTTAAACCTCGATAACTCCCCATTAAAAGCTGAAAATGAAAAAATCTTTTTAATTCCTTATTCTACGCTGGACTGGAATTCTAATGATACCACTCCACTCACAACTCTCTAAGACGATTATATCGATCGGCAAAAATTGACTGAACAAAAAAACCCATTTGAGTATATAGTTCCTCCCTCCCCACTAAAGTGGGGGTCGGAACAATTATTATAATTCTGAAACTTATGTCTCCCAAGTTCTTCGAAAATGAGTTTGTGACTTGGTTCGTTGAATTTGAGAACAATTACCAGTAGAAATACATTCATACTGGTAACATGCAAAAATCGCAACAAGCTATTGAACGTTGGAACTGCCGCTACTGCATAAAGAACGGCTTCCCATGAACAAAAGTTTTCATGAGGGCTGGAACACTAATTTCGTAAAGCAGACAACACAAAACAACAATCGCTACCGAAACCAATCAAGAAAATGAAATACGAGCAGAAAACGCAAAAATAAAGGCAGAGAAGTGACAGAACACTGTCTAAAATGACCAACATCAGAGTAAGACTGATTTCTAGAGAGAATGCAGTTTTTAACCAACTCGGACTCAGTCAAGCGCCCTCCAATTTTTTTTAAACAACTCGGACTCAAACCAGCGCACTCCAAAAATGAGCCCAGAGCTCAAGTGCTTTTGGTTTTCTGATATCAATACATTTTTTAAGAGTGAAGCTGCATTTTCTTTTTGATCTATCTAAAGAGCGCGAATTGACCGGAACTGTTTTGTCATTTTTCTGACTGTTTTGACGGCGATTCTTTTGTGTGGGACTGTTTTATCTGGTCAGGTAACTGCATTAACAAAACCTGGCCGCCAGATTGCTGGAAAATTTTCGCGATAGACGCTTGTGGCATTCCATGAAACGAAATGAAACAACTAAAGAAATAAGATAGGCAGATTGACCATTAGTTCTTTAATAGACCACTAGACTTTTTGGATTAGATTCTGACTTTGATTTATATGAGACACATACGCTCTATAAGGAAAAAGCCCTAATAGAGCTTTTTCAAAATTAGTATTCGAAATCAATTAGGGCATATACATTTTGCACTAGTTAGATGCACACTATTGATCTTCAACTAGTAAATGTTCAAAAAATTTAAGTTCATTAAGTGATTTAAGAAGTTATTCTCTTGAGTAGGGTAAGTCACGCAATTGACCTAAAACAAGAACAAATAACGTCACGCATACAAAACAGTAGAAGTCATTTGAAGTTGAAAAAGTCAATTTCAAGAAGCCAGGTCGCAAGAAACATCGATGGAGACGACGAATTTAAAAACATAGCAGGACAAATCCTAACGTACAATTCAAAAATTTCATTGACTAAACAAAAAACTAGACCTAGAACGGATGAGTTTGATTTGGAAAAACCGTTTCTAAAAAAATCAGATAAAAAAAAATCAATATGAAATTTCCGCATGTGAACAAAAAATCACTAGCGAGAAAGCGAACTTCTGTTCAAACGGCGTTTTCTCACTCTACTTACAATTTAGAGCGAAAAAATTTTCGCCGCAAAACCACTCGCATTTTCGCTCCATTTCGGCGTTACCAAAATCACTACTCCAATTTGACTTCAAAAATCATGAAAATGTGTGAACAGATCTTAAAGAAAAGACCCCAATACAATTCAAATTCTATAAATTGTAAAAAACCACGAGCCCCAATAATTGCCCCTATCGCTTCGCGGCTATTAAAAAGATAATAACTATTTTACTCAATCCTGATAATCAGGATTTAGCCAACAGATGTGCCCATCATACAATACATTATTCAATTCATTTCGATTAAAGTACAAACATCTTGTACAAAATTGTGAATGTCTTACACTTTATCAACGACCCCGATACAAAATTGTGAAAATTCACCTGTATAGGGTTGCACTATCAGCTCCTCGTCTGAATTCAGCCACGAGAGATCTCTGAGTTGTGTCAAACACTCTCACCAATGTACCCTGAATCACAGCGTATTCTTCCAAAACATACTCTCGTAGTAGCTAATTAAAAATCTTTAGAAGACTGAGTTAACGGTTCAAATACCTTTTAAAAGATAAACCGACTAACGACCGATGAATTGCTCTCGAATGAGATACAGGGCAATATAATTCAGAAGGGTAGTTGAGAGAACTTTTAATGAGCGCAAAAAGGTACTCACCTGAGGGTGTTTCAAACTCATGATCTCCAATTGGTTTTATCTTAGCAACAGACTGAATTGCTGAATGAGAGCAATTTAGGTCACGCAAAAATAAGTGTTAAAAAGTAACCCAAGAAGTCAAATCGCCAAAAGCGAGTCAAAGAATATAACAGAACAGAAGTGCAAAAACGCTCAGCCAAAATTCTGAATAAATGAAAGCATGACTGACTGACGTCGGTTGAATTGCTCTCAAGCAACTGGTGAGCGGTTGTCGTTGTCAGTAGCAAACTTCGCTTTGGGGAAACTAGCTTTAGCTTAATTAAGTATGGGGGGCTTGAGCATGGGGTTAAGGTGTGGGGTTGAGCACGAGCGAGAATACGCGGTTACAGATTGAACGATGGAGAATAGACCATCACCAAACTTTTTTTAGACTATCAACAAAAAGTACCAAGTATATAAAACAGAAAATAATTAAAAGATTTAATTTCTCTTACTAAAAGTTTTCTAAAAGTTTTGAAAACCCCGAAAACAAATTTTCCGTAACTTTCTGAAGACGTATGTGCACCATCAGGGAATCCCGACAAGTCTAAAACACACTAATAATAAACACAAAAGCAAAGAGTAGAAATGAGTAGAAAAACATAGGTAGTTCATTTATTTCAAAAAATAGCCTATCAAACAATCAAGTCTCTCTCATAATTATGTTCCAAAGAACAGATCAAAAATGATTCGAGAAGAAAATCCTTCGAAAACGCAGAACAAGTCATAACAAATAGGGAGGAAAAAATTCAAAAATGGACACAATCACTCCAAAATTAGAACTAACATATTCAATTTTCCTAAACAGAAACAACATGTAACTTACTTGCATCAAATGTCAATTAAACAACCCGAGACTCTCTCTCTCACCACGAAACTCACTATAAACGGTAAAAAAAGTATACCGAAAACGCTTAAAAGCGTCTAAAATGGCAAAATGACAATAAAACGCCATAAATTTCGTCAATAAATTTATCAAATGCTTGAAATTGTCAAAAATCTGCCAAACGCACAATATCTTGTTAATTTTTTGGGGACAAATCATTGAAGTCGAAACACTTGGTATTATTAAATACTGCTTTGAAAACACCTCACGTGATACAGGAAAATTTGCTGGCTGAGCCAAAAACTTTTCACACCCACTTTTCTCAAATATCTCTGAAAAATAAATGCACAAAAATCGATCTAAAACTTTCTAGTTTTGACTTCTATGTTCGGCAATTTGCCCAAAACAGCTGACTTTACGTCCTATGAAAATAGAAATCAAGGTTTTGAAAAAAAAACACATCTCCATTACTTCCTTTCGATTAGTAAAAATATATCAGAAGAATTCCGGATAAGAAACAAAAAAAATAAAAATTGGATAAGTTTCAAGAGAACTGTTTCGCTAAATTTTTTTATTATTTAAGTAGTTAAAAATAAAGAGTTAATACCTATAAACGGCAAGGTGAAAAAACAACAAGCTAATAAAAGCCAGCAACAGACAAAGGAAACAATAACGCAGAATATAGAAATTAAGAAACTCGATAACTATGTCGCAATTTTTCTTGAATCATTTTGTTGTTTACATCTTATTGGTTACCAAACAGGAGAAGAACGACGACCTCGAATTGAGTGAGAACGGTGTTCAAAAACCAATGAAAATTGCGATCAAAAACTCGAAAACCAAAGGAAACAGACGGTATTGACTTCAAAAGCCAAAAATTTAATTCAAACACTGCTTCTCACTCTCTACATTTTAAGAGTTTGAACAATCTTAAGCCCTTTTCTGCTGCTAGCTTTTTAAAATCTCTAGTACTTCGATTCGTTTCAAATTTTGCCGACATCTACGTATTGTATGGTAACCGATCAAAATAAGTTTTTGAAAAAAGTTGCATGCCGTATTTCAATGCAGTTGAAAGCCATATTAGTGAACTGATAGGGAAATAATGATTCATGTGGTTGCTCTCGCACAACAATCATCTCTAAATTGATGCCTAAATTGTCAATATTTACAATATTGTTTGCGTAACTAATAACGCTTCCCAGCATCCTTCCAGGTTCACAGTTTAAAATCCAAAAACCATTGGACAACGACTGGCTGTGCAATTAAACTTTTTCCTTCAATATAGTTCAAAACAGATGTCAATTTTTACTGTGTGTTCAGAACTGTTCAATAAGCTTCGAAACCTATGCATCTTCAACTGTTTTTTCGTTGAAACATTTGAATTTCATACGTTTTTTTTCATCTCTGAATTTTTTCACGTTTTTGTCAACTATTTCGTTAAATTACTTCAAATCTCTTACCTTAGTTGAAGCAGTGGCTACATAAGACCCAGCGGAATCCAAGGCAACGATGGCAACTGGGTTCTTGTGAGCTGCCACGGTGACAGGTGCAGTTGACACAACATGCGAGAGAGCAGCAGCCGATACTGTCAACAGCTGCACAGATCCCACTCTGTGAGCTGGGAACACTAGCAGGTCCTTCCCAGAGTCCATGCACAAATCACAGATACCTAAGAAAAATTCATTATACTGTAATGGATAAATTAATCGATTGATCAAACACGGGCGCATGAATTTTGAAGCTTTCTGATTCGGATTAATTATAATCGCCAACAAATAAAATTAAACTTTACATTCCATCGGCAGCTGCTAGAGGAAATAGAAAAAATACGCTCGCATATTCCTTAAATTGATCATCCAAAGCATATCAAACCATAAAGACCTCAATAAAATGCACAGTTCAATTTCAAGAGTTTTGTGTTTTACATTGATCATCAACGAGAGTTTTGCATTAAATAACAGTGAAAGGAAATGTTTTAAGAACTGATTGTTGAGAACTCTGAGTGAAAAATTGTTTAGCAAGTTTGGCGCATTGACAAAATGATTTGACCCACCACTAAGATTTTCTTTGGTATCAATAGATGCCAATTTTTGGATTTCGGGAAGAAACTGGAAGATATGAATCCTTGTCGGCAGTACAACCACAATTCTGAAACAAAAAAACAATATAACAGGAAAATATCAAAGAAAATACTGTGAAATTAGAAATGTAAATTGATATAAATTGCTAATTTTAAAAGCATAACAGTTACGAGCCATCAAATCAACTCTATGACAGCAGCTGTCAACCGTTAACCAGCTTTCGCATATAAAATCTTTGAAAAACAAGCAATATTACAAATATTAATTTTTGGTATAGCGCAGACGCAAGGTGTGCAATTCGCCGCCGAATATTCATGGTTTCACCCCTGTCCCCATGAAGAAGTCAGTGCAAAGACGCACTGACTGATGTCAGAATTGTAACTTATGCAAAACCTAAACAAAGCTTCAAGCGAATTGAAAAAAGGTAGCCAGAAACAATTCAAAGAGCTGTCTTTTCGTATAAAAATCTATGATATCTACAATTTAGCTTTCATTTACGTTAGCAAACGGAACAAAAATCTAAACAACACGATCCAAAAATTTCAGACTCGACTCAATTTGTCTTAGGAACCACTGTAAATAAATACTTACACCTTTCTCTTGTACAAAATTATGCAAAAAGGAGAGCTCAGGAAGAGTCAGAAGTATCAAAACCGCAGCAAGTTTTTTAAAAAATCTATCGTAGTAGGAATTGAAAAAAAATGAGATTTTTTTCAACGATCGTCTGCAAAAAATCCGATTGTCTCAAAACCATACCGGATAATAAAGTCAAAACAGAAGAAGAGATCATCAAAAAATACTAAAAAATCACCCGAATTAAAAGATTTGCCAGATTTGATTCAAAATCGGCAAAAGAACAAAAGCATCAAAGCCAATCCAAATAATACTCTTTTAGACCGGTCAAATCATCGATAAACCTAGCTTAAAAAAATCGAAAAAACAGATGAAAAGAAAAATAGCACGCTTTTAGTTTTTAATTCAGTTCATGTACTCGCTCTATCACTCTCAGGCAGCGAATGAATAAACATAACCGACTAAACGTCGGAAGAATTGCTCTCGAACGACTAGTGGGAGCTCTTATCAATTGCAGCCTGCTTCATTCGGGGGGGGGGGGTGGAAGGGAAGCCTAAATGGGACTAAGAAGTTCAATAGTGGGATTCAAATTAACACTATTAAGATTTAAAGTAAAAAATGACACCAGTTTCGGTGCACTTTTCATTTGACTTTTAGTATTAAATTGCCGCCAATTGAGTTTAGCTGCTTGAAATTGTGATTGAGAGAGAATTTTAGATCACGCGAAACGCAAAAAGTCAAGGGCGTAAAAGTCACTCGAAAAGTCAAAATTGTCAAGCGAAAATTTTGCATAAAAACAAAAAGACACACACGGTTACAATAATTGCTATGAACTTCGTTCAAGAGCAATTAAACACCAATCTCTTTGATTGGTATATCAAAATTATTCCGCTCAGCTTGAATGGAGAAATATCAACAATTATAATTTCTCCTAACTAACAATTTATTATTATTATTATTATTATAACCAACTCAATATCTGAAGAGAATATATATCTGCATGATGAGCTCAACAGACTTTGCTGGACATCTGTTCCACATTAAAACACACAACACGCTCATTTCCATTACCCAATTTATGAAATGTTTACAAGAGCTGGTCATTCGTGTTTAAAGAGGAAATTACAGCAAAAAGGACGTGATGCAGCAAAATCACAGCAAAATTACAGCAAGAGGTGATGTTTTTGATGTGAGGATCTGCACAAACGGAAAACGAATTGAAGATCAAATGAGATCCACGCTGCCACTTCGAAGCTGGCTGCCTCAATTATAATTGACTAATTTATGTTAAGCAACAGGTCATAAACTAGGGAAGGAAAGTAAACTGGTCAAGGGACGTAAAGCGAGAAAATTCTTACAGAGATGGCTTCATTTTTATGTTCAGCACAGGCTCGTTGAACTTCAGTTGTGACACAATCTTGCTCTTTGCATCGTCCCA
The DNA here is from genome assembly GCF_964194025.1 of Convolutriloba macropyga. NCBI lineage: Eukaryota > Metazoa > Xenacoelomorpha > Acoela > Convolutidae > Convolutriloba > Convolutriloba macropyga. Next base: position 59,431,513 of record NC_134471.1, on the reverse strand, counting down.
AATTGTCACTAAAACACGAGAGATTGACTTGAAAACAATGAAAAAACATTCGAGACAAAAGAACTTCGAGAGAAAAATTCGGCAAGCGCTTCCGTTAATTACGCCTGGTTGCACATGGGAAATCTAAACATTGAAACCAATTTTACCAAGCAGAACTAGATAGAGCCTATTCTATACATCTATTCTATCCATATCACTCCGTTGCCCATTTGCAAAATCCTAAACCAACGGAACGTTTTTCAAAATGAGACGTTTCTGCTATCTGTCTTTTACTGCCATTATTATTGAAACCTTCCACTTCCCTTGATTATTTTACGGTAATATATCTGAGCATATTACACCCTTCATACCAATCCACACTTGTGTTCTACTCACCAACTGAGTCTTCTAATATGGGTGCTTTTCCTCCACTCACAACTGCGATGAAGTTGCTCCTGCCCATCAATTGAACTATGGAACATGTTCCCAACTCAGATATCTTTCTCTTCTCCTGCAGAGGATCAGTATTGAATATCTGCACTCCACTCTCAGTGCAACACGCAAAACAACCTAACAACAAATTACATATTTGTCAACTTTATTGCCTGAAAGTTTCGATAGCACAAACAGGAAAACTTACGGATCAAACCCTCAGCAGAAGCTCAATAGAACATCCCAGTGAAATGAAACTTGACACACCTTGTCAATAAATGCAAGATCTTGACAAAACAAGGGTTATCTTATCAAGATCTTGATAGGCAAAAAATTTCTTGGTATATCTTGATAAGATCTTGCCAAGATCTTATCAAGGGGTTTCAAGAAATTTTCTTGATTAGACCTGCAAGATCATGGTAAAACTTGGCAATAAAAATTTGATTAAATTAATCAAGGAGTGAGAAGTTATTAGTCCTGAGGTAGCAAAGGGAACCCCATGATCTTTTTTGTAAAGCAGAGAACTTTTTACTCTCGATTATTCTTCCTAGTGTGACGCTTCCGCTAATTCTTGATAAATCTTATGATTTCGTGCTATATCTTATTCTTGGGAGCGATTGAATTTTTAATACTTGGTACGTCTTGCCATGTCATGGTTAATCTTTCTTGGAAATCTTGCGAAGATCTTGTTTCTTGACACCCATGCAAAGATCTTACAAGTTCGCACATATCTTGATATTACCTTGCCAAGTAACATGGCAAGATATTGGCAAGATTTTCCATGATTAAGTAAAAACATACCCAGCAGATTGCCGGAATAGCTGGGAAAGAAAAGACTTGCGTGCCGTATAATAGAGATAGAAACAGATACAGATCTAAATTGAAAAAAAAAATCGACGCCGCTCAAAAATCTAGATAAAAAACCTTCAGCGATAAATTAATAAAGCTTGTTAAAATTCATTCCGCAGAAGCCTTTTATTAGGGACCTTCACTGCTAATATGAGTTCCTTTGACCTTAAATTAATGCAATTTAAACTTAAGTTTTAAAGTGCAAAAGTCATTTTATTGAGTGAGTCACGTATGATCAAAATCTAATCACGGAAATGCTTTAAATACTTTTTCTAGAGAGATTAAGAAATGACGTCACGCGCGCAAACGCCGTTAACGAGAGGAAGAAGTCATTCAGAAAATTTGATTTTTCAGCTTTGCTGTGTGAATAAATGTAAAACGAAAAAGAGCGTCAGACAAAACAAAAAAACCAAGAGCACCGCAATATAGCTTCGCTCAGCTTGCAGCTATAAAAAAGATAAGATCTCGATAGTACTCTTCATTAACTTTAACATACGAAAAACACGGATGGTTGTCATAGCCTCGTAAAAAACTCTTGATAAATAAAATGTAGCAATGTGACTTACCAAAATCCTTGTTGAATTTGAGAGCAGAGGCACTTCCTATTTTGAAGTTGGATACTGAAGCCATTGCAATCCTGCCCACACAGTCAGCGAGAAAAAGCTGCTTCGTTAATTGTCGAATCAAGTACAGTATATACAAATCACTGAAAAAAATAAAATCGATGCTCATCATTTCAATTATTGATGTCAATTACTGCATAACTTCTTAATGCCTAACCGAACTCCACCAGGAAAAAATTTATGACAGTTGTACTAAATAACCCACACGCTGAAAGAGCAGTCGATTGCAAATATCTGTTTCCAATGAAGCACACCAAACGAATCTCTGGGAATCTTTCAAAGGAGGCGCATTCAAATGGACCATAACAGACAAAAAAAGAAGAAAACACATACCAACTAAAATCGCATGAATTGCTTTTCAACGTCCAGCTCGATTTAACTTTCATTCAAGATCCCGGGTTGAACCCATAATTTAAAAAGTTATAAAATTACAACTTCATATTATGGCGTCATTGGAGCTTACTTTAAGATACTAAGTTTTAGTGTGCAAAATGGATCTGATTAATGCTCATTTATCATTAGACTTTGAGTAGTCAAGTGTCGCGAATTAAGTTAGCATCAAAAATTCAGAATGCCAGCAATTTCGAGCAAACATCAAGAAGTCAAGCATAAAAAACTTCAAAGAAATCAAATAGCTAAAACAAACGACAGGATACTCTAGAAAAAAAGCCCTAGCAAAAACTTTTCTGAAAGAAGACACACGACTATTGAGCTACAAACACATCAATCATGCGATAAAAACCGTTAAACTACTACGGTATGAAATATAATTAATATGAGCTGAAGACTACAAAAATCTGAACAGGCCTGAAACAGCGTCTGGAAACAAGAGTACAGACATCCACCACTCCAATTTCAGAAGATAAAAACGAAAGGTGTTGTTAACATTGTTACAGCATATCAGTTGTCATTACAATGTGAGTTGTTTAAAAAGCAATATCACGCGGTTGTCACTGCCCTCTCGCAGTCAATAAACACCCCACCTTTGATTCGGAAACATATAACGTCTCGGTCGATAGCGATAAAAATAGTAAAATATTAATCAAGTATAAGCAGGAAAATTATTTCGATTAATCATATACCAGACAGTTAAACTTAGTTTATTATGATCATTGGATCAAAGAAAAAAATTGCAGTATTTATCGATTTCAGATCAAATTCTACCAAAGACGGCCTCAATTATTTCAATGTATACCGTTTATGTGAAAACAACGTACTGACTGATTAACGATAGGTGGTTCCAACATAATAGATAACAAGGCGGCTCAATTATGTGCGATGGCACATAAGGTTCCGACCCCGCCCATCCACAATTTTGGCATAATTGTCTACCAAATGAGGAACAGATAGAAAAACCCAAAAATTATTTTTTGCGAATCCCAAAAAAGCCCAAGACTTTTTCAAAAAATTCTGTATGAACGATAAGATAGCCTCCAAAGCAAATAACTCAGTGGAGTAAGAATTGATGCATTAGATTGCTGTAATATGTCAATATTAAGAAAGCGAGTCAAAACGAACAGCAAAATCAAACAACAACAACAACAAACATTAATTACATCAAAAAACTTATGTCCCTCTTAAAAACTAAATTCAATAACAAAGTCAACATACCGTCAGATAAACCTAAAACTAAACAAAAATAACTTATAAATCACCAGAAAACATATGCGACCAGTCCATAAAAAGGTTTGGTAACAATTATACAAAAAAGAACAAAAACAGTAAAGTAAAAAAATAAACTTATTTTTTTTGAAACAGTTAACTTCAAAGTAATAAAAACCATTAGGAATCAATTAATATTACCACAAATTTACGATTACCACTGCTTCTATAGAAGGGCATTAGGACCTGTCCTTATTCATTTTTTAAAGCGGCTAAAAAGAACAACAAAGAATAAACAAAATTTCAATTGAAACTTGCCAGAAAACGCTGTCAAAACCGTCAAGCCAAATTTTGGCAAACAAAAAATATTTGATTGCGCCTTCTTCAAACAGCTATAATGTAGTACGTGGCAATTCATTAGTAAGACTAGGTAACAAGTAGACAAAAAAGCGAAGTGCTAAAGTATGTAATACTTTTCATTTTTTTTTTCGAAACAAAATTACATTCAATGTCATGAAAGGCATTAATTACAAAAAGAGCTATTTAAATAGGGTCGTTCATTCATGAAAAAGAAACCCTCGAGTTCTGTTATTATCCAGAATATTTCTTGCATCTACAAAAAGAACGTCAAATATGACAAAAATCAAATTAATTTACTTTTTTTGTGAAAAACCGGTGTCGAAGCCAGTAAGGTCATAACAAATTCTTTTAAAAAAGATTTTTGGACACCAATCCCTTTTATTCCTTTGACACCCATAATGTCAAATTTGACCTGTAATTAACTAACGAGATTAGGTAACAAAAAGAAACATAAAATGAACAAAATTGCGAAGTTAAAAAGTTTTTTTTTAATTTTGGAAAACGATTGTTTTCAAAGTCATGAAAGCCATCAGCTATCTACTAATATCAGAATATCGCTTCTTCTATTCCTCCATGAAAAGCCAATGAAAGCTATCACTATACAGGAAATTTCATACGACCGAAACGACAAAGTATATATGACAGTTCGGGACAAAATTAAAAAATTCAATTGATTTCTTCAAAAAAGAGGCGTCGAGGCCGTTAAAACGATGATGTATATCTTTCAGGATTTTAATATGTTCAATTTTGTCTTATTGTGAATGCTAATAAGGTGACATGAGAACTGTCAATAATGTGATAATGTGACAAAATTAGAAAACGTGAAAAACTGGCAAAAATCAAAACAAACAAAAATCTGAAATCTTGTAGTATCAAAGCCAGAAAACAATAACTTCAGGCTTAAAACTGCAACCGATAATAAATATTAAATCAGTAGAAAGAAGAAGCAGTCTTTCTTTTATGACACTAAGCTGGAAGTTGAACAAATTAAAGAAAAAAGAGGAAAAGTTAATTAAGTCATTATTTATTGAAAAGTCAATTATTTTTTAAAAAAGAAACGACCATAAACTTTCAATTAAAAAACTAAATGCATTAGCTTGGAGCTGCTAAGCAAGCGACTTGGTGTGACCTATCACTCCTGAGCTTTGATTTGATATGTTCTGTTCTTTATTATTAAAAAAAAACAGACCGACTGATTACAACCCGATTTTTTTTTGGATTGTAACAGTCCAAGAATGGCCCAAAACTAGCCCTGCTAAATACTTATTGTCCGTTAGGAACAATTGATTTTTCGAATGTTGTAGATATAGATAATTTGTTAGTTGAAAACTCAAAATAAATTCTGCATTTTTGATAATCAACTAGTAAAGTTAGCAAAAAACGGCAAAGTTTTAACTACAGTGCACTCTCAGCGGACTCTGAAGTAGAAATAGCCCCCCTCTGACTCTACAAAGATTGTATGAGTGTTGTTTGGGGGTGAAGTGTTGGCAAATTTAATCAAAGTGGACTAAAGTAGCTTATTTCGTGCTGTTTTTGATGAAAAAGGCTAAACTTTGAAATGTTTATCCAGATTTTTTGACCAAAAAAATTAAATCAAAACAATCAATCATGCTTGTTCGTCTTCAAAAATAAAATCAACGACACTATTCTGAAAAATTATAACCAATTTTAGCAAAATTGACGAAATTTTAGGCGAAAATTCCGGAAAATGTGAATAAAAACAACGTGAATTCACTCTTCTTTTCTCAGAAGTTTAAACCTCGATAACTCCCTGTAGAAAACGAAAATTTAAAAAATCTTTTTAATTCCATATTCTACGCTGGACGAGCTTTCTAATGATACCAGTCTCAACTCTCTACGATGAATATATCGAGCGGCGAAAATTCACGGAACAAAAAAAAAGAAAACCCATTTGAGTATATAGTTCCTCCCCCCTCAAGAGGGTCGGAACAATAATTTTCTTTTCCGAAAAAGCAAAACTATAGCATCATAAAAGAAGTCATAGAGGAGCAAAAATGCTGAAACTTTGATGCAAAGTAAACATAACCAAACAAAGGACTAAGGCCGAACTATCTAAACCCAAACAACTGAAAAGGGGCTGATATTTAAAAAAAAACTTGTCCCAATGAGACTAAGAATCATCGATGGAGACGACGAATTAAAAAAACATAGCAGGACAAGTCCTGAAATACAATTCAAAGAATTGTATACAATTATAACCTGAAAACCATTTACTTCGCTTTAAAAGGCAAATGAGAGCTTTTAGCAATTAGACTAAGCAATAAAACAACACAAGAACAATAAAAAACAAGCAAGACAAAATTCAATTTTTATAATTTGAAAAGACAGCATCAACATCAAAAAACAACTGCTATGAACTCAAATTGTCAACTATATTCCCCTATTTCTCATTAGCAACCTGTCATTAAAGGTCGCTGAGTCCTCTCACTTATAACATTAAATGATAAGACAGAAAAAACCATAAATCGCAACAAAACAGTATAAAAGTCACAGAACGCGACAGCTACTGAAGGATACAATAATTAATTCAGCTAATTAACCATCAATTAATTGAGTCCCCAATGACCACCGTTAAGACTTGATTTTATGTGATAAGACAGCAATAAGTACAACAAATACTATCAAAACTTAAAAAAATCAATAAGATTCTTTTGAAAACGGAAAAGCGTATAAGTCAAAAAAAGCAATAGCTATGAACTGAAATGAATTGCTTTAATTGAAGCCTTTTAAGTAACCAATGAGACTTGTCAATAATGATACTAAGAGCTCAGATGACAAAGTCGGAAAGAAAAACTGAAAAACTCAAAAGAAAAGCAAAACTCAAAAAACAATAATTACTACTGAAAACAATTAGTGTCAAAGTCATAGAAAGCACTAGCTTTAAACAAAAACGATTAGAACGATAAACCTGACCCCAATTAGCAGCATCAGAGACCTGTCACCAATGAAATTAATTGATAAGACATCAAAAAGTACAAAGAATACTTGCAGAACAAAAATTCACTGAAAATTTGAGAAAAAGTAGTGTCAAAGTCATCAAAAGCACCAGCTATTACCTCGAGCCATTAAATAGGTTCTTTTATGTCTCATTAACAACCAATCAGACCTGTCATTGATAATACTAAGTGATAAGACAACAGATAATTTTAAAAAGGGGCAAAATCTTAAATTCACGATTATTTCATAACAAATAGTGGCAAAGTCATAAAAAATGTTAGCTGCCCTTTAATGAATTCAAGCAAGAGCAAATATGCACAATGTTAAAAAAAATATACCGTCTGAAAAGCACTGAAGGAGAGGAAACTCTGAAAACAGAAGTCAACTTGACGCACCTGAAAAACAACCCATCTAAACAACCGCCAAATTGTTTAAACCTCAATTTCTCACTCCATTTTAAAGTTATTTTGAAAGCAACGGCTCAAACCTACTCAATTTTTGCTCCCTTTAGTATTTTAGTGTAACCGAATTTCAGCACTGACGTGAAAAAGCGGAAAAAAAGCGTGAACAGATCTTTTAAAAAAGACAGCGCACCAATAGAATTCAAATTCTTTCAATTGTAAAAAACACGATGTCCCCAATAATAGCCGCTATCACTTCGATGCTATAAATAAACAATAGGACCAAAATAGAGAACTTCCGTTTTTTCGACTAGAAGCCGAAATATTATTTGGATTTGGATGAAATTGTAAACAAATAACCTTCAATCTTCAATTAGAGAGCTATATACTCAGCTGACCTTATCGCCTTCATTAAAGTAAGCAGAAGTCTCTCTGAGAGCAAGGAAAGTCATTTTTCAGAGTGAGGTATGTCACGTGTGACTAAAAATTTAATTACGCGAATGAACAAAAAAACATAGCAGGACAAGTCCTGACGTACAATTCAAAGAATTTTCATTGACTAAACAGAAAAAACTAGACCTAGAATGGACTATGAATTAATTGAGAAAATAATTTTGAAAAAACATCAGATAAAAAGTAAGAAAAAAAAGAAAATCGATGTCAAAATGCAGCATGTGAACACAAAAAACCACTAGCGAGAAATGAAAATTTAATTGAAACAAAAAACTAGGCCTAGAATGGCTGTGTATGGATTGGGAAAACCATTTAGAAAAAAATCCGATTCGAAAAATTGAAAAAACAGTAAAAATCAGTGTGAAATTGCCGCATGTGAACAAAAAACCACTACCGAGAAACCGAATTGTTGTTCAAACACCATTTTCTCACTCTACTTTAAAATTAGAGCGAAAAATATTCACGCCGCAAAACCACTCGCTTTTTCGCTCCATTTCCTGTTTCGGCGTGACCAAAATCACTACTCAAATTTGACTTCAAAAATCATGAAAATGTGTAAACAGTTCTTGAAAAAAACATAGCCGGAAGAATTCCGGAAACGACTCGAAGTGAAAATCCATTTAAACGCCATCCAACTACTCATCAAACAAAACGTGCCTTCAATAATTTATGATTATCTTGAAACAAAAAAGTAAAAACAATAAAATCAAATCTGTTAAAATATGATAAAAAATCTGATCAGATTTTGTTATAAATTGAGATCCCGAAAAAACTATTTCTGCCAAAATAACTTCATCAAAACAACTAGTACTTACATAAAATCACTTTTGTGAATTTTGAAAAAATACTTGAGGCTAAAATTATGAAAAAAAAAACTTTTAAAAACAACTTTCACTGAAAAACTGGAAAAAGTTACTAAATTTTTTAATATTTCAAGAACATATAAATCCAAAGAAAAATTCCCTTCAGCCAATGGGGTATCCAGATTCTCGCAAAACAAAAGGCAGGCCATAATAGGCAAAGAAACTTAGCTAAAAACAGAAAAAAAGGGAAAAACTGCAAAAAATTAAGAAAAATTAAGAAAAAATTTTCGCCATTTTTTGTCAAATTTCTCAACAAAAAAATTATTCTTACCTACAAAACTGTAATCAATTGTTATCATAAAATTGCTCAAGTAGAAGGGTTTTCTTCAATACCCATTTGAGCCAATAAAACAAAATAATCGTCAAAAAACGCAAAAATTAGCACGAAAATCAGCAAAATACATTAAAAACCTCCGAATTATCATAAAATTTAAATGAATTTCCAGAAACCTTCAAACCACTACCGAAATCTGCCTAAAATTAAGACAAAATCATAACCAAACCTCTTAATCAAAATAAAAGAAAAAAACTGCTTTAAAATGCCGCACGTGAACAAAAAAATTTCGCTCGCTTAGAGAAAATTTTTTCACAGATCAATTTTTTGCTCTCTCAAAAACAGCGGTATGAACAAAAACCACTCTCTTTTCGCTCCGCTCTTCACTTTTGTTCAGCAACCAAATCACTCCAAATTTTTTCACGCGTTTCATTTCCCGCTTAAAAATTCACTCCAATAAAATTGATTAAAAAAAATGACTTCTCCAATACTCATCTTCGAGTCGTAAGAAAGACAGCGCCCCAATACAATTCAAATTCTTTGAATTGTAAAAAAATTGCTCACTAAGAGTGAAAAAGGACGTCGCTCACTCAATGAAGCCTAAAATGCAGCCAAAAAAATTTCAACAGTTGGTGGTCTCCTTAATGATAGTGTGGCGTCTCACACGCGAAAATTTATAAAACACCATGTAGGCCGCAAAAACTTAAACTTTGTCAGCATTAGACCAACAAATAATGTACTTCAGTGGTCTGTAAAGACTTTTCATAAGCATACGCTAAAAATATCAAATAAATGTACACAAACTTTTACGTATCAAACTAGAAAACAGACCTGAAATATGTTCCACATTTTAAAAAAGTTCAACAAACAACAAATAGCCGCTATGAAAACAATATCAAAACATAAACAGAATAAAGACGGATAAATTGCTTCTCGAACGACAGGCGGGGCTGTTTAATTCAGAAGGGACTATAGGCTAGATAATTTTCTACGGGTGTAAAAATTTAGGACGAAGGAGGAGTTGAAACCATCGACCTCCTGTGAGACGCATTAATCACTCGGCAAACACGCCCCTGTGATAGCTTCTCTAACAATCGCTTTTGTTTTAGCAAGACATAATTTCTAAATAAAAACAATTTAGGTCACACAAAATCAAGCAAACAAGCGTAAAAAAGCAGTGAAATCGAAAGAATTTTCTAGAACAAAACATTCAAACAAACAAAACTGTTTAAAAAAGACACACGCTCACACTAATTGCTTCACACTTCGTTCGAGAGCAATTAAAATATCAATATCAAAACGAATACCAAGGTAATGGTAGTAAGGTAACTTTAAAACCTTGAAAGCTAAGACCTGAAATAAAAGCATAAACATAAACCGATTGATGTCGGAAGAATTGCTCACGAACGACAGGCGAGTGGAAAAACATCTTCCCACACTGAGATTCGAACCATTCACCTCCAGATCCATAACCAGATTCACTGCGCACTCGGCTATCAGTCCCCTCTTGCTTTGCGATTTTTTATTAGCAACAAGCTTTACTTCGAAGTGAGAGCAAGAGAGATCACTCAAAAATGAAGAACGAAAGCGTGAAAAAGTCTCTAGGGAAGTCAAAGAATGTGCTAGAAGAAAAGCGCAAAAACGGCCAAGCGAAAAATTTGCATAAAAAAGACCATTACGTTTACAATAATTGCTATGAACTTCGTTCAAGAGCAATTAAAAACATCAATTACAGATGTTCATGGGGGATGGGAGTTGAAAAGAAACCAGTTTTGGAAATAAAGTAAGTATAGGCCCGAACACACCATATTCAGGTTTTAGTAAGGGCTGACTTTAAACACGACTAGCAACAAAAAATACAGAAATTAGCGATGTTTCAATTTCAAATTTCATCATCACTATCTAATATCTTTCGTTCAATTTATTAATACAGTGACAGATATATTGCACAAAAGAAAGCTTCAACTGATACTAAATAGAAGCGCCGCACATGTACATCATACACTTCCTTGAATACTCGTAAGTCAAAAACAAACAAGCAGTTGCAGGAATAGTTCTAATCACAGTGGGTAACAACCCTTTGTACAATGCCCTTACTCCTTCTGTTTTGTAAATGGTTTTTAACGTTTTTCCAAACGGCATCGATTCACCTTCGGCTAACTGCGACCTCGACTTAACAACATCAGATGGAAATATGCATGTCCACAGACAAACACCCGCAAAAGCTCCACAAACCGCCATTCTAAAAGGACCAATATCGTTTTTATTTTCTCCTTTTCGCGTTAACTGCGTCTTTGCAAACTCGTATCCGTAGAAAAAGAAGAAATAGCCTGGCATCTCTCGAAACAGGGTTCCAACAAAGCCACGGAAGAATCCAGGGACACCCTCGGTTCTGAAGATGTGCCTGGTTAGTTGCACTGGTCCTGAGAATTGCATCGGTTGCTGAAATCACAAGTAAAGCATTTATCAACTCTTGCGATGACACAATTTTGCGGACGAGTGTCCGACAAATTGCTCTTGAATGACAAGGCAGTGAGCCGATACCACTGTAGCCTGCTTCAGCCCACCCTGGAGAGGGTCAATTGAATTGAAGCTCACCCAACCCCCTCCCCCATGCGAATATGTAAACAGTTTCTAACGTTTTTGGACTGTGCCACTTCACGTATGGCCTGTAGTCTGCACTTGACCAGTTCTGTGGGACACAAAGCGAGGGAGGAGAAGAAGGCAGCACTTCCACCAGAACACGCATTTTGAAAGGTGCTCAAGTTGGTGTAGTCCGGATTGCTAACCAAAGTGGCCACGCCTCTCTGGCAAAGCTGAATAACACACAAACGACAGTTATTTTACTTTAGCTATTTTGCTGTTCAGAGGGCGTTAGCGGATAGAATTATAAAACAGCTGGACTAGACATCACTCAAGTATGCTTTCAATCTCACTGCCGACATTTGAGATGAGTGATGTATCTGTGTTTATATTTCTATGACCTTAGATTTTAAAACCTGTTTATTATTTAAGTCAAGACCTCGAATCTCGAACGTGATGCACTGCTATCATATTGTATGAAATAACTTTTTTCACAACATCAGTCGCAGAATTTTTACACTAACTTTCGCCTACGCCGGATGTTATACCAACCACCATTATTGATAAGCGGAAACTCATCGCTCGGCAGATAGCGAAAAACGGCTAAGTCACTAAAATTAATACCGGTAAGAAAAATGATTTTCGGGAAATTTTTCAGCTATAATGGTTCGGTATGTCGTTAAAAACTTTTCGACACAAATGGCCCCATTTATAGCAGTGACTATAATTTGAAAGGGAATATAAATTTAGGTGTTAAAATACCAAGTCTGCGGTTTCAGAAGTCACAATGCCAGAAGCTCCTATATACATTGGCAGATGTATACCATAAACTTTGTGCATATTTAAATTTGCAAATTGCGGTTTCAACAAAGTTTACGTACGTGACTAATAGAGTACTTGCAAAATTATGGCTGAAATCTCAAACCTCTACGCGGTTCTCGATGGAGGCAGAAAATTCTCAATGAATTCAAGCACAGTCAGGAAATCAATGCTAAAAATGCATTGTGATAGCAATTTTGATATACCAAACTGGTAGAGCCGGTGATAGACCCGGTAATGTGCTTTTGCACATAATGGTCCGACCCCGGTTATCCAAATTTTTGGTTTAATTGCCAAATGAGGAAGAGATGGAAAACTTCCAAAAGTTCAATTGTAGTTCAAAAATAATTGGTAATAAAAAAACAGATCCCGCAGTAAATAAGGCCACATTAGAGGACCTATCAGACCTGGCATATTCTAGACTACGACAAGACAACCGACAAAATCAAATAACAACAACATACATTATTTAAATCGAAAACTCAACTAAATAAGAATGTCAAAATAGCGTCAAAAAAACCTAAATTAAACATATTAATTTGTACTTTATCGAAAAAACGTGGAAACAGTCCTTAAAGAGACTCGGTAACACGTAGACACATAACAAAAAGGCAAAGTTTTAAAAAGTAAGTTTTTCAAAGCATAGCTGGCAGATTGCCAGAAAATAGCCGCAATAGTTTCGCAGATCTGCGGTCTCAAAAAAGAAGCAGACCAAAAAAGGAACTTTTTAAAATGCGGAGCTGTTGTATTTTTAAAATATAATTAAATTAATGATGATTCTAATAGCTGCCCTTAAATACTGCCCTGCAGGTAGGGTGAAACACTGATTTGACCTCAACTCTATGAATAAAAGAAAAAAAGTCAATTGCAGAATGAAGAAGTCATTTTGAGAGTAAGAGCACGAAAGAAAAATGCACTTTCAAATAAGAGTCAAAAATGACGTCACCCACACAAAGAAAATTTGAAGTGGCGATTGTGACGTCATTTGGTCGCAACAAAAATCCCGTTGATGAAATTAAAAAAAAAAAACCAAGAGAAGGCCAAAAATAACCTCAGCTATCGCTTTGCGGCTACTAAACAAATATTTTCAAACAATCAAAACCATTAGATATCAACTGAAATGTTTAAATAGGTTTGTGTTCACTTATACTTCTATGTGCACCTCACCTTTAGCCGAAGCCTCAGGCATTTAGTCATCAGACCTATAGAGGAAAGAATTCCAAGCCATGAAGACCAGAGCATCGGTGCAAAAACCATCAGGGTCTAGCTGTTTGAGGAATTGAGTTCCGTCAGCCTCCTTAAAACCTCCTTAAACTCTTCTTAAAACCATCATAATTCCGTTTAAAGACACTGACACCAGTCATTATCCAGAATTTCGTACGTCTACAAAAACAAACGACAAACGCAGAAAAAAAGATTACCTGAAATTTGCAACACAACGGTGTCAAGGCCGTTAAACATATTTTATTTCCAAAAAGTACGATAACGCAAAATAAAAAATCAATTACGCCTTCTTTGAACACCGATAATGCAATGTCTGACCTCAGTAATGAGACTAGGTAAATAGTAGACAAAACAGAAAAAGGCAAAATTAAAAAAAAGATCAATTGTATTTTTCGGAAATAATTAATTTCAAAGTTCCAAAAACACTAGCTATCACCTACAATAATTAAATAGGTTTTTTAATTCTCCAACGAAAGCCATTCAGATCTGTCGTTAATCAGAATACGTCATATGTCAACAAAATTAACGACAACAGACAGGAATCAAAATATAAAGCTGGCAAAAAACCCACAGTCGAAGTCGTTTAATTGTGCCTTTTGGCAGAACCAATAAAATTCAAAGCCGTGAAAACTTTAGCTATTAACTGAAATCAGTAGATAAGGTTCATTTGTCATCGTAGAAAACCACTAAGACCTGTAATTATCCGGATATTTTCATTGGACTACGAAAAGAACGACAAATAAAGTAAAAAACAAAAAAATTCCACTGAATTCTGTTAGAAGACGGCTTCGAAGCCGCTAAAACCATAATCTATTCAAACAAAATTAGTAAGTTGATTTGTGCTTTCCCTCAAACGCCAATAAAGTAATGTCTGATCAGCCAAGGACGTGAAAAAACAACAAAACGAAGCGTAAAATTGGGAAAACGATAAAAATCGAACTTTTTGTTAAAACTCGTATAAAACCAAAAAAAACTTTACTTAAAACGTCAATCAGCAATAAAAATTAAACGATAACCCATAAACTACCTGTCTTTGCTGACCTTAAACTACAATTTGACAAATGAAGAGAAAAAGTGTCTAAGCTCATTAATTCCTTGTTTATTTGAGAAACAAATATTTTTATAAGTCAAAACAACCGTAAGCTTTCGAAAACCGAAAACAATATATATAGTTTCTTTGGAACTCCTTAGAAAGTCAATTGCACCTGCCATTAGTGAGCCTTGTTTTGAATTGTTCAGATCTGTATTCAAGAACACTCTCAAAGAAAGAGGAAGTAAAACCAGCCCTATTTAGAGTTGAAGAAGATTGTTTCAGCAGTTTTAAGGTGTGTTGATAAGTCAAATTTAAACAAAGTGTACTAAATAAAGAAGCTTATTTCGTGCCAATTTTGATCAAACAAGCAGAATTTTTAAAAGTTTAGCAAAAAAAATTAGCCAAGAAATTGGTTCAAACAGTTGGATCAAAAAGTATTGGGTCAAACTGTTTAACAACTCTTCTATCTTTATAGGTAAAACCAACAATACTATCGTTAACAATTTTAATATTTTTAGATAAAAATGGCTAAAATTGAGTTAAAATACAAAAAATGTAAACAAAAACAACGCAAATCGGTCAAATATTCACAAAACCTTAACTCGCAATAACTCCGTGCAAAAAAACAAAATCTTTCTAACATTATATTTTACGGTGGCGGGCTTTCTAGTGATACCGCTCAAAAGCCTCTACAAAGATTATATTGATCGGCCAAAATTGACAGGAAAAAAAACCCATTTGGGTATAGAGTTCCTCCCCAACTAAAGTAGGTCAGGGCAATCAGTATTTCAATAGTTCTGAGGGTTTACTTTATGTTTAAATAAATTTAAATAAAATGTGAAACCTGCAAATGTAGTAAGGTGATGTAGATTAGAGAAAAAAATTAACGTGGCCGTCAGATTGCCGAATTAGCTGCAAAACGTAAGCCATTCAGATCTGTCGTTAGTCAGAATACGTCAAATGTCTACAAAATAAACGACAACAGACAGGCATCAAAAATTTAAAGCTGGCAAAAAACCCACAGTCGAAGCCATTTAATTGTGCCTTTTGGCAGAACCAATAATATGGTATGCGAGCTGTAATTAGAGAGACTAATGTTTTAAGCGAGAAAAAAAACAACAAAGCAAAGTTATAATAAGTTTTCAAAACATTTGACTTCAAAGTAGGTCAGGGCAATCAGTAATTCAATAGTTCTGAGGGTTTACTTTATGTTTAAATAAATTTAAATAAAATGTGAAACCTGCAAATGTAGTAAGGTGATGTAAATTAGAGAAAAAAAATTAACGTGGCCGTTAGATTTCCGAATTAATTTTTTTCTCTAATCTACATCACCTTACTACATTTGCAGGTTTCACATTTTATTTAAATTTATTTAAACATAAAGTAAACCCGCAGAACTATTGAATTACTGATTGCCCTGACCTACTTTAGTTGGGGAGGAACTATATAACCAAATGGGTTTTTTCCAGTCAATTTTGGCCGATCAATATAATCATTGTAGAGGCTTTTGAGTGGTATCACTAGAAAGACCGCCACCGTAAAATATACTAAAACGTGATGTAGAATATGGATGTCAACAGATACAGAATTAAGTTCAAGCAGTCGCCAACCTCCTTAAAGGCTAAATTAATTTAAGACTAAAAAATGTTTAAAATTCAAATTCAATATTTTATTCTGGTGGTCATCCTTAATTCTTAACAAGTAAACAAGTTTTAAATTTTAGCAATTTAGAAATTATTTAAAGAGCGAGGTAATTCAATGGTCGTCAAAAATTTCCGACAGTTCAGCTTAAAACTCATTTGCAGGTTTCACATTTTATTTAAATTTATTTAAACATAAAGTAAACCCGCAGAACTATTGAATTACTGATTGCCCTGACCTACTTTAGTTGGGGAGGAACTATATAACCAAATGGGTTTTTTTCCAGTCAATTTTGGCCGATCAATATAATCATTGTAGAGGCTTTTGAGTGGTATCACTAGAAAGCCCGCCACCGTAAAATATACTAAAACGTGATGTAGAATATGGATGTCAACAGATACAGAATTAAGTTCAAGCAGTCGCCAACCTCCTTAAAGGCTAAATTAATTTAAGACTAAAAAATGTTTAAAATTCAAATTCAATATTTTATTCTGGTGGTCATCCTTAATTCTTAACAAGTAAACAAGTTTTAAATTTTAGAAATTATTTAAAGAGCGAGGTAATTCAATGGTCGTCAAAAATTTCCGACAGTTCAGCTTAAAACTCATTGCTAATTAATTTAAGAATTGAGGTCACGCAAATAAAACTAGCAAAAAGCAGTGAAATAGCAAAATGGAAAAATCAACAAAATGATTCTTTTGAAGTTTTTGGCACGAAAAAGAGCGTCAGTTGGCGAATCAAAAAGAAAACCAAGAACACCGCAATATAGCTATGCTCAGCTAAAAGCTTCGCAGCTATAATAATAAATTCTTTTCTGTAGTCACACTATGTTGACATTTATTCACAAAGCACATCAACAAAATTACAGGGAGTTAGGCGAACAACCCAATACTCTCTCCTGTTGTTTGAATTTTCTCTCCTGCTAAAACAAAGCACACCGTTTAAACAGATCATTTCAACTTGAGTAAATTTTATGTAACTCGATTTTCAAAAATCTTTCCATAGTTCAAATGGATTTAATAGAGATAAATTCAAGACGAGAAATAACTTAATATCTTTCAGTGTTTGTGGCAAAATGTGGGAATATAACTCTTCATCATGCCACTAAAAAATAAAATGGCATTAAGCAACTTAAATTCTAAATACAAACAAAATCTGCTCACAGCCTGGCAATCAATTAGCATAACCGATTCAATTGCTTTGGAACGACTTACATGGCCTCGATTCTATTGTAGCCGGAAAGAATCAAGAAGTCAAGCGTGATAAATGTCACTGAAGAAGCTAAAATGGTCAAGACAAAATTCTTGCATAATAAAAGACACGAATACAAAAATTTCTTTCAAGATTAATTCGAGAGCAATTAGAAGATTCAGATTTTCAGACACACATTTTTGCGATCGATAGATTTAACATTTGGAGCCGTATTCTACAACAAAAAACACCAAGTAGCTAATCGTAAGTTCAGAAAAACGGAGAACTGCTGAATTCCTCGACATTTCACAGAAAAAAAAATTATGATATGATAAGTTATATTAAAATGAAAGTATCGACAATTTTTTTTCGCTGCAAATTTTAAACATCTGTGCTCTTGTCTGTTAGACGAATATTATTCATTTTATCTCGTTCCAGTTGGGGTTAGAGGCATCAAAATGATACAGTTGCACAGTTAAAATTGATAGGTTTCTACTCAATTTTCAATAGGTATTTTCTGAAATTTTGATACCTCAATTTAGCAAAATTGCTTACAAATATTCATATTACGAGACCTGAAAACACTCTCTTCAGGCTCATATTTCAATTAAATATCAATCCAAAAATTCCCGACAAAAGCAGCTTGCCATACAAAACTAATTCCAATTTAATAAAGGAACAACACTCAATTATGAATATTAACTAACCGTGATTGTTATGAATATGTTCGGCTAATCATTTCTCAGCCCATTGTTCTAATCGAATCACAAACCCACTGCAAATATCAAATTAACTCTTCCGTCCGTCTAGCACCCGATCAATTAGCATTTCATTTATATTAACTGAGACAATTAACTGACCCATTGAACAAGTTGAAATTAAACAATGGCATAAAGCAAAATGAAACGTATAAAAACAGTCCCAATCTGTCTCAATTTCATTTCTAATATACAGACACTCTAAAAAACCTCAACTATATCTAAAACTTGATAAAAATAAAACAGAATGTCAGTTTCAATGAAATCAGAGCACCATGAGGAGCAGCAGATCCTGTCAGGAGGTCTTCCAGTGGCTACAATGAGTGGGACTAGCAGTGAAGTGGTACCAGGCACCTTCTACAGACACCAGAGTGCATTCAGAACAGAGAAGGCTGACTCACTAGGAAGGGACTCGAGGGTAGAGGGGGTAAGTTACGCACTAATTCTTTTTGCTTCTAATCGTTCAATTTAAGGATTTGAATTCAAGTCCAATAGGATAACAATTGGCAATAATTTTAAATAGATATCTTTGATGGTATTTTAGACGCGGTTCGAGAAACGAGACGTTGCTGGACGCCAACTTGAAACCGTAAGCTGAGTTGGAAAATTGTCAGTTATCAATCTTAAGGGTAAAATTTTATTTCTTTCAGACACACAAAGAGTTCGTTGCAACTGGAATGACAAAGTGACTAAAACGGCGCCTTTAGAAAATCAACTACCAATATCATTCACAATCTGATCAGACATTGACGTAATTCACAAACTGAACGCTCACAGCTTTATAAATGATCTTGAACTCCAAACATATGCTACTGTGCTCGTACATTATCAGTTTTCAATTACTTCTGATAGTTAAAAAACTATATATAATTAACTATTATTACCGCTATTTGAAACAAATCCTGAATTTTTTAATGAATACCAAATAAACATAGTTGGCAGGTTGGCAGGAAATAGCCGCAATAGCTTTATAGATCTGCTGTCTCAAATGATTAGTAAAAAAAATAGAACAAAAAGAAATTTATTCTTTTCATTAAATGCTGAGATCTTACATTTTGATTGGGAAGCTGTATAACATATTGCTGCTTCTATTAGCTGCTATT
Organism: Convolutriloba macropyga; assembly: GCF_964194025.1. Taxonomy (NCBI): domain Eukaryota; kingdom Metazoa; phylum Xenacoelomorpha; order Acoela; family Convolutidae; genus Convolutriloba; species Convolutriloba macropyga. The sequence goes on along the minus strand of NC_134471.1, from coordinate 59,412,367 downwards.
AGATAACGTTCATTTAGAGTGACACACACAAACACACTCACCTGACCTTATCTATTTGAATTAAAGTACAGAAACGTACATTCGAGACGGGGGAGCCATTTTTGAGATTGCGGTAAGTCACATGTGACCAAAAACTTAATCACAAGAATGAACAAAAACTCGCTCAACTAAGAGTGAAAAATGACATCAAGCACGCAGTGCAGTCAACATTACATGAACGAATAAAAAAGTAGATTTGAAGTAATTGGGATGTCATATGGTCTCAACACATGACAAAATCTCGACGAAATAAAAAACATAGCAGGACAAGTCCTGAAACAATTCAAAGAAATTTCATTGATGAAACAAACATAGCCGGCAGATTGCAGGAAAATAGCCTCCGTTGACCCGCTTGACGTACATTGGGATTGAAACAGAACAAATAAAAATTGAAATAATTTTTCTGTTGTGTATATTCTGCATACTCTGTTAGGTTCTAAAATTACACTTAATTCAGCTTCTAAACTGAAGGCTTTTAAGTATAATATACTAATGCCAGCTAGTAAAGGCTTTAATCAACTATGATAACTTAATGCATAATGACTTAATGACCTTTTATATTATATGTTTATCCCGTTTTTTTTTCATATTGATCTTTTGACATTGACCAAATTCACTGCATCGCGTAATTCAATACGTGAAAAAAGCAAAATCCACTCAGTTGAAACAGTGAGTGAAGTAAGTCAGAGTCAAGGGTGAAAATCGTGCGTGACTTGTAAAACGTCATCTAAAACGAAAAACGTGATCAAAAGGTAAAGCGAAATAAAAAAAGGAGAGTGCCTAGATAAAAAGCCGCTGAGAGGCTGACGGCGGCTATTATAAAAACTAGACATAGAATGGACTATGAATGGAATCAAAAAATCATTTAAAAAACAATCCGATAAAAACAGATAATCGAAGTCAAATTTCCGCATGTGAACAACAAATGAGCAGCGAGAAAGCAAATTTTAGTTCAAACACCATTTTCTCACTCCAGTTCAAAATTAGCTTGAAAAAATTTCATGTCGCAAAGCCAGTCGTTTTGTGGCTCCGTTTTATGTTTCGGCGTGACCAAAATCATCACTTCAAACTGACTTCAAAAATCACCAAAATGTTTGAACAGAACTTAAAGACAGCGCCCCGTAAAAATTTGAACTCTTTGAATCGTAAAAAACCAAGTGAAAGACAATAATTGCCCCATATATCGCTTTGCGGCTATTAAAAAACTTGACTTCCATTGACAGACATCAGTTACTACGTGTGTCAAATGGAGTGGAGAGGCAAAGTAATTACAAATTCAACGATGTAATTTTAAAGCAAGGCCTGGAAGTTTAAAGAATAATGACCATTTGCGACGTTTCAAGATTCTTTTCACGAAAACCTTAGATCTCTCCAGGATAAGCGTCTACAAATGGCTGTTTATTTTTTGCTTGATAGTTCAAACCTTTTGACATTTTGACCGAATTTGATTTCATGTAATCGTTCAAGAATTCTGCAGCTGTGGAGAACAAACATCTTTCTATGGTATCGGAACTTGAAGTCACAATGCCAAAATTTCGAGTGGCAATTTAATGCAACGCCAATTCTCGACAAACTGGAGCTCTACTTGTCAGAAATTTGTAATGATAGACATTTTTCTTGATCATTAAGAAGTCAAGCGGGAGTGCTCACATTTTAGATCATGAGAAGTTTCAAATTGTTTACAGTTGAATTAAGATTTTAAAGCCCAATTGAGTTTTTCCAGTGAAATTAGAGGTGAGCGTTTGATACCGCAGAGCAGAACAGAACAATGAATGTGACTGCGTAGAAAATTAGCAAACAAATGCACACTCACTTGACCTTATCTATTTGAATTAAAGTACAGAAACGTACATTCGAGACGGGGGAGCCATTTTTGAGATTGAGGTAAGTCACATGTGACCAAAAACTTAATAACAAGAAAGAACAAAAACTCGCTCAACTAAGAGTGAAAAATGACATCAAGCACGCAGTGCAGTCAACATTACATGAACGAATAAAAAAGTAGATTTGAAGTAATTGGGATGTCATATGGTCTCAACACATTACGAAATAAAATCTCGACGAAATAAAAAACATAGCAGGACAAGCATACCATGTTTGCTAAATTTTCCGCGATTTGATCAACAAGCATTTTGTTCAGCGTTAAAGGTTGATTTACCGTCGGAGAGGGTTCGATAATGTCAGCAGTTAATATTTTTTTGCAAAAATTGGGCTCGAGATTAGTAAACATCTAGATGAAAAATACTTGTATACTTCTTAAAGCTGGACAGTCTTTGCTCCGCCATCGCAACGAGATGTTGCAGTCATCCTCAACATTCACGTGCACATTTTAAAATGCCGAAAGTCTGCCGTCCCAGAATTTGCTACTTAGCCAGAAGTTGACATCCGTTGATTTTCGTCATTTTAAAACGTGCGCGTTTCGTGTTTTAAGCATAGTTAAGTGCAGAAGTCACTTCGAAATTCTGACTTAATATCTCGACCCACTTCGCGGTTCTTGATAAACGACAGAAGTTCTCAGTGACTTCAAGCAGAGGCACTTAACCATTACTTCTATTGAGCCGGTGATATAAACAATTACCATTTCAGCTCCAGTAACCGTTCATTACTTGACGTGCCTCGTCGATCTATAATTGGGTCTATAACAGGAATCGTTGATCAAAGCCAAATAAATTGTCCTTTTTTGGGGATAAAATTTAGAATGGGAAAAAGAAGAATGGGATATCTAGCTTGTGTAGGTTTACAAGAGACTAATTGTTTAGCATAATTATAATCTTTCATTCACTACTTAGGCTCAAAAAAGTTGACTGGCATAAAAACTAAATCTCAGTAAAATATTTAAAAATTTTTTCACCATCACTTAAATTTGTGATAATTATTTTTCCTTTTAATCCTTTACATCCTTAGTGGTTTCTCGCTCTGGCTTAATGTTCAGAAATTTCTGTGACAAACTACGTGAGCAAACCGAAAAGGTCTCAGTGATATCGTCGATGTTTGTCCTTTCGATCTGCAAAATTGAAACGGTAACATAATAGATTTTCATGTAACAAACATATGATGGATAGAACTATTCTTCCTTTTTTGTTTCCATCTAGGCTAGTTAGAGGGGAGCAAAAGACCAAACACAAGTAAAATTGCTCACGACTCATTACCGGAAAATCACGAAAGGTTCGCGCTAGCTGTTAACCCACTAACTGCACTAAACTTTCACGATTAAAATTAATCATTACAAGGATTTGCTCCATTTAGTACAACTCGGAAAGAATTAAACACGCTAACCATTTTGGATTCAAACATTTCAAAACGAGAAACTTCAGTGAAGTAAAAATGTTGTAAAAATTTCGACTAAAAACTGAAACCCTAAAATTAAAGTGTAAAATTGAAACTGTAAAACTATTGTGTTCCTGATCAGGAACATGAATATCACCCAAGGTCTGATTGAGTTTAACTTACAAAAAGGTGGCCCCGAATATACCCCAACGTTCACAGATCCATTGAGAGTGAATTGGGAGTTTTTTAATTTTAGAAAAACGCTAATAATTTTTTAAAAATTAAACTGATGATTACTTACAGCTTATTCTAATTTTTTGTCAGGCACACTTAGAGAATAAATTTAACCTTTTCCAATCAGTCTTCAGGCAGCCTCAATTCAAAATTTGAAACTAAGACGAAACAAAGAATCAACATTTTAAAAGAATGTTAACATTAAAAATATATTGTACACCAGATTCCAATTGTACTGAAATGGGTTGATAATATGCAATGTGTCATCAAATAAGTCTAAAACATTCATCACTTTCTATTGAGTCTATTTTAATCCGTTGAGAGAATTGAGACAAGCATACTTTCGGTTGAAAAGTAACACTTTCATGAAACACATCTCACATGTTGGCAAATTGACAAAAAAATTATGCAGCTGTACAAGTCATTTGATGAAGTCATTTACCTAATAATTACTAATCAAATCAATTTTTTTAACGTTCGCCAATAAATAAGGGCAAAGAAAACTGCAACGAATGATCTCAACTTTTATAAGAGATGTCACAGGGCCACTAATATAACAACGTTTTATTCGGCGCACTTGTATTTGAAACTGTTGTCCATACTGGTTATCGAATCCAAACGATAATGACAGAATTCAAAGCAAACACTTTCACTTCTACCCATGTAAGGAGCTTCAGTTTTAACTGATATAACATAGCACGACTAACGACGGAGAAATTGCTCTCGAACGACAGCCGAGTCAATCTAATTCAGCGGAAGCTGTAGCAAAGAAAAACATTTTATGGGCGCAGAAAAATCCGTTAAGGTAGGGATTCGAATTCGAGACCTCCAGCATCGTAGACTGAAAAATTTCCGCTAGCCTATCAGTCCCTTATGATCTTCTAGTTAACGATTACTTTTATTTTTGTAATGAAAACTTACATGAGTCAAGCGTGAAAGTCAGTCAAAAAGTACTCTAATACTCAAAAAGTCACTCAAAATAAAACGGTTCGAAAATATAACGGCCAAGCAAAATTTTAGCATTAAAAAGACACACACGTTTCGAATGACTGCTTCAAACTCTTTAGAGCGCAATTGAAAACATAGCCGGCAGATTGCCGGAAAATAGCCACGATAGACGCTTGTTGCCTTCCATGAATTTAAACAACTAAAGAAACAAGATAAGCAGATTGACTAAAAGACCTTTAGTAGACCACTAGATTTTTTCGGTTAGATACGTACTGTCATTTTTATGATACACATACGGTTTATAAGGAAAAAGCCCTATAAGAGCTTTTTTCAAAATTGATTTTCGAAATCAAAAACTCAAGACTCTAATACTCAAGAATTGGGGCATATACGTTTGGCACTACTTAGATGCACACTATTGACCGCAATAGACGCTTGTGGCCTTCCATGAATTGAAACAAACAAAGAAATAAAATAGACATATTGACCACCAGTCCTCTAAAGGACCACTAGACTTTTTGCTTAGATTCGGACTGTCATTTTTATGAGACACATACGGTCTAAGGAAAAAGCCCTAAAATAGCTTTTTTGAAATTGATTTTCGAAATCAAAAACTCAAGACTAATACTCAAAAATTTGGGCATATAAGTTTGGCACTACTTAGATGCACACTATTGATCATTAACTAGTAAATTTTCATAAAATAAACTTCCATAAGCGAGTTTAGAAGTCACTTTTTGAGTGAGGCAGTTCACGCAATCAACCTACAGCCAGAAATGACGTCAGGCAGACAAATATTAACCGCAAAGCAGTAGAAGTCATTGAAAAAGTCAGGGTAAGACAAAACAAAAATCTGTTAGACGAAGTAAAAAAATTAGGAGCACAATAAGAGCCGCCAGGAATGGCTGACGCGGCTACTAAACAGAGGTATATCAGGGTTAGCTATTGGGTCGCATAACTACTTCATCTGCTTTGCATGCACTCATTACGCTCTTCTCAATTATAATTGCATTGAAAAACAAGTGTCAGAATTCAAGCAAAACGCAAAAAAAATCAACAGATAATTGAACCAAGAAAAATCCAACAGTTTTTAAATATGACAAAAAAATGATCTTGGTATCAAAATCTCATTCCAGAAAAAAAGTGATGCTTTTCATTAAGTGATGCTTTTCTAAAAGAGCGCAAATCTGGTGAACAATTCACACCCTTTTGGTATGCTTCGTCAAATCACCACTAGCTTATGAACGGATATGTACGAAAAAAAAACAAATCGATAGCAACAAAAAGATGTTTCTGAATTCTTCAACAAAATGAAAAGTTAACAGGGTGAGGTAATTTTGAGATCTCAATGATTACCTCATATCATATGATGTACACATCGTTCTCAAAGTTAACTAAGCATTGCATTACGGAAATGTTAAACATAAACCGACTAATGTCGGAAGAATTGCTCTCGAACCACAGGCGGGTGGGAAAACGAACGGTTGGACTCGAACCAATGACCTCCCGCTTCATAGCCATATTTACTGCCGACTGTGCTATTTGGCCCTTATATTTGCAATGCTGCAACCGACTTTATATTAGCAATAAGCTTCACTTCGGAGTGAGAGCAAAAGAGATCACTCAAAAATGAAGAACGAAAGCGTGAAAAAGTCACTTGAGAAGTGAAAGAATGTTCTAGAAGAAAAGCGCAAAATGGACAAGCGACAAATTTGCATAAAAAAGACCAACGCTATGAACCTCCTTCAAGAGCAAATAAACAAATTTGCAGTCGTAGTTTATCAGCTACTTGGAATTCAAGGAACCACGAAAATTGGAAAACTGAAAAAATTAATATTCTCTTTATAGGTTTATAGAATTTGTGAGAATACTTTGCTATGAATACCGGACCGGATAATTTATTGCTCTTTTCGTAGACTAAAAAACTGCTCTGAAACGCTACTAATTCTGAAAGAAATCAGCAAAAACCTATTGAGAAAAACCTGAAAAGGCGGAAAAACGTCAAATTTTACAGTTCTGACGTTCATAGAACATTGATCAATTTAACGTCGTACATCGATTGAAAACTTACAATACCTCCACTTATATGTAAACAGAGCTTTAAAAGTCTTGGGTTTTATCACTTTACCCCGTTTCTTTTGACGAAAACTAAAATCGTTCAGGTGAGCAACACAACATTCAAAGACAGACACGAATTCAATAATAGCTCCAAAATTTGTTCCAGAGCAATTAAACAGGGAAATTCGCTAGTGTCAAATTTAGAATTGTCTTCAATTTATTTTTGAAATCATGATTTTA